>NW_003852533.1:3537098-3538094 GCF_000181295.1 Otolemur garnettii | reverse complement strand
GGTGTTCACTACCTGCAAAGCGCTCTATTTGAAGGAAGAGGTCTTGTTTAAAGCAGCCCTAATTTAGCCAATAAAGTCCTTTATAGTTTCAGATCAACAGTTTGGACCTCAATCAGAGTGACTGGGCTGCTGGTTCATGCTGAAGGGCCAGGTCTAATCGGCTGGTCAGTGCTGCTTAGTCTCTGAAGCTGAATGGGTCTTTGCAGTCAGTGGAGATTCCAACTCCTGGGTGGTCCTCCAAAGCACCTCAAAAAGGGCACACCGCGGAGGTACTGGGGTTAATTTATACTTCTGCAGACTGTGCGTCATGCGACTGCCACGAACACTGTACACTTAGGTGAACACAGAGGAGCAGAACGTGCAAAGCCCCAGCAGCATAAAGCCAACTTTCCTTAGAGCAGAAAGGCGGGAACTGGAATAACTACTGAAAAACAAATCAAGACATGAATGAACAAAGTGTAGTTTGTTCCAAGTACAATGCAAGGTAATAAAAGCAAAATTTATAAATGGCAGAAGGAATCGTGGGCTACAACCAGCAAATTATGATCATGAAACACAGGACTGACACACCAGACGGAGTCACCTGGTTAACACTAACTGGCCCTCCTGTCCCTGTCTGCTCACCCACAGGACTGACAACCAGACGGGAGTCACCTGGTTGACGCTAACTGGCCCTCCTGTCCCTGTCTGCTCACCCGCAGGACTGACGCACCAGACAGGAGTCACCTGGTTAACACTAACTGACCCTCCTGTCCCTGTCTGCTCACCCACAGGACTGACGCACCAGACGGAGTCACCTGGTTAACACTAACTGACCCTCCTGTCCCTGTCTGCTCACCCGCAGGACTGACACACCAGATGGGAGTCACCTGGTTAACGCTAACTGGCCCTCCTGTCCCTCATCTGCTCACCCACAGGACTGACACACCAGACGGGAGTCACCTGGTTAATGCTAACTGGCCCTCCTGTCCCTGTCTGCTCACCCACAGGACTGAC
>NW_003852533.1:3528817-3533552 GCF_000181295.1 Otolemur garnettii | reverse complement strand
CCCTCCTGTCCCTGTCTGCTCACCCACAGGACTGACACACCAGACGGGAGTTAGCAGGTTAACGCTAACTGACCCTCCTGTCCCTGTCTGCTCACAGGCATGGTGAGAAGTAGTGAAATGTTCAGTCAAAAACAACAGCAGCACGAATACAGAAGGTGTCCTGCTCCATGGTAAGCATAGTGGTACTTGTCCTCAGCAAAGAAACTAGCTAATCCAAAAACTGAATATTGAAAACTCAGCTCATAAATGGACCATTATTAATCTAAAAAACTCTTTAGTACCTATCCCTGAGAAGGAGAAAAATTAATCTTCTTTTCTAAAGCTTCTTCTGCCTGTTTGTTATATCTCTCCCTCACTTTCAGGGCCGTAAATATATCCCTCTTTATACCTTCCTTTAGTTTATAAAAAAATTAAAATTCTTCCTTGAGTCAGCTTTCCCTTGTCAATGTAACAAGAGGTTACAATCACTACTCCCACCTTAACAGTAATGGCTTAACTGTGATAACCATATTTTCTGGGATAATTCAAATTTTAAATGTTTCACCACACTATCTCCACTTCAGCTGTGGTCTGAAAACACATGATTGTCCCCTAAGGCCACCACCATCTTCCCTGCACTGCTACTTTCCATCCAAGTTGCTTTCTCCCATTACCAAACTAAACAGCTGGTTCCTGATCCTCGGGGTCTCGGCAGCCTGTCACAGCCTGGCTCCCCTCCCCGTGATGTCCAGACACGTCTAACCGTGGCCTTTGTGCTAAGCAGAAATACCTTTCTCATCTACATTAGCGTTTCCAGTGTGGTATCAGGAATACAAGCCTCACAATGTGTTCCTCGATCAAGAAAATATTCTATAGTTAAAAAATGTTAAAGATGCTATTGTGTGGTTTCTGCTCCTAGAGCCTCACAGTGAACGTGAGTGTGCTGTAGGCTCCTAGGAGTTTTATGATAAGGCAGCGCTGAATGCCTGAATACCTGTTTACCAATCAGCAATCCTTTCTTCTATCTCTGCTCTATGACACCCAGTGTTCACCCAAGGAACACACCCTAACATATGTTCTAGAATTATCATTATGTTGATATAATACTCTGATGAAACAAACTGATCACACTGATATACCTGAAATTTTACATTAAAACCTCAAATTTTTTTTTTTTTGAGACAGTCTTACTCTGTCACCCTGGGTGAGTGCTATGCCCCATCATGGCTCACAGAAACCTCAAACTCGTGGGCTCAAGCAATCTTCCTGCCTCAGCCTCCTGAGTTGCTGGAACTACAGGCACCTTTCCACTACACCCAGCTAGTTTTTCTATTTTTAGTGGAAATGGGGTCTGACTCTTGCTCAGGCTGATTTCCAACTCCTGAGCTCAAGGGATCCTCCTTCCTTGGCCTCCTAGTGTTGGGTTTACAGGCATGAGCCACTGCACCCGGCCCCCAGAACCTCAAATCTGTCAGGCCTCCCAAGGTGAATCCATCATCTTTCCTCCCAAGCTAGGTTTTTAACATAAAATTACTCTTTAGTTCACAGTCTCACATTCAGACAGTTGATAAATATTCTTAGCTCCTACTGCCTGCTATTTGTGGTGTTTGCTACATCACCAGCACCACCATCCCAGGGCAGGTCTTCCTGAACTTTATCCAGGGTGTCTAAGCAGTAGCCATGGCTGCATGCTGATGACTTGAGGCCTATTTCACTTTTTTGTTAGATATATGCACAGACCTTTTTCTCTGCTCATCAGCCTTCCTTAGTGCTTGTGTATTTACTGTGTGGCTCGAGGCAACTTTTATTCTTCCAATTTGTGGCAGAGAATAAGAAAGCATGGACAGCCCTGATAGGCTCATGGTAACCAAGCATGTGAGCCAGACAATTAAGTTTGCAAACTCACTGTAGACAAAGTGCTACAGACCTCATCACCGAGCATCACACAGTCACTTGGGGAGCTCTGCACCAATGCCAGCACCTAGTCCACCCTTCAAAGAAACCGTGAAACTCTTTTTCTAGAATGGCCATCAGAGCTGTTGTCCTATAAGCTCTGACAATTAAGTTCAAGAACACATCCTAGAAAACTGCTAAGTACCTCACTGGGGAGCATCACTGCAGTCACCCTTAAAGTGCTGCCTTCGGGCATCTGGTACCAGTGATATTCAACAGTGACGCATGCTGTACTTTTTCTAAGATGAGTCTGTGAACTTAATCGTCAGACCTTTCATACAGGGGAGCTCTAGAAAGTCAAGGCCTGTGTATCCCTTGAGCTCAGGAGTTTTGATCAGCCTGGGCAAGACCCCACTTCTACTAAACATAGAAAAACTAGCCAGGTATTATAGCAGGTGCCTATAGTCTCAGCTACCCTGGAGGCTGAGACAGGAGGATCACTTGAACCCAGGAGTTTGAGGTTGCTGTCAGCTATGATGCCACAGCATTCTACCCAGGGCAGCAAAGTAAGACTCTGTCTCAAGAAAAAAAAAAAAAGAAAGAAAGAAAAGAAAAGATTCTGGATTCAACTACAATCTTGATAAATCAGAACTCTGTAGGGAGAAGCTTGTATTTTTGGTTTTAATGGAAAGCTGATTTGTAAGCTGCCTAAGTAGCCCCTACCAGTTCCAGGACTCCTTCCCTAAGCTCAGCATGTTTAGTTCTCTGTAATCATTTCTTCAAAGCGACATGGTTATGAGTCCCCACCCCTTCCTGAATGTGGCACACTGTGTCCATACACCTTCCCAAGTGAGGTTCCATACTGAACCCCAGAGTGCTCTGGGTGCAGGGCAGCTGGTCCGTGGAGAGGAGAACTGTCCATTCACTGTTGTCTCTGGGTCTCTTGAAACTTCTCCTCAGACTGAAGGGACAAAGTCACACTCTCTTCACCATCCCACTCCCTGCTGCAAATCACTATTAGTTATCACAACACCAGTCTGATAACCACCAGAATATGAACCACCCATCCACAAATAAAACTTCCCAGAATTTTAAAATAGTCCTAATTTAACTGATTTGCTGCCACCTATTCTAAGGGGCATCCTTTCCTCTGGCCATGAACTTCTGTTCTGAAAGCTCCATTCATACCTGTCCTCAGCAGCCTCAGCATCAATGTCCCATTTAGTGTCATTCCTTCTAACACACAAAGCATTGCAATCTTATTTCCTTAATCCTCTCAAAAGTTCTTGTGATATGGATATTATGCTCATCTTAAAAATGAGGAAATTTAAGCTCCTAGAGGTTAAGGAGCTTATTCAAAATTACACACAGTGAAGTGTATTACACGTGTGTTACACCTTAATCATAGCTTTCTCCACTTTAAAATCCAAGTATAGTCATTGCTCATCATCAGAAAATCAGCGCCAATTAACACCAGAGCGTGATGGCTACCAGATGCTGATCCAGGAGCAGGGGCGGGGGCCTCAAGGCCAGATAGACCTAAATCTTCATCCCAGCTCCATCTGTCACTGCCAGCATTATTGGATAAGTTATATGCCCTTTATGAGTTTAGATTGTCTATTTAAATTATAAAGAATAAACAAAAACAATTTTCCAGTAAGCCCAGAAGGTTGACCCTCAATCAATGGTTGCTTTAACATATTCCCAATTCAAACATGATAAACAGTTAATAAAATGAGTCAGGAAATAAATACAAGTCTCTGACCTTGCTGCCCTGTCATTCATCAACTGCCTTCAGGTTTTTGGGGGTGGGGCCATACCAGTATACAGGGAGGGAAGGTTGTTATGAAGAGGGAGAAACTTGAAATGGTGCTTCAAGTGCAGGCCAAGAGAAGTAAACAAAAGGCCCAGGCTCCCTGTGGCCACCTTTCAAAGACATCATTGCCATTACCAGTCACTGGGGACAAAAGAGAAAAGAAAGAAGTGGAGGCAACTTAGACGAGAAGGTGGTGTGTGAGGAGTCCATGTGGATGTGTGTGAACAGAGGAGAAGGCGTGTGTGAGGAGTCGCATGGACATGTATGGACAGAGGAGAAGGCATTGTGTGAGGAGTCATGTGGTTGTGTGTGAACAGAGGAGAAGGTGGTGTGTGAGGAGTCACGTAGACGTGGGTGGACAGAATAGAAGGCAGTGTGTGAGGAGTTGAATGAACATGCATGAACAGAAGAGAAGGTAGTGTGTAAAGAGTCACATGGATGTACATGGACAGAGGCGGTGTGCAAGGGGTCACATGGACGTGCCTAGACAGAATAGAAGGCAGTGTGTGAGGAGTCGTGTGGGCAGAAGAGAAAGCATTGTGTGAGGAGTCGTGTGGGCAGAAGAGAAGGCATTGTGTGAGGAGTCGTGTGGACAGAGGAGAAGGCGGTCTGTGAGGAGTCATGTGGACATGCGTGGACAGAAGAGGAGGAGGTGTGTGAGGAGATGCATGAACATGTGTGAACAGAAGAGAAGGCAGTGTGAGGAGTTGTGTGGACAGAAGAGAAGGCCGTGTGTGAAGAGTCACGTGGATGTGCGTGGACAGAAGAGAAGGCGGTGTGTGAGGAATCACGTGGACATGAGTGGACAGAGGAGAAGGCAGTGTGCGAGGAGTCATGTAGACAGAAGAGAAGGCCGTGTGTGAGGAGTCACATGGACGTGTGTGGACAGAAGAGAAGGCAGTGTGTGAGGAGATTCATGAACATGTGTGAACAGAAGAGAAGGCGGTATGTGAGGCATTGTGTGGACAGAAGAGAAGGCAGTGTGTGAGGAGTCGCGTGGACGTGCGTGGACAGAGGAGAAGGCGGTGTGTGAGGAGTCACGTGGAC
>NW_003852533.1:3524666-3528414 GCF_000181295.1 Otolemur garnettii | reverse complement strand
AGGCGGTGTGTGAGGAGTCACGTGGATGTGCGTGGACAGAGGAGAAGGTGGTGTGTGAGGAGTCACGTGGATGTGCGTGGACAGAGAAGGCGGTGTGAGGAGTCACGTGGATGTGTGTGGACAGAGGAGAAAGTGGTGTGTGAGGAGTCACATGGATGTGCCTGGACAGAGCAGAAGGCGGTGTGTGAGGAGTCACGTGGATGTGCGTGGACAGAGAAGGCGGTGTGAGGAGTCACGTGGATGTGTGTGGACAGAGGAGAAGGCGGTGTGTGAGGAGTCACGTGGATGTGTGTGGACAGAGAAGGCGGTGTGAGGAGTCACGTGGATGTGCGTGGACAGAGAGGAAGGCGGTGTGTGAGGAGTCACGTGGACGTGTGTGGACAGAGAAGGCGGTGTGTGAGGAGGTATGTGGATGTGTGTGTTCATAGCAGGTGGGTTTGGATCCTCAAAGGTAAGTTTGAAATTGTATTTCATTTCATTCTTTCAAACACTGGGAAAAGATAAATTTTGGAATAGTAAGTTATGTTTTCAAAGTAAGTTTTTAAAATAAAATAAAATTATTCAGTATTTGTAGCACATTGAGGAAAGGCAGTATTAAAATATTAATATTTTTCTTATTATCTCCAAATACATGTACATTTTAGAAAAATTTAAAAGTACAGGTAAAATAAAAATCACCCATGATCCCACCATCCAGAGATAACAAGTGCAAGTATTTGGCATATAACCATCTAAGCTATCTTCAATGCATACATTTATATCATAGCCATGCATATTTTACAAATATGGGATCGTAATGCTAATACCGTTTTTAAAAAAAATTTCTTCCCAGAGATAATGAAATATTCTGTTGCAGAATCATTTGAAATGCCAGAAATATTTTCACTGTAAAGTTCACTCAGCTAGAGTCCTATTCTGGACATTTAAATTATTTTCTGCTATCATAAAAAGAATGATTAAAAAACATTTCTTGTAGGTATATCTTTATGGTTAAAAATGATTTTAGCATAAATTTGTAGAAATGTAATCACTAGATCAATGGCGTGCAGAATTCTAAGACTTTTATGCAACTTACTGAATTTGTATCCAAAATATGCCAATTCACACTCTACCCAGCAGCATTCTGGAAGTGCTCATTTTCTATACTCCAGTCAACACTGGATTTGATGACACTGAAAATCTTCACTAATTTGGCAGGTGAAAATTATTCCTCCTTTCACTTCTTGTTTCTTTATTACTAATAGACAGGTTTTCCCCCAAGCTGGCTGATCCTGTATGTTTCTTATTTTGGGAAGTCTGTTTATATCTACCCCATTTCTTGGTGTCCATCTTTCTCGGTTGATTGCATATTAATCTTCATCTGCCACGTGGGTTGAGTATATTTTTCAGTAATTTACCTGTAAGCCTGGTTTGTTCACCTGTAAGCTTTGGTCAGCCTACTATCCAGAGCTCCTGAGCTACAGGAGTGTAGAATGTTTAGTAGTCCAGTCAAATGTGTCTTTTGCTTTTTGAGTTTTGCTTTAGGAATTTTGTTTAGAGAAGCCTACATCCCGCCAATGTTACACAATTTCCACTTCTATTTCCCCCCCAGACTCCTATGGTCTTCTCATTAATATTTTACAATATTTATCTGGACTTTGTTGGAGGATAAGATACAGGGACATAAGATATTGAGTGTGAGACTCATTCCTTTTTATGTTTACTTCCAGCCTTATTTACATCTCATTGATCCTATTGATTGTATTGAAGGGTTTTTTTTTTGGTTTGTTTTTTTGAGACAGAGTCTCATTGTGTTGCCCTCGATAGAGTCCTGTGGCATCACAGCTCACAGCAACCTCAAACACTTAGGCTTAAGCGATTCTCTTGCCTCAGTCTCTAAAGTAGCTGTGACTACAGGCGCCCACCACAACGCCCGGCTACTTTTTGGTTGTAGTTGTCATTGCTGTTTGGCAGGCCCGGGCTGGGTTTGAACCTACCAGCCCCTGTGTATGTGGCTGGCGCCCCAGCCGCTGAGCTACAGGCACTGAGTCTGTATTGAGCTCTTTTTAACATGTTAACATCTCTAGAACCTGGATGTGCCTCATGGTTAATAAATACTGTTTCACAATTTATTTGGCTTTTTGTTTCTTTTGTTTTTTTGAGACAGTCTCACTCTGTTGCCCTGAGTAGAGTGCCGTGGTGTCAGCCTCCGTCACAGCAACCTCAGTCTCTGACCCTCAGCCAGTCCTCTTGCCTCGGCCCCTTGAGTACTTGGGACTACAGGTGCCTACAATGCCTGACTAGTTTTTCTATTTTTAGTAGAGACGGGGTCTCACTCTTACTCAGGCTGGTCTCAAACTCTTGAGTTCAAGCAATCTACCTGCCTAGGCCTCCCGGAGTGCTAGGGTTACAAGCATGAGCACCATGTCCAATCTTCAACAATTTATTTGAAAGTTATTTTTCTAGTATTATCCATAATAACAACACATACTTCAATCAATACTGTGCTCTTGTGGAATATACGTGCTGGTCTTAGACCCCAGCATAGTAAGAGTGTCCTTCATGAAAGCACTGCTGGCCAGCAGCCCTGTGGGCAGCGTAAGACAGGGCTGGTCACTGGCAAGACTAAGACACAATTGGACAGTCAGGATTTTCAGCCCCACCCTCCAACCTCTGGGGAGGGGAGGTCTGAAGGTTAAGCTTCCTAGTATCAATACTTAATCAGTCAGGCCTATTTCATGAAGCTTCTATAAAAACCCCAAAGAAATGAGGTCTGAGGGCTCCTAGGCAGCTGAATAGGTGGAGGTTCTCAGAGCTTGGTGCACCCCAAGAGGGCGTGGAAGTGCCCTCCTGTCCCACATGCCTTGCCCAGAGCACCTCTTCACTTGCCTGTTCACCCGCAGTTATCCTTTGTAAGAGACCCGTCAACCTAACCCAACTGTCTCCCTGACTTCTGTGAGCCACTCCAGAAGATCAAACCCAAGGAGGGGGTCACAGGACCTCCAATTTACAGCTGGTTGGTCAGAGCACAGGGGGAACCACCTGGAGAGTGCAATGGGCCACTCAGGTGGAGCGTGGGACAAAGCCCTCAACCTGTGGGCTCCGACACCGTCTCAGGGAGGTCAGCCAGCTGGTGTCTGCTAGAAAACTGCCAGGTGTGGGGGGGAATTCCCCCCACATCTGGTCAGACAAGTGCTATATTGAGTGTATGAGAACAGGGAAAAGCACTTAGGTTCAGTTTTTCCTATAATGTTTCTATATTCTTACATTCGGAAGTGTTAAGTGGTAAGAGAGCAGAAAAAATAGGTTAAAATGGCTGCTCAGGTTTGATGAAACGCAGTCAATTCATTTAAAAACTTTTAATGAAAAAATGCATTTTTATGTTTTATAAAATCTCTTCTAAGCATATATTAAGTGATCATATTTTCCCTAAGATGTCCAGTATTAAACATTCATACCTCCTGAAATAAACCCTCTGTCCTCCTGATACAGTGCCCAGCTGACACATGGCCACACTTCTTTCTCCAGGATTTTGTTTAAGATCCTTCCATCTGGCTTGGCGCCTGTGGCTCAAGCGGCTGAGGCGCCAGCCACATACACCTAAGGTGGTGGGTTCGAATCCAGGCCGGGCCACCAAACAACAATGACGGCTGCAACCAAAAAAATAGCCAGGCGTTGTGGCGGGTGCCTGTAGTCCCAGCTACTTGGGAGGCAGAGGCAAGAGATTCACTTGAGCCGAGGAGTTGGAGGTTGCTGTGAGCTGTGATGA
>NW_003852533.1:3500942-3523905 GCF_000181295.1 Otolemur garnettii | reverse complement strand
AAAAAAAAAAAAAGAGTTTATACTTTCATTGGGGTGAGAGGCTTGTAAATGACTATCGTACTACAACTCTCACTCTTTAAAGTCACATTAGCTGGGGAATTTATATATTAAAGCATTTTGAATTATTCAACAAAAATTGAAAATATTTTGAAGGAGATTGATCACTGAGTCAAATAACATAAAACGTGCTAATATTGAAATTAAAAAGCCAACTATACTGGGTGGTGCCTGTGGTTCAGTGAGTAGGGAGCCGGTCCCATATATAGGAGGTGGCAGGTTCAAACCTGACCCTGGCCAAAAATTGCAAAAGAAAAGAACTATACTGCCTTAATTTTGAGAACTTTAAATTTGCTTGCCCTTTACAGTTTATCACGTGAATTTATTTAGAGTTTCAGTTCTTATAGAACTTACTTTATGTTTGTATCTCTGTATCTTTCATATGGTGTTTTTATAACCCTTTGATTTGATACAGAAGTGTCATGGGTTAGAAGGAGGTGATTTAGGTCTGGTGTGGTGGCTCAGACCTGTAATGCCAGCACCCTAGGAGGCTGAGACAGGTGGATTGCCTGAGCTCAAGAGCTCGAGACCAGCCTGAGCAAGAGTGAAACCTCATCTCTACTAAAAATAGAAAACTTAGCGGGGCATGGTTGTGGTTGCCTATAGTCCCAGCTACTTGGGAGGCTGAGGGAAGAGGATTGATTGCCTGAGCCCAGGAGTTTGAGGCTGCTGTGAGCTAGGATGACGCCACAGCACTCTAGCATGGGGGATAGAGACAGACTGCCTCAAAAAGAAAAACAAGAAAAACTTTTGTTCGTATTTCAGAGTTGTTCCATTATACTTTTTTAAAGGAGTCACAATGAGGTAAAGGGCAACTCAAAAATCTTTTAAAGTTCACGTTAAATGTACTTTGTTAAAGGTTAAGAAACATTCCCCAGAATTATGAGCTAAAGTTTCATTAAAAAGAAAGTTTAAAGTTGAGTGTGTATTCCCTAGCAGAATTCCATAGTGACCAAAATGGTTTATTACCACATATCACATGGACAGCACCGAAAAGGGTTGAGGAGATAGGATCTGAGCAGAGCGGAAAAGTAAAAAGACCTTCTTTCCCTGCTCCTCCATCCTCCCTCCACACACACACAGACTGTCTTAGAGAGGGACAAGCTTGCGTCGAAACTGTTAGTGTCAAATGGAGTAGCAGCCATTCCATAGCTGAATGAATTGTGTGTGGCAATGGGCTGGAATTCCCTCAGTGAAAGGCCTGATGTTCTTAAAGAGCTGAAAAATGGTTTCAATCTTCTGGTAGCCTAGAATAAAACGGCGCAGGAGGCAAGTGTGAAACGCAGCCTGTGTGAACAGCGGGAAACATCTGAGATATACCGAGGCGGCTGGAGCCGCGACTCACCCCACTAATGTCCACAGTGACAGAGAGACCCACGTCACAGGGCGTTAGTTAGGCTCTTACAGTGACATGTTTCTAAGACCCACTCAGCCCACTTGCACTTAGCACTTGCTGGATACCCGGCGTCCACTGGGCATCTATCGGCATTGAGTTTTCACACCTGTTTGGTTCCAGTCTTCCCATTTTAGCTGTGACGGATCTGAGGCCACACGGGGATACTGGGCAGATACAAGGGAATTTCCAGGTAGAAGGAAAGACATTTAGGATAACTCATGTCAGGTGGCCTCAATTTTCTCAAAAATGTAGGGAAAGAATTTTTTTGAATAATGAAAATTTAGAATACAGCTCCTTGAGAAAATGTGATGGGTAATAACAAGTGACAGTTAAAATTAACTCCCAGTCTCGATAATTAAAATCCTACCCACATATCCAGCTTCTGCCCCACTTCCCAGATGCTGGATGGCCAGAGGACTTCAGAATTGGCTCCAGGGACTTCCCTGAGGGTAACGTTCAGCCCCAACCTGAAACCTTGAAGATCCTACTGAATCTGGAAATGGTCTTTAATTTCCAATGTAGGCACAATGTAAGTCTGTGACAATCGGCGTTTTCACACAGCTGAGGGGGGGTGAGCATGTATGTGGGTGTCATTTGTTCCAGAGATGCTAAGCAAAATGATTAGGGCAACTAAAATAAAATATTAAAACATCTACTACAATTCTCTAACCTTCTTCTCCTTTTTTTTAATGTTTGAGTGTTACTCTGCTGAATCCATTTGTATGCCAGCTGCGTGATCTTCACAAGTCACTTACCCTCTCAGTGTCCTGCTCTGTAAAATGTCACCATGAAGATTAATGCGGTGATACATCTGAAGCTCTTAGAACCATGCCCAGCGTGTGATAAGTGCTACTTCAATGTCAGCTGTTCTTCGAGTATTATTATCATTATTATCCTTATTACTAGTGAACCTACATAAAACAAGCTATTCAGCGTAAGGCCTGCTGAATAAATGAATACAGAATATAAAATATCCTATATGAGTCTTAAAGACTCAGAATGATCAGGAGTTGATTGCACATGAATAATGTTCAGGTTATCAGCTAACAAGAAAACAAGAGATCCGTGAGGCTGTCACATCTGCATTCCCTTCTCTTTTCACTCCCAGAAATGGGTCCCGGGCACCCCCAGGCTTACTTCACATCTTCATCTTACAATTATTCAAAAATTTCCACAGTCCATCCAACAAAGTTCAGACATGCATGTGAGCAACAAACAAATATTCAGTGATTTTTTTTTTTTTTTTTAGAAATATAGTCTTCATTTTGTCATCTCAGTAGAGTGCTATAGCATCATAGCTCACAGCAACCTCCAGCTCTTGGGCTTAGGCAATTCTCCTGCCTCAGCCTCCCTAGTAGCTGGGACTACAGGCACCTGCCATAATGCCTGGCTATTTTTTGTTTGCAGTTTGGCTGGGTCCAGGTTCAAACCCACCACACTCAGTATATGGGGCTGGCGGCCTAATCACTGAGCCACAGGCGCCGCCCTATTCAGTGATTATTATATGCCAGAGGCTAATGATAAAAATATGACTAAGGTATCTCTTTGCCATGGTGAAATTCACTTCCTAGAGGGCAGATAAGAACAGAAACAGATAACTACAAAACCAAGTAGAAATGGCGAGGATAGAGCGCACCAGAGCAGAGTGCACACTGTGCTGCAGAGCAGGGCTGAGGATACCAAGCTCAGGCTGGCAGGATGACCTGCAGATTCCTGGCGGAAAAGATTCCAAGACATGAAGGATTTCAACTAGGAATTCAGGTGTCTTCTCTGGTGCCCAAGCACTTCCTTAACGGCCTCTAACTTCCGTATCTCCCAGCGCTCTCAAGATGATGCCCCTCCCTGCTCCTACAGGACCATCTCCTGTTGCCTTGAAAACTTCCCTTGTGGTCCCATCTCCAGGTCCTCTTCCCACATAGCGTCCTTACCAGGCGCCCTCCGCCTGGGAAAGACTGCGTCCCTCTCTGCCTGTGAAGTGTGGCCTCTTCTCCACGAAACCTTGCCTGACCTTGAGGTAGTGTCATGACTCTTCCCGTTACACACAAAAGCTTTTCAAATGGGCACTTTCTCAGAGATGCTGACATTGTTTTGTCATATTTTATCATTGTTATACTTTTCTTATGTCAGCAAAACCCTAAGTATCTTGGGGGCAGAGGGGAACATTTTATAAAGTTGTTTGTTCCACAACAGCAAAGTGTTATCAAAGCGAAAGATAAATGTTCAAAAGACTTTCTGAATTGAATTATTTTGCCAGTCCCTTCTCTGGCTTATCTGATGTGCAATAAATTCACTTTAGTAGATGCTAAACGTTCAGGTAACCAGAGAATGAACAATCTTGCTTCTGTCACTGAATTTACTAACTGAAAGTCAGTAGCACTGAATGAGAGATAAACTAGCTTGGTTAAATTTGTCAATGTGAAGAAAATGTGAACCACGGAATAAATTACACCTCTGCTTCATATGAAGGCTGTGAAGGAGGTTCTTGCATTTGGCAAGTGGTAAGAAAGCAGCATACTGCCCAGAGAGGGAACATATTTAGAGTGTGCGTTGGAAAACGAAATGAGAATAGTCGAGCAGACTTTTTTGTTAAGGAAGTCAAGTCCCGGAGGTGAAGAGGACGGTGAGGGTGGAGGCACACACGGCCTGCACGTCTGAGCACGGCAGCAGCAACAGAGGCTGGGAGACAGCTTTTCACACCATGAGGGATGAGCTATGTCCAGACTCAGCACTTCTTTTCTTATTTCCCATTCTTACTATTTCCCTCCCGTTGTTATTTCTCTCACTGCACTTCTATTTAATCTGTTCTGCATAACTCTGTCCCCTAATTCCTTCCTAACACACACACACACACGTTTCCTGCACTTTGTGTTCAAAGCATCAAACCAATTATCTAGAGCAGTGGTTCTCAACCTTCCTAAGGCTGCAGACCTTTAATACAGTCCAATGCGGTTGGAACCCACAGGTTGAGAACTGCTGATCTAGAGGGCCCTGATCGTGACACCACTAATCATGAAACTAGTGAGTGGTTTTCAAACTTTTGCTCATGAACCCCCAAAAGAATTTTCGGAAAAAGAATAGATTTTGCACCAGTTATCAAATGGTTGCCTCTTTGCCACTAAATCCACCTTCCTTGCCTGCTCTGACAAATTGGAGCTGGGCCCTATAAACATTTTCTTGTCAGTGAGGTTGCTGTTAAACTTTGCTGGGGAGGGCACAAGAGGGACCCAAGGGACAGCCTTTCCCTGCTGGTTTCTGAACGGGTCCTAAGCAAGCTCCTTGGAGCACCTTTCCCTTCTAGACCATGCAGGACATGCAGCATCTGCGGTGTGGACGGCTTCCCTAGGGCCAGGCTTCTGGGGTGCGAATGGATTCTCCTGCACCTGGAACCCTGCGTGAACAGTTCCTGCAGCACTAGGCCCTTGTGCCAGCTGCCCCCACTGCCCTCTGTGTCCAGCTGTCCCTCACACCCAGCTGACCCCACTGCCCCCACTGCCCCTGCGCCCAGCTACCCACCACGCCCAGCTGCCCTGTGCCTGGCTGTCCCCATACCCAGCTGCCTGGCTGCCTCCCATGCCCAGCTGTCCCCCACTGCCCCTGCACCCGGCTGCCCAGCTACCTCCTGTGCCCAGCTGTCCCCCCCGCTAAACCCACTCCCAGCTGCCCCACACCTGGCTGCCTGTCCCACCCAGCTGACCAGCTGCCCCCGTGCCCAGCTGCCCCCCACTGCCCCCACTCTCAGCTACCCCAGGCCTGGCTGCCTGCCCCACCCAGCTGCCCGTGCCCGGCTGCCCCCTGCACCCAGCTGCCATAGCATGCACTGCCCCCCACACGCAGCTGCCCCCCTGACAGCTTCTCCAATGCAGGTGTGGCTTTCAGGGCACAGCCACCAGCAGCCCCTCACAGCCAGCGGCCCCTGGGCCTCTCCAAGGTGGTTTGGCAGTAGAGCACTTCCACCCAGATACCTCCCTGTGTGCACTATAGACTTTAAACTGCCAGCAAATTCTAGAAAGCAGGTGGCTGGAAAGTTCTGGAAAGCTTCTGAGGCTGGACTTCCAGCAAGGTACACTAGGATGGCACTCTCCTGAGCCCTCTGCTGTTCAGCAGCTCTAACCCTGACCCTCTCCAACAAGTCCAGACAGAGCTTGTCCTGGAGAAAGGAAAGGTGGGGTGTGCCCTGGGCTCTTCATCTCAGACCTGGGAGTCAGGGTCGCATCTCCCATCTGCTATTCTCTAGAATTTTCTTTCTTACTCGCCAGTTCCTCATTACCTCAATCTTCTGTTACGGCTCATGATGCTTTAAGTTAAACTTTCCTCTTCAGATTACTGTGTGGTTTCTGTGTCCTAATTGGGGGCTGACTAGTACACTCTTCCTCCCATATTTTAAATTAACAGCTAAAAATTCTTAGAAAATTAAATAATTATAAAATATTAATTTTCTGGTGTTGATATACTGTATACATCCTTAAAAAGTGTACTGTCAACACATTAAGGGCAAGGCCATTGTGGAGGCTCATGTCTGTAATCCCAGCACTCTGGGAGGCCTAGGCTGGTAGATTTCAAGACCAGAGTGAGCAAGAGCAAGGCCTAATCTGTTCTCTACAAAAAGTAAAAAAACTAATTAGCCTAGTGTAGTGGTGGGTGCTTATAGTCCCAGGTACTAGCAGGCTGAGGCAAGAGGATCACTTGAGCCCAAGAGTTTGAGGTGGTTGTGACCTATGACTCCACGGCATTCTACCCAGGACCATCTAATGAATAGAGAAGCCTACCACATTAGTTAATTTGCAAAGCCAGTCCACAGTCAAATCAATCCACTAAATCAGACTTATAGATTAAATACCTTTATTTCATTTTTTTATTTGAATAAACATGTTGATACATGTTCTCATGGCCACTTGATCACTTAAGGAATGGGCAGAAAATGACAGCCAGGCAGCAGAGGGAGATGGACAGGCAGATGGGGTGGACGGGGCCATGCAAGAACCCTGCCATCATGAAATACTATTTCAATATTTTTTGCCATGGCTTTTTTGCCTTGTTTCCCTGGGTCTCTCTAGAAGAGACTGTCCTGTAGAGAACGGTCCAGACTGTTCCTGGACTGTCAGTTTGCTTGATGCCCTAGAGCAGTGGTTCTCAACCTTCCTAATGCCACGGCCCTTTAATACAGTTCCTATAGGTCTCGACCCACAGGCTGAGAACTGCTGCCCTGGAGAGTATAACCCAGGGCAATGAATAGTTAGGATTTGGACTGGATGAAAGGTATGACATCTTTCATGATGTGGAAGAGGGTGAGGATGACAGAGGGGTGGGAAGAAGGACACAGCAGACCACAGACTCCCTCAGAGGCACCAGTTCCAGGAAAACATACACACAATAGCTGAGGATCAGAAAATTGGTACCTTCACAACTGCCCACACCTATGGCCCTGGAAAGCTTTTGTGATTCCCAGGACACGTGTGGTCTGGGGGGAAGACACGCGTGGTCTGGGGGAAGGTACACGTGGTCTGGGGGGAAGACACACGTGGTCTGGGGGAAGACACACGTGGTCTGGGGGGAAGACACACGTGGTCTGGGGAAGACACACGTGGTCTAGGGGGAAGACACACGTGGTCGGGGGAAGACACACATGGTCTGGGGGGAAGACACACGTGGTCGGGGGAAGACACACATGGTCTGGGGGGAAGACATACGTGGTCTAGGGGGAAGACACAGATGGTCTGGGGAAGACACACGTGGTCTAGGGGGAAGACACACGTGGTCTGGGGGAAGACACACGTGGTCAGGGGGAAGACACACATGGTCTGGGGGGAAGACATACGTGGTCTAGGGGGAAGACACACATGGTCTGGGGAAGACACACGTGGTCTAGGGGGAAGACACATGTGGTCTGAGGGAAGACACGTGGTCTAGGGGGAAGACACACGTGGTCGGGGGAAGACACACATGGTGGGGGGAAGACATGTGGTCTGGGGGAAGACACACGTGGTCTGGGGAAGACACACGTGGTCTAGGGGGAAGACACACGTGGTCGGGGGAAGAGACACATGGTCGGGGAAGACATACGTGGTCTGGGGGAAGACACACATGGTCTGGGGAAGACACACGTGGTCTAGGGGGAAGACACACGTGGTCGGGGGGAAGACACACATGGTGGGGGGAAGACACACGTGGTCTGGGAGGAAGACACACGTGGTCGGGGGGAAGACACACGTGGTCTAGGGGGAAGACACACGTGGTCGGGGGGAAGACACGTGTGCTCCAGGGGAAGACACATGTGGTCCCGGGAGGAAGGACTGCCCAAGGCCAGGGGGTTGCCACAGGCTCCAGAGAAGGGCAGAGCAGGGTACTTTTTCCCCAAAGAGATAAGAAGCCAAAAAAAAAGAAGCAAACAATTAAAAAGACGTTGCACATTAATGTAATAGTATAACAAGTTAAATCTGCTAAGTGTCGAATATAAACGTCTTAACACAACAACTAAGAAAATGTGGTGAAGGCTATGTTAACCAGTTGGATAGAAGTATTTCAAATTGTATATAAAACCAGCACATTGTACCCCATAATTGCATTAATGTACACAGCTATGATTTAACAACAACAAAAAAAAGCATAATGAAACTTTAAAGCATATTCCTTTACAGTTTAGAAAACAAAAGCTTTCCTCACAAGAATGCTTAAGGAAGTGAGGCCTTGAAACCCGACTCCCTCAGCACCTCTGTTTGGATAAGAGTCCTGCTTTTCGGGTTTGTGACTCCAAGATCTCACCTGGGTTAAATCCTTCATTTACAGTGGTTCTGTTTCTTATTTGAACAGTAAGTTTTCCTTAGATGTCACACTTTAATGAACCACATGATAGGGAACAAGATGGAGACCCAGAAACAAAACACCAAGGGGACGTGGCCGATTTCACCACCTGGGATGTTAAGTTTAACACAGCTCAGCAACTATCTCAAGTGTTTTATCAACTCTTACGACACAAGCTAAGGTGTTGAAATATAAGGATGTGTGTTTTCTGAGAGGAAATGGGTGACAATTTGAAGGGTCGGTTTTTTAACATGAAGAATAAATACGTAAGAATTCAGAACAGATTCTCAACTGACACTAATCTGCAGTAAGGTTTGTGCAATTTAAGAAAGATTCTAAACTTTTAAAAAAATTTTTCAAGGAAATGTTTCCTGTTATTTCTGGAAAATCTGCAAATGTTAGTGTTTTAAAAGAGAAATATTACAGAGAGATATTAAGTGTGTTTAGATGCTACAAGTATCAGATGCTTGTTTATTCCATTTGCCTAAGAAACTTGGAATTCTGCTTTAAATGAATGACATGTGCTCTCAGTTAAGGTTTCCAGGTTTTAATTCTCGCAGGGCAGCAACCCATGGGAAGTACAGGGCTTCTAGGATTTTCTCCACCTACTTAAATAAATTTTTGGTAAAGATTTTCCTTTCTTGAACTCCCAGAATACACTTACACTGTCTAGATTAACTATCAATATTTTGGTCAAAGTCTGTGGGCTGCCTGTTTTATGGTGAACTGTTAGGATCTTTTTTTTTTTTTTTTTTGGAGACAGAGCCTCAGGCTGTCACCCTGGGTAGAGTGCCATGGCATCACAGCTCACAGCAACCTCCAACTCCTGGGCTCAAGCGAGTCTCCTGCCTCTGCCTCCCAAGTAGCTGGAACCACAGGCGCCTGCCACAATGCCCGGCCATATTTTGGTTGCAGACGTCACTGTTGTTTGGCAGGCCCAGGCTGGATTCAAACCTGCCACCTTAGGTGTATGTGGCTGGCGCCTTAGCCACTTGAGCCACAGGCATCAAGTCAACTGTTAGGATCTTTAAAGGTTTTGAACCAATGACAAAACTTTTAACTTCATACTACACGATTTTGTTACTTGCAGCAGAGGCAGCTTCCTCCACTGCAGAAATACGGTAAGTCTACTTGGCGGCTGGCGCTCAATATGAAGGAGGTACATGAGCAACTTTTCATGATTGTCCAATAAATACATTTAGGACCATGAGTTGAAGACAGAAACATCAGTACGCACATAAACATTTCTGTGCTTGCCAGAATCTCTTTCATAGCTAAGCACTACAATGACTGGGATGAAGTCAAGGCTGGGTATTTTCCAAGTAGTGAAAAATCAGCCAATATGTCACACTGGGAATTTGCCATGAAATCAATAGTGACTTTTGTTTTGTAGGGGGTAAACAGAAAAAAAAAAGAAAAAACAGAATAAAATCCAGTAATGGGAAGATGCTAAGAAGAAAAAGCAGTGGCCAGTGGGTCAGGACACGCCCAGCCTGCAGGTGTCTGCACTCACCTGAACAATGGGGTTCCACAAACGACACATCTATAGACGCCAGGCTCTTTGTGCTGTGTATACTCCCCTTCAAAGGCACTGATAAACGATAAACAGATCATTAAAAATAATTAAAGTTAGCATTATTTCTTATAGAAACTATTTCTTAAAACATATTTCTCTAATAAATCTCTCAAGGGCTTTTTGTCCTAAAATGAGAACAGACCAAACACATGGAAATCTGAACAATACTAATATATTTCAAATCTATGTAATAAAATGTGCATATAACTACTCCAAACCAGTGCAGGTTAAATAAAAAAAAATAAAAACCAAGCCATCTAGTTATATAATGCTGAGGAAAAAAAAAAAATCTTTCCTATTAAAAAATAAATCCTGTCGTTTAGATTCACAAGAAAAAAAAATTATTACAGAAGATTTTTGCTCCTTCACAGTGTCCAAGGGTGTACACCAGAAAATGCAGAAAGGTTGAAGACTTCAAGGGCAAGGAGTCTTTATTTTTTGGTTTGAAAAGGAATATTGCAGCTTTAAGGGAATATTTTTCTACGTTAACAATCTGAAAGGCTAGGAGGTCGCCAGCTAACACAAGTCAGCTGTGGGAGCCCAGCAGCCGGTCCGTGCGCTTGCAGCCTGCTTTTATTATCCTTTCACCCTCTTTATGAGGTCCAGTTTTTTTATAAACAGAATTTTTAAGAATGACCTAATCTCTGGTTGTTTGTGTGCATTAAATCATTTTGCTAGTCATGGACACAACAGGCTGGACAGAAGCCCTCCCGAGAGGAAGCTGAAGTCCCCTGCTAACTGGGATGGCGAGGGGGCCTCTGTCTCAGAGTGGACTTTGGGAGGTTCAGTGAGAGTGGAGCGCGGCGGGAAGGGAACGCTGCCTGGGAACAAGGGGCCATGTGTGGCAGAGAGCTCTCTCAGCTCATGAATGAGCAACAAGTTACATCATTAATAAATTCGGATCAGAGGTAAGTTACGGCCTTATGCCAAGCCCCGTGGTATAAATTAGACAACAAAATCATTGGACTCTGGCAATTTACCTTTGAGCTGGAATCAGCTGAGACTTTACTCACTAAAAACAGTCTTGGAAGTGAACAAACTCTTTCTTCAGGACTTAGGGCGAACTTCCAAGGACCAAAGCCATGTGAGGGCAGTTATTGAAAATTTTTGACATTCCAACCACAAATGAGCCAATAAATACTTTCTCCACATGTGCTTCAAAAAGAAATTGGAGTGGGGTAGAAAGGAACTAAATTATGCTACCTTCTTTTTGCAGCCAAAACGTCTACACTTACAATGGCCACCTTCAAAATTTCGGCGTCCTGGCATGGGGCCATGTCCCTCATGGTTTTGCTTACTGTGATGTCTTCCCAAAAAATGTACCTAAATCGCTATTACTTCCACACATTTTGTAGTAAACTAAAAACAGGCCCTTAACAAAAGCTTTGTGACTTTATATAAGATACGGAGTGTTCATTAAATGGGGCAAAGGACAAATAAAACATAGTCTTAACCTAAACAATACCATTTTCAACCTTTTCAAGGATACTAATTTGTAGACTTCAGCAAATAAGTGCAGAATTCTTAAAGTTAATTGGCAAAAAAGAGGATTCAATGGGGGGGGGGACTGGCCCTTGTGCAGGGGGGGCAGGGGGGACTGGCCCTTGTGCGGGGGAGGGGGGGGACTGGCCCTTGTGCACTGCCTTCCCCTTATAGCAGTTCCCTTACCTTTCTGTTCCTTTCTCCTGAGTGACATGGTACTGCAGGGGCGTGAGCCGCTTCCTCAGCTCCTGCTGGGGAAAGACCACCTTACAGCTCTTTTTATCCCTACATGACCCTGGAGAGAGAGAGGATATGGGGGAAGGAGGCTTTTTAGCTTGAATCCTAAATAATTGCTTTGGCTGGCGGCCACCGCACAGCTTCTGCAGTCCCTTGTCAATGACCGAACCAGTCCCTAACGCGCTAGAAAAGCTTACCTGAACTGCCGCCGCTGATTACTTCTCTAAGTTTAAAAGAATGTTTCTTAAGATCCAGGTGGTTCCACTGGAGAGGCGACAGTGTGTTGTTGCCAAAGTTTCTACATATGATAAGTATTTGCAAGCTATATGCTTTGTCTCTGAACACTCGGAAACCCCTTTTTGTTTGTTAAATGAATTTAAAAGCATAAGTCTATTTACAAACATTTACACTGTATATATAAGATGATGGCCATATTAAGTTTAACCATAATTCTCCAATAATTTTGCAACTTGGTAGGATAGTTTGAAACCATTATCATTCAATCTCCATTCTGGATGATTTAACTATTATCTTTTTCTTTTTTTTTGAGCCCTAAAGATGAAATGTTCCTATCACTAGGAATTACTGATTTTGTGATTCTATCAGACGCTTCACTAAGTTCTGTACAGTCCTTAAAAATAAATCCCTCTTTAAAGATTGTGTCTTGCCATGTTAAACAGGCAAGAAACTTTCAACAAACTACAGAAGGCGTTTACACTGACGCAGATGCAAAGGTTCCACAGAAAGACTAAGAAAAACAAAGGAAAAAACAAAAGGGAATGAGATTTTATTTAGAGGCCCACGTTTTCTTTTCGTAAAGTGTATCTAAGAAGCCTTCACTGATGAAGTGTATTTGAATGGTGAAATAATTTTAATGCGATTCTAGTAACAATAACAGCTTTTATTGCGACCTATACAGACCGCAGTAAGATGTTCAGACAACACGTTTATATGTAGTATTTTATTTTACCTGCACAAATGATGGAAAAGAAATATAACCCCAGGACAGGGTAGCCATTACTCACTGCAGTAAAACTGCTCCTCTTTGCACCCATCACGGTGGGAAGGAAGCTTGCAGGTGGTCCTGAACGTAAAGATTTCTTACCATGTTTTGAAGTTACTAAAAGAAAGCTTGCTTAGCTTCCTGAATATTTAATTCAACTTCTTTTGAAATATAAATATATATATGTGATATAGGAGTGGAAACGCTCTCAACTTGTTTTACTTTCGAGGTCCCTAGTGTCAGGTAGCATGTGAGATCACTGAAATTAAACCAGGAAAAAGTTAACCAGCCGGTTACTCTGGACTGTGGGACTGAAGAAGGCTTTCAGCTTCCAGAAGCCAGGCCGCCAAGACAGAGAGGCTGATTCGCTATAAGAGAACATGGGTCAGAAAGAGCAATCCAGGGCCAACAGAAGGGTGCTCCTGGAGCGGGCCTGCTGGGTGGCCAGCGGGACCTCTGCTGACCTTCCACCAAGTCCCTCGGCCCCGGCCTGGCCTGGAAAACCCACAGGAACAGTGCCACATCACTGACGGCATGCTGACCTCTCATCTCAACGGACCCCATACTGGGGCTAGGCCTCATCCAAATACTACTACTTGCATTTTTGCTATTTAAGAGGTAGGAGGAAATGTCTCCCTGAGAAATGTGTGTCCTGTCAGGACAAGCCTCTCAGTAGCTTGCACGCAGAATAGCTCTCTCTTAAATAATTAGTTGACTGTGATAGATGAGTTTCTATTCAACACACTGGAGACTTCTTAAAAGTTATAGTTTTGTTTTTATTCATTTATTTGTGGGAAGGGTGTGTCTTCAGCAGTTTTGTCCAAAAAAAATCCATTAATGGCAAACTTAACATGACGAAACATCTTGGTTAAAATCATTTTTTCCAATGGACAGATAATTAAAATCTGTACAATTAGCATTAAACAGTTCCATCCCAAATACTTTTGTTAATGTAAGTTCATTCATACAAAAAGGCCGATTGTGTTCCCAAAGTAGAGAGCACTAAGTCGCCCATCTGCATGTCATTTAGCCCGGGAGAGGCAACTGCAGGTTTAAATTACATGGTATTGGATTGCAATTTCCTAACATTGGATGCTTTTCTGCTTTTTTACCTTGAGTCATTTGCTAAGGAGTGTTCATAAAAAGTACCTTAAAGCACAGATGCTTGCAAACCATTTAGCCAAAGATGTTTCTCTCTTTTTTTTTCTCCATCTCTCAAAAAATCTCCCTTTTCTGAAGAAAAAGAATAAAACTGTTGGTCAGTATTGATGAACCATGTCAAGTATTTGTACAAGGAAAAAAGGTAAAATTGAAAACATCTGATTGAAGTAAATAATACAAACATAAAAGCTTTACTAGTGAATGAAGGGTATTGAAGCGACTTTATTTCATAGATTAGAAATTACTTTTGATCTAAACATTCTTAAAAACAGATTGTTTTCCACTATGAAACATCTCATTAACTGTGCTACAGAGACGGCGTTTTAATGGAGCCCTGACAAAGATGCCCTGTACCCCTTTGTCAGCCCGCGTCTTACTTGGGAGGGGAATAAAGATTTCATTCCCGCTTTCTTTGTTTGTCTTTCAAGAACCACTAAAGCAGTATTCACACACATCTTGCAGGAATGTGCCCTGTGTCGGGGCGACAAAGTATTTGGTTTTGGTGCACTTAAAGGTCATCTTCCAAATTAGCAAAATTTTTCTACATCCTGGCTTTTCAACCTTAAATATAAATATTGTTTCCTAACTGTAAGTGAAATTTGTTCTTTAAGAAATGCTAGTGATTATTTAAAGTTGTCAAACGTGGTACATTTTTACTCTTTGGTCACACAAGTTCTCAAAATAATTAGGCTTTTAAAGGACATCTGATGGCAAAAGGAAATATACGTAAACTAGTAGTAACTATTGTGATTCTACATGAAACAACTCAGGGGGATGTCAGTCGGATTTCTAATAAACGCCTTTTGCCACCCGGCTTAATGATAATATGCTCTCTGGAAATGCGAAAGCACACCAGCTCTTCCGTTATTAGAACAAAACGCGAAAACCCTCCCTTCCAGGTCTGATTCCCGGCCCCTACCAGACTCACTTTTGTAAAGTCACACGGTGCTGCTGTGGATAAAATAAAGAAATCATTTTATTTTGAAATTCTAGCGCAATTCACTGGATGGTTTCTCATTACTATCTTCACTTAGGTACTGTAATTTCCTTATTATGCAGTAATTTAATATTAGTACTACATGTCATCTGTTCAATGACCCCTAAACTGGCTTAGAAGTATGTTCAGAAAAGGTTTTTCCCCTTTACTTAAATGTTTAACAGTGTACTTTGAAGGCACAAGCCAGTGTTTGTGTATGCACATGCAACTCAAATATATTTGAGGGAATAATATTGCCATTTTGGAATCCAGTGATAACATCATTCCCTACAGAGTAACTCTGGTATAGACCAGATCTGCTTTGAACCCAATCCACAGGGTTTTCTTAATGAAATACATCCAAAGCCTCTTTTAACACAGGACCATGTTCTATCTTGTGGCCTCAATACTATTTTGAGACAATGTGACACTCCTGCTGTGAGTAGAGACCCAGTGAGAGTTCCCTTTCCAGCTCAGCTGCTTCTCAGCCACGTGACCCCACATCAGGCGGCCGTCCACATGCTACCAGCTCGCACTTCTGTGATGACCACAGACACCAGCACTCACCACTCTCTGAAGAAATGCAGCTTCATGTGGCCAGCCTGCGTCCAGTGAACTCTGAAGTTAGAAGCATATTTCACAAGGTAGACGTGTCAGGCATTTTAGTGGGCTGCAATGGTTTGCTGGTGATTGTTTTTCTTTTTTCTTTTTTTTAGGACAGAGTCTCACTTTGTCACCCTCAGTAGAGAGCTATGGTGTCACAGCTCACAGCAACCTCAAACTCTTGGGCATAAGCCATTTTCTTGCCTCAGCCTCCCACGCAGCTGGGACTACAGGCGCCTGTCACAAGGCCCGGCTATTTTGTTGTTGTTGTCATTGTTGTTTCGCAGGCCTGGGCTGGATTCAAATCCGCCAGCTCTGGTGTATGTGGCCAGCACCCTCGCCACTTCAGCTATAGGCGCCAAGCCTGGTGATTGTTTTTCTATAAAAATTCCCTCAGAACAGTATTTTCCTCACAAGTTATATTTGAAAGATGATTAAAATAGAAAATGAAGGAAGAAAATAAAACTAAAATGTGAGGTTAGCACATGTCTAGGCACTTTCACATAAATGCATTTAATCCTCTCAATAATTCTAGAAGGTCAATGTCATGCCCATTTTATAGATACAGAAACTGAGGGCTGGCAAAGTTACAAATTAGCTTACTGAGGTCAAACTGCAAACAGCTATGTCAGCTCAAACCCAAGGCTAAAGGACTACAAAATCCAGAGTCATTATATTCTCTCTCAGGAAAAATTATGTTACAACTTTCCTCTCAAATTATACAATAACTTTAAAAATGACCACTAACAACTTAAGATAACAATGGGGAAAAATAATATCCACCCAGTACATCTAGGAAAGTTAAATGTGTTTGTCTATTAGCTAGCGTGTCCCCCCTTCCTTCAACAGAATGACAAGTTTCATGAGATTCTCTTGAACTCTATAAAATGTTGAAAGGCTTTGTAACTTCCTGTTAAGAAGTAAATCAGATCTGTTACCTAAATCTCAGAGCACTTTTAAGTCATAAATTTTATATTTCAGTGTGAAAAATCAAAACAAAACAAAAACTAGAGATCCCATAACTTTATTATTCCAAGATCAGAAAAAATAAAACTATTAAATATTTTTCCAAGATAATAAATGATTAAGAGATAAGAACATATTGTTTTTCTTTGGATTTAACAGGTTAAAACACTAAAGTTCACATTGAAATATCCTGCAGCTATATTCAAAGATAGAATACTTTATTTTCACTATAAATTTTATTGGTTATTAATCTGTCATTGGAAAATTGAGCAAATTTTTATTCCAGACATAATAGCGTTAGAATGTCTAAATAAATGGGCATTTATAAAAGCCAAATCTAGTTCATTTTTAGAATAAAATGCAAAAGATATGCCATAATCCATCATTCTTGGTGTGTTTTTGCATTCTAGGAAATCAATAGAGGCTTTAAGGAAAAACTGCAAAGCATGGGGGTGGGGAGAGAAAAGTTCCATGCTTGTAGAAACATAATCAATTCCTCCAATTTTTCTCTCAAAGTAGACATACAAAGGGAAACATTCCTGGGATTAACGTACAATCTAAGGTCTCAGGACACTTCTGCTTTAGTCCTCTGATACCCACAAAACTAGAGCTTCAGGGCTCACTTTGAGGTCTACTGACCCAAGGTTTTTTCCTTACTTTTTAAAAAACTCATTACAAATGTTGAGTGCTGGCCAGTGCGGTGGCTCACGCCTGTAAGCCCAGCACTCTGGGAGGCCAAGGTGGAAGGATCCCTTGAGCTCAGGAGTTCGAGACCAGCCGGACCAAGAGTGAGACTCCCATCTCTACTAAAAACAGAAAAAGTAGCTGGGCCCTGTGGTGGCCCCTATAGTCTAAGCTACTTGGGAGTCTGAAGCAAGAGGATCACTTGAACCCAGGAGTCTGAGGTTGCTGTGAGCTATGAGTCTGTCTCAAAAAATAAACAAACAACAAAAACAAAAAAAAAAAAACAGAAAAATGTTGAGTGTGTACAGAGTACCAGGTACTATGCTAAGTAAGATACATTCGTGCATTTAATAACTATTTATTGAGTCCCTCCCATATGCTGGCATTTCTCTAAGTGCTTAGGATGTGCCACAGAACCAAATAAAGGTCCTACGATCTAATCACAGAGCTCCCTGTCCAACAGGGATCGGGGAGACAGACAAGACACAACCACAGTAAGTAAATTACACAGGCTCTCGGCAGCAGGTGGGGTATACAGAAAGGTGAAAGGAAGTGGCCGTCCAGGAATAAGGACTCTGCTACAATCTGCAGCAGGGCCGCCTACGCAGGCCTCACCAACGTGACAGCTGAGCAAAGCTCAGAAGGGGAGAGGAAGGCACCGTCTGGTGTCTGGAGGACAAGCTCTCCAAAAACACAGAAGACAGTCAATGCAGGAAATGGAAGCACTGGGGTCAGGAGCCAGCAGCTCAGACGGGTAACTGCACTGTCGCTGCGGAAGCCTGGTGTGAATGGAGCTGCAAGGAACATGCTCTCAGACCAAGAAATTTCCAACTTTGAGTCTTGGGACAGACGCTGTCTAGAGAGATCCTAAGACTTTTCAGCAAAGTGCTACACTCAAAATAGCTCTCGGAGTATTTTTCTGGTTGGACTTTGTGCCATCGCAGTGCGGCTCTGGCTGATCTGCTTCAGGGCACCTCTTTTCACTACAAATCATCCTTCTCAACCTGGAGTCAAGCCCAAGAGGACGCTCAATAGATACTTCTGGTGTAAATTCAGGGTGAGTCTACAAAACCCTTTGGCCACACAGTGCTTTCACCTCTGAGCAATTCAGTCAGCTCTCCCTTCAGAGTAATCCCGTAGGCAGTGGCAAGGAACATCCGTGACCAAAGGGAGTATGAAATTAGTGCCTCAACTTCATTTCCATTTCTTAAAACATTCTTAATTTTTACATTGAGGTTCAGTTTAATTTCATCTGGTCTCCAAGTCCTAAATATAACACACATACTCCCGACCCCCATGAGTCTCAAGAGCCAGAAAGCAGACAATTGTTTCTTATTAGAGATTTCTTGTATTCTGTATGTGAGAAAAATCATCTACTTGTCATAATAATGACCCTTTTCATGCCTTCTTGTTGTTCTTGTTACTTCGCCTGAGATGGTTCTACAGATGAGTTTCAGTTGCACCCAGCTGATGTTTGCAGAGTTCTAATTACCATCAATGGGCATTATGAGCCTGCACAGCCAACATGCCACTGTAAACTTCTGAAATTAAACAGGACTGTGTGTTTTAGTGATGCATAGTTGAACAATAAAATTGGTCTTCTGCTTTCTCTACTAACGGTTTGAATAGGCAAACTCAGAAGACGTTTTCAAGCAAGTTTTCCTTCCAAATCTGTACACCTAAGAAGTTCCCCCTACTGACACCCTTAGTACTAGGGTTTTTTACTGTGCAAGGTATTCTTTATGGGCAAATACAGCACTGGCAATTATTTTCAACTGCTTTCACTTGTTTCTGCTTTTTTCCCAAACACACTATAAATTCTTTGAAGATAGCCTGATAATAATTCATATTCTCTATAATTATTTATAGTGAATCAAGAATTGTAACAAGCGCTCGGAAGTTAAGAACAAATAATTGAATGTTCCTGCCTGAGGAGGACACCTATTCTAGCAGGAAAGATGAAACAAACTATCGAGGACAGTTTTGTGTAAAGACAGTTACCAAAAACGGCATTAACACTCCTGAACTTTGCCCACCTGGTCTAGAAGACAGAGACTCTGTTAATAGAAACAGCACCCGCAGGTGAGAGGCAGAGAGCTGCACAGGGAAGGGAGCTGCCGGCAGCCTGGCACCAGGCAGGACACAGCAAGTCAGAGTGGCTGCAGCCGCCCACAGGAAAGGGGTCAGACAGGGGTCCTCAAACTTTTTAAACAGGAGGCCAGTTCACTGTCCATCAGACCATTGGAGGGCTGGACTGCAGGCCCCAGGATGAGTTGGCTGCTAAGCAGGACAGGCAGCGTGGTAAAAACACCCGGCAGGCTGGATAAATGCTGGATAAATGTCCTAGGCAGGCTGCATGTGGCCCACAGGCTGTAGTTTGAGGATGCCTGGGTCAGAGTCTCCCGTGGAAGCAGTATCAGCTAATTTAACAGAGCAAAAACAACCAGAATAAAATGGAGATTCAGATTTGAAAAAGGAGACCATGAACAGCTGAGAAATAGGGCAGTTTTAAAATTAACAGAAAAAAATATGCAAATAACTTTTTTACGCTAAGTGAAGGGGTGAATTTATTTCTCAGAGTGTTGAAAGTTTACCAATATGATTTAAAATTCTGTCCTTGATAGTAAAATCTCACCTGTGGCGCTGCGTGACTTTCTTTGAGGGAACGACAGAGAAGTGGGCCACTGGGACACCTAATGAAACATTTACTAACAGTTCACTCAAATAGCAGTAAGACAGAAAGCCACCTTTCACATCTCTGTCGTTCACTTGTTTTTGTTTTTGAAAGAACTGCCTAGTGATCATAGTAGTTTATTTATTTATTTATTTTTGCAGTTTTTGGCCAGGGCTGGGTTTGTGGGGCCGGCACCCTACCCCTTTGAGCCACAGGCACCGCCCATTCACTTGTTGTTATGACCCTCTAATTGCTGAATTCTCGTGTAGTGGCCACTCTGTCAGCATTCGTGAAGCACCACAAAGAGCAAGGAGAGAGCACTTTCTAAACTCTCCAGAATTCAGTGCAAATACTGAAGGCAATGGCTTTTCTGTTAATGTAGACCATAAAGCCTGGAATTTAGTGAAATATTTAAAACATGTCTTGATCCAAAAAGCCTTTTCTTGCTTGCAAAGCACAGGGGTAAAAAGAGAATCTTTAAAGGCACTGCCATCGTTAAGTGACTGGAAGAGAAAGTCCCTAACTTCAGTTCCATCTGACTACACGTGAAACAGTGATGAACTTGGAGTTCCCTGTTTTTAATATTTTTTTCCTGTATGGGTCTTCGCTGGAACATCACAGCCGACACAGAAAAAAAATTGAAAACAGACAGCTCATTTCCATTCTACATTTCACATGCAATCAAAAAGATTTGCAAAAAACAGCTCTCTCTCTCGTCCTCCCTCTCCCCCTTGGGGACACAGCCTGGGAGGGAAATGAGGTGTAACCACCCACAGAAAGGAAGGGAAGGGGCAGGAATCCTCCCTCAGATTATCATGCAGAATTTTACTTAAATGTAACATGGAGCATACTTCACCAGAAATAAAATAAAATTTATGTTGTCAAAAAAAACCAAACAAACTCAGCTTTGCAAATTTCCAAAGTTGCATTATCACCCAAATCAAATTTCAAATCTAAACTAATTAAGCACAACAGACAGAAAACAAGCCAAGGGTGGCCACTTAGTGAACAGCTAAGCTGGAGGCTACACCTTCCGGAGGAACCTTAGAGTTCTGGGGACATAAACAGTCAAAAATTTTACATTTTTTTCACTCAGATAACTCAAGAAAAAGCATAAGTCTTCCACTGAATCATTCTTTGTCTTGAAGGACAAGGGCTCGTGCCTATTCTGGTCATCTCTGCATCTCCACACTTAGCAGTGTGTCTAGGCAACAGGAAGACTAAGTAAGTAAGTGTTGTATTTAAACCCAGAGGAACCCCTGTAAGGTAGGTAACCACCCACAGAACACTAACAAACGGGTCAACACACAGGTGGTCACTACGAGGAGCCAGGCCTGCTGTACTGATATGTACATGTGGTGCATCTCCAGTCTATGAGAGTCAGGTCAGCTGAAGGAGGTGGTCAGTGTGGGCAGGGGTCAGCTATGGAGTTCCTATGGTACTCACTCAACTCTCCATTGTAATTATTAGTATTTAAATCTTCTTTCTAAAAGGTGTTTTCTAAGTGATGCCTTGAGCTGTGTTTCTTAGAATTTAGTATAAAAACAGCAATAATAATATCTGCTTACCAAATATTGGTAATATTGAAATTTCAAAAATTAATAACTATAGAGTAAAAAATTTATTTTCCTTTACTACTGCTCGGAATCCTTTATCACCTATCTAAAGTTCTGCATTCAGGGCGGTGCCTGTGGCTCAAGGAGTAGGGCGCCGGCCCCATATACTGGAGGTGGTGGGTTCAAACCCAGCTCCCGGCCAAAAACTGCAAAAAAAGAATAATAATAATGAATAAATAAATAAAGTTCTGCATTCAAAGCTTTTACTATAACTAATATTCCATTAATTCTCTGGATTTAAGACTGTAAGATTATCCTGTCTAGCACTTCCCAAAATGTATTCTATAAAACACTGTCTCTGAAAACATTGCTAATACGTGGATCCTCTCAGGGAGTGAGGAGGGGACACTTCTGCAGTCACGTCAGATTAGGAAAAGATTAGGGAAATCTAGGCTACCTGGGTTTCCTGATGAAGGACTTCTCAGAGACTTTATTATGCAGATGTGTATTATTAAATATGTGGCATTCTGACACACCATTTTTCTATGCACCACTAGAAAAGGGAGAAACCGTTGCCAAACTATGATACATTCTTATCCCAATTTCTAAGCTCATTCTAATTGCCAAGATGGTGAGATGTAAAAAACTGCATCTCAATATTTATGAAATATGGTAATAGGCTAAGTTTCTCAATTCGATGATGGGATCTGTTTGACAAGGTGTAATTAGTAGACATAGTGTTCTCCAGATTATAATCTGGGAAATAAAGACCTTTTCGTCCAAAGCCCTTGAAAGGAAACCAAGGTCCAAAGAAGGTGCCTGCCGTGGCGGGCGGGAGCCCGGCTCTCGTCTGCAGCTCTCCTCCTTTAATTTATCCATTCCCACGTCTCTCTCTTGAGTCCATGCTTTGTTGTACTTTAATAGCCCGTCTATTACCAGCCCCACCATCTCATCCCCCGCTCCTCCCACATCTAATCATATCTCCACATTCCCGCTTTATCTTTCAGAAGAGCTGTCGCTGCTTGAAAGCCTATTCCAAGAAGCCCTCTGGGACAGAAGGAAGCACAAGCCTTCTCACTTCTACGCCTGCCTCCACAGTGAAACCAAAGAGGACGCGTTTATATAGAATCATAAAGCCTTCATCCTACATTGCAGATAACAGGACCCAAAATGGCCATCTTTCCCACCAGAACTCCATTCCTGAGAACAGAGATCTGGTCACCCACACGGTGGCCTTGTTGGGATACACACACCGTCCATGCTGCTTATTCCCAACCATGCATTTGTTCAATATTCAACAAATATTTAATGAGCGACAGACAATTCTAGTTGCTGGAAGGTACTGAAGGTCACATCTAATTGTCAAAGATTTGACAGGAATGCTACAGAATTATCAGTTTACAGATGAAGAATACGAATAAAAGGTACAAGCTGGGAATTCTGGGTGTTAAAGCATGTTGGTGGCAGACACAAACCAGTAACGGCAGATCAGGCCTCTGCCGTGTCCCTTCACCAGGACAGACACTATGACGTGAGCTCGGAGACTGGCTGTATGTTACCTAAAATTCACACGAGAAATATCGGAATACTCTTCCAACCAAGGCAGTATAAAGAGCTGTATCATTCTGAGCTCACAGCCATTTTTGTAATAAAACAAAATCTTTAAAAACTATTAATTATAGAATTCTGGGGCTCGGTACCTATAGCTCAACCGGCTAAGGCGCCAGCCACGTACACCTAAGGTGGCGGGTTCGAATCCCCAGCCCGGACCCGCCAAACAACAATGACGGCTGC
>NW_003852533.1:3492681-3500223 GCF_000181295.1 Otolemur garnettii | reverse complement strand
ATTCGAACCCGCCACCTTAGGTGTATGTGGCTGGTGCCTTAGCCGCTTGAGCCACAGGCGCCGAGCCAGCTATTGCATCTCAATAAAACCTATTTTTCTTTTACTTTTAAATTCAGTTTATTGTGAGGTTTTTACATACCAACAATTATGTAAATAATATAAAACCTATTTTAAAGAATTCTAAATTGAGGGCAGTGCCCTTGGCTCAGTGAGTAGGGCACTGGCCCCATATTCTGATGGTGGCAAGTTCGAACATGGCCCCAGCCAAACTGCAACAAAAAATAGCCAGGCATTGTAGTGGGTGCCTGCAGTCCCAGCTACTTGGGAGGCTGAGGCAAGAAAATTGCCTAAGCCCAAGAGCTGGAGGTTGCTGTGAGCTACGATGCTACAGCACTCTACTGAGGGCCACAAAGTGAGATACTGTCTCAAAAAAAAAAAAAAAAAGGAATTCTAAATTGAAGTGTACCTAGCAAACGCAATCATAAGAATTGATCTCTAAATAAAATGTTTAGGATGAAGCTATAACCTAGGAAAGGATGCTGGTATATAATTCAGCAATATTAGTGAGTATATAATATCCCCAATATTAGTGAGTTGTTGTGAACGTCACTCGTGACCTGCTCCTTTATTAAACTTATGTTTGTTGAGAGCAAGAAGTGGCTCATTTTAATAAATCCTCCTATGACCTGTCATGTTACAGTACTGTAAACACCTGTAGATAAACAGACATCTAATTACCTACTGCCCCAAAGTCCATACTGTCTGATATTCTTGCCCTGTGGAAATATCACTTGTTGGCAGAACTTGGAACGTTTTTTATTCTTTATAGTCATTATTAATTAGTTAACTAGTCAATCTCTCAAACAAAACTAAGATTTAATCTTTTATTCACGTCCATTTTAACGGTTGCTACTAGATGTTATATGTAATTGTTAATGTATACAAAGAATTTATCCCATATTTAAGAAAGAATTAAGAAAATTCACACTTAAAACCATATGCCCAACACCTTATTCATAGAGATGTATTGCTGTAAAACAATTTAGCCTTGACTAACATGCACTGTCCACAGATAATTTTTAAAGCTCATCTGGTAATTAGATGTTGCAGATCAACTTTTCAACATGGACCAGAAGTTTATCACAGAACTACTAAACCATTTTGTATAGCTGTACCAGAGCACTCATTAGTCAACATTTCCAAACAAAATTCTTCTTACTTCCTTAAAATATTTTAATTCATGCAAAAAAATGATTCATGTTTAAAAGTCAGCATGTTAAACTAATAACTTTTTTAAGATTCTGTAACAACTTAAACCATAGCAAAACAAAATGTGAAATTTTCTTCAATTCTTGGGTGGTCTGAAGAAGAAAATTTAGCCGCTATATGACTATAAATTACTGTTAAATTGGCTATCTGGATAAAAGATAAGTTCATTTATGAAAACTTGTTTTAGTTTATAGAAAGTCTACACATGAAAGACAATTTCTAGGAGACGTCCAAGCAGAAAGGAGTTGGAATCCTATTGAAAATGGAGAAAGGTTTTGCACCCTACAAATACTGTTTGAACATAACATAAGCAGAAAAATTTGTGGTTTATAAATCCATATGTTCTTCACTGGATACCCCTTGCATACTTTGTTTAAATTTTCACAATGTACCTATGTGCTCAGGACTTTAACTAATCGCTCTCGCTGTGAAAGGATGTAAGGCCAGTGCCACCTACTGGAAAAAGGCGCAATTACAAATTGCAGGAGTTGAAATTTTTATGCCGATTTTTTTTTTTAAACTATCTGCTTCCTTTTAAAAAGAAATCTTCTCCAAAGCATTTTTAATATCGTCAAAGAAGTCAGGTAAGATTAGGGTGACCAGATTTTAACATCTGTAAGGCGGGACAACGTGGCCGGGGAACGGGGCAGGGGACGGCGCAGGGCGGGGCCTGACAACAATGCAAACTTTGATAAGCAGTTCTCGATAATCACTTCTCAGCAATTATTTATTACAGTTTAACATTATAAAATTAACAAAAATAATATAAAACTCATATGCTGGAGAAATAGCCATATGGTGGCAGAAAACCTTAAAACGCCACCGCAGGACTCGGGACAAATTGTTGAAAAGCGGGACTGTCCCGCCAAAATCGGGACATCTGGTCACCCTAGGTAAGATGGACATGTAAGAATGTGACCCTGGGGACTGAGGACGTGGGTCTGAACTCCAGGGCAGACCCTGCTGGCAGCACTAAGCAGACAGCAGACGCCCTGGGTTCTGATCAGCTCCACACAGGCCTCCTGGGTGCCTTTTGGATCAGAGTTCTGAACATGCGCTCAAAGAGCCTTCCCCAAAAAGTGTCACAAGATCTAACAAAAAATTTCTTGAAACTATATGAAAAATTATGTATAGACGGATATATGTCTTTTCTGCGGACATAACTTTTATCAAAGTACTGTGGATGTGGTCAGTATATTCAAGACTCAGAATGGTTTTGAAAAACTAACATATAAAGTCAATCTATTCAATAAATGGACAGCACACTGACAATTGCAATTGTTTTTTTAAAGTCAAGTAACACCAGTTGCTGCTATTAATGAACCACTGCCAGCTCAGACTTGAATAGTAAACACTTCTTATTTACGGGTGTTGCTTTGATATATATCTATAGGATTTCCTCTTTACAAATGAAGAATTTAAGGCAAAACAAACAATACATGTGTATTAATTTGCTCCAAAGAAATGATCAAAACAGACTTCATAAGCCTCGTGTTAAGTGAAACAGGCCCTCACTCACTTCCTCCAACCAGTTACCACCAAACCAACACTCAAATTGTTTGAGAGAAACATACAATTTAGTCTGCATAATATACCATTTTTTTGTTTTTGGTTTAGCTGCAATATGATTTATAGATATGACATCCCCTATACTGTATTAATGTAATAAAGTGAGAAAAAATGTTTCTGACAATAAATTCAAAAGCCAACCAAACCATGAACTTTACTTTTAATCTGCCTATATAAAACAGTCTCAAATTCATTTGTATTCTGTTACAGCTATGATTTCAGCTACATGTAAACGTTCAAATGTTTATTTATTCATTTTACAAATATTTATTAAGTGCCAGGCACTGTGCTATGATCTGGAGCCCCCAGCCTCTGGTTCACAGGGTTCTAGTTATGCGAACAATATTCTATGACTTTTAAACACCGTTTGCAAAATCTCTCTAAGATGTCTAATTTCCATATTAGAATGCTCTCTTTACAACACACACAACACAACAGCCATGTGGCTCTTCAATTCATGAAGCCTATTAAATACACCACTGAGGTCGAGTACCAATCACAACCGCTAGTACGTCTTATTATGATGTTTGAGAAAAATGTAACTTACCTGGGCAACTATTTAGACAAATTTTATTTATTTCACCCTCGCTTGGCTAACAGCTACCAATGATATCTAGGTCTAAGGTACAATTACGCTGAATTTTTATGTCGCATTAAAACTATGTATAAAATTGTGTTTCCTATCCCTCTCAGATAAAGCTTTAGTCCAGAGGCAAGGAATGCTAATGTCCAAACAGGAAAAATACCCGTGTCCTCCTCCCACAATCCAACAGACTCTTCTGTAAGTTCCCTGCATTAATTAGCATTGCATTTTAAGATCTGGTTAACCCAAAGCCAAAAGCAAAAACAAGTGACAGTTTAGAAATTCATAGAATTTAAGAACTGAACAGATTATTTAATTTTAGTTCCTTGTTTTAACCAGGAAGAGACTGAGATCTGGAGAGCTTTACGGATTTGCTCAAGGTCACACAGTGAAGGGCAGAGCTATGTATGATTAGAGTTTCATAACTCTTACTCCACTGCCCTTTTTAATACATAAAAGCAACTGTTATAGGAAATTAAGAAAAACTTCTGATAGAGAAAAATTACCTCTAATTACAAACATGAGTGAACCATAATTCAGGTGAATTTAATAAGCTTAAATTAACATTGTATTTTATTAGAAAACAAGTAAAGGAAGTTACAGCTGAAAAATGATAGATCACTCTTCTAGACTATGGCTTTCATGCAGGTCAACCCATTTATAATCAACTTTAAGAGCCTGTTCCAATTATTTTTTAGTTCTGGAATTATTTCATATTGAATAATACTCAAAATTAGTAGGGCAGTGGCTAAGGAGCAGAAATCCTTTTGATTTACAGAGATTTCTGTTGTAATGGGTTTTGACCAGGGAACAATAAATTAAAGCAAGACTTCAAACTTTCACTCGAATTTCCTAAGTCTCCGATTTGGGCCTCTTTCCCTATCTGTACAAAGTGACGGACTAGAATATTCCCATTTCAATGTCACTTTCATTTTCAAAATGTAGTATGTTTCAACATTTCTATACATTAAAGAGTTAAAGAAATGGATGATAATAAAGATTTTGCTAATATTCAAGTTATAAAATATATAGACACAAGAAGACTGGCTTTCAGAACACTTAAAAATTAATGTTTGAAGAATTGCAGAATATGATTCTAGCTAGTTCATTTGTCAAGTTAAAATGGGCTTACCAGCCCTGATTAAGAAAGAGCTTCTCTGGGCTTCCATCAGTACCTGTTAGTAAGAATAAAAGAACTGTGTTAGATATTTATAGGACCTGAGCCTGGTTCAGCAGGATGAGTACGTAAAAAAAAGAGATCAAAACAACAGACTGAGATGATTATTTCTCAAATGTAAAGTGTATCCGTGAGTTCTGTGAAAGTAGAAATAGTTAAATGAAAGATGGGACATTCTTCAGTGTTTTTAAAAGTTGACTGTGTAGGCCAGGTGCTGTGGCTCACTCAGGAAGCCAAGGCAGGTTGACTGCCTGAGCTCACAGGTTGGAGACCAGCCTGAGCCAGAGCAAGACCTCATCTCTAAAAATAGCCAGGCACCGTGGTGGCACCTGTAGTCCCATCTACTCAGGAGGCTAAGGCAAGACAATCACTTGAGCCCAAGAGTTTGAGGTTGCTGTGAGCTGTGACGCCACTGCACTCTACTGAGGGTAACAAAGTGAGACTCTGTCTAAAAAAAAATAAAAAAGAAGTTTACTGTGTTGGAAAATACACTTATGAATGAATACAGACCCATGGAGTTCTACAGAGAACACACTGAAAGTACGTGTGGTACTTAACCTTCTCACACCCAATCTATGTAGTTCTCACAGCACCTTCTTGGTGGGCACAATGATTATCCCCATCTTACAAACAAGTAAGCTAAGGCACACAGCTAGTGTAAGTAACAAGTCAGACTTCAGACCCAGTTAAGTCTGACTCCAGAATCTGTGTGCCTAAGCACCTGCTATGCTGTAATAGCTCTATGCTATAATAGCTCTATGCTGTAATAGCTCTATGCTGTAATAGCTGCTTCTTAAAAGATATCAGCTTTGTTGACTTTATCTCTGAATCATGTGTCAATCAAAATTTAAACACACTTAGGTTTCAATTAAACAATTTTGTCCTACAACTCCACGACTATCATACTTCAAATAATATTCTTCTTATTTGTTCTGCAAACACTTAGTCTCTTCTGTGTACAGCAAAGCCCTGTCGTGAGGATTATGCCAGCTACGTTCACACACAGGGGTTGTTTATTCGATGGGAAACACGGTTATGTATAAACTAAATACGCTGCACAGTCCAACTGTTCTATATAGTATACAGCAATGAAAAAGTCCCATAAGCACAGGAACTACAGGGGCTGAGATTCTCCCTGAAGCTCATAAATATGTTATAAGTCAACAGATAGGCTGTGAAATCACAGGGTTTTCTCTATCCTAATATGTCCTCTTTCTTTTCACACCTACTTCAGTGGCCACTGTTAAGGCTTTCAGCCCATCACAAACCCCTCCAACTCTTCCAGCAGGCTCCCTGACGGCAGCACAGGGGTGTCTGGGGCCAGGAAGGGTGTTAAGAAGAGCAGCTGGGGGCCTCCACGCACTAAGTAAGCGTCAGTGGCCTTATTTAGCGTGCATTAAAGCCACTCTCATAGAAACAGCTGGAAAACCAGCACTGATCCTCCAGCAGCCTTGTTATTCCCGCCATCTCTTTCCCAAGAGTTAAGTTCCTTAAAACATCATGGAAAGTGCCTCATAGTTTGGCCAACTTTCCCCACTTGCCTTTCCATGTGCCCTGGGCCCATCAGAGCTGGCTACACTAAATGGCCGGCTGTCCTCCCAGGGCACCTGTCCTCCCAGGGCACCTGCCCTCAGGCCTTCCTGATTTGCCACTGCTCACGTCAGACACACCCTTCCCTGTGTGGACACCAAGCTAACCGCTGCTCATGCTTTGAAATTAGTTCACACGCCATCCTCCATGGAGCCCTTCAAACTTCAGAGACCATCCCTTCCTTCCAAAATGTCTTCCCCTAAAGAGCTGGGACCATCCTTCTCTGAATTCCAAAAAGAAAACCCAAGTATAAATCCCTCCAGTCTGGTGGGGTTGTGGTTGAAGGGTCCTCACACAGTTCCAGTTCCACCCAGTACTCACTGGAATAAAACTGGCTTTACTCTAATACTGTATCCTCACTGCTTAACACAACGCCTGGTGCTCATAGCCAATATTCAGTAAATGCTTCATTAATTAGAATTAAATTATCTATACATACTAGTGAGCAGATAAGCACATTAATGGAGAAACGTAAGTAATGTTGATAATCATGTTCACAGAAGTAAAATATTTGTCCATTGTAGTTTTTGTTTGTTTGTTTTGAGACAGAGTCTCACTGTGTCGCCCTCAATAGAGTGCTGTGGTGTCACAGCTCACAACAATCTCAAACTCTCAGGCTTAAGGGATACACTTCCTGAGTAGCTGGGACTACAGGCGCCTGCCACAACGCCCAGCTAGTTTGTTGTTGTTATTGTTGTCATTGTTGTTTGGTAGGTCCCAGCCAGGTTCAGACCCACCAGCCCTGGTGTATGTGGCTAGCACCCTAGCCACTGAGCTACAGGCACCAAGCCCATTGTAGTTTTTGTAATAAAATTAAAACATTAAACTTATACTATAGGTACATATGAAATTTTGGACTTTTATGCCTCACTTGTTTAAAGGCTTAAAATCACATTTTTAAAAAGTGTAATGGTTCTACGGCAGAACCTGTTGCTCAAAGGGTAGGGTGCTGTCCACATAGACCAAAGCTGGAAGGTTCAAACCCAGCCCAGGCCAGCTAAACAAGGACAACTGCAACAACAACAAAATAGCCAGGCGTTGTGGCAGGCGCCAGTAGTCCCAGCTACTCAGGAAGCTGAGGCAAGAGAATCATTTGAACCCAAGAGTTTGAAGTTGTTGTGAGCTGTGACGCCATAGCACTCTACTAAGGGTGACCTAGTGAGACACTGTCTCAAAAAAAAAAAAAAAAGTGTAACGGTTCTAATTTAAGAACCAGTTGACACATGCTAGTTCTATTTATTTGGTCATCATTAAGAAAAGCATCTTGGCTCAGCACCTATAGCTCAACCGGCTAAGGCGCCAGCCACATACACCTAAGGTGGCGGGTTCGAATCCCCAGCCCGGACCCGCCAAA
>NW_003852533.1:3490641-3492511 GCF_000181295.1 Otolemur garnettii | reverse complement strand
AAAAAAAAAAAGAAAAGCATCTTTTCTTTTTAACTAGAATAATTTAGTTATGCTAAATTTATTCATTTCAATTTTTTTTCCCTAAATGAATGACCACATGTGGAATGAAAAGCATTTTCATTATCCTTAAACAAGAAGAATGTTCTAGTCTGTGCAATTCAGGGCCTTTTCTTACAAAGACTGCCAGCTTCTCATGAGCATCATGGTTTGCAGATGTGTGGGGTGCACTAAAGAACAAGCAGATATCATGAAATATTAGTGACAATTATACACTGGCAGGGAAACGGGTTGTAAGGATTGTGGAAATGAACGTTACTGAAAGCAGAGTGGTGATTTATAACCAATTTCCGCCTTCAAATTAAGGCCCAAGTAAAAGAAAACGGAATTTCGCAAAGTGCCATGGTGTATCATTTCCTGCAGCAGAGCAGAAACACCCCCTCAGACGGCGCCCCTGCCCCCAATACCGTACAACAAGCAGCGACCTGAGGGAAGGCCACAGGCTCGCAGGGCCACCGGCTGGCTCTTTGTCACCAAGTGCAGCAGGTTGAATGCAGACATCACTGTGGTATCTTCGCCAGGCAAACCAGGGGCAAAGAACAGGGAACAAGAGCTGAGTAGGAGAGAGAAAAAAAAAAAAAAAACACAAATGAAAACATCACAAATGTTAAACACATTCATTGCAGAATTGATGGTTACAGTTTTACCTGGAACTGAACACACTACACACAGTGGTAATAAATTTCAAATGCCTATTTTTCCAACAGCGCCCTCACTTTTAACCTCGGCTTATTTATGTCTTATGGATAAAACACACGCTATGTAACAGCAGTGTACCCTGTGAACGCGGCTGACAAAAGGCTGAGAAGAGACCAAGTCTGAAACAGTCGAAAGGAATTAACATTTTCTAAGTTTGCACCACGTGACAGGAACTGTCTGGAGCCCAGAATACTCATTTTATCATTTAATTCTTACAACAAACCTAGGAGGGCAGGTTTTATGCCCCAAAGCGTCTGTGAGGAAATCTAGGCGCAAAGGTCCCAGGGCACAGAGCAAATAACCAGAGGAAAAGGATTAGGAAACCCCGTTCTAGGCGACTGCAAAGCCACGTTCTTTCCTTACACCGCGCTGTCTTCTTCCAGCAATTATTTGCAAAGGTCCTCCCTGGAGAAGACTGTGAAACATTGTAATATTAAGAGATTTCTTTTGTTGGAGTGTCGTTTTTCAGCAAAAAATCCTAAGGAAAACTACGAGATTTCATTTTTAAAACTGTTAGGTTTGAATAAAGCACAGCAAATACGAATTTTCACTCAGTTTTCTGATTTGTAATTTCTGGATCAATCCTATGATATTCATAACCTAGTGTTTAAAAAGATAAAAATATTTTAGAGCCTTCGGAAATCAATCATGTGGAAGCATCTCTAAATTTTGTTGATGGTAAACTTTAAAGTTCAAGTCTTAGGATTTTCTTAAAAGTTTTTATACAATACTCCAATTGGTAATGATTAACTTCTAATGAAAATGGAAAATATGCACTAGATCAATGTCAACTTTCTATGTTTTATCTAAAATTAGCATTTTAAAAGTGGCTTTAACCACTAAATGTCCAAAAATGAAACTAAAATTAATGTCTTGCTCATTTCCTGACCGTCTGCTCGCGGACCCCTCCGCCCCCCCACATGAACAAACGAATAATAAACAGTAATATATTTCGCCAAATCACTCTGGAGTCTATCTGACAGAAATCTGCTAGTATTAACACGCCTGAACTCTGACTTCTCCAAACTAAACTCACTCCGAGACTAAAACATTTCCGCGTTGGGATGGGACGCAGGGAGGACGCGGGGTGGCGAGTCACGGCCCCGAGAGGCCG
>NW_003852533.1:3477404-3490309 GCF_000181295.1 Otolemur garnettii | reverse complement strand
CCCCGCGGCCTGGGGCGCCCCCCGGCGGCCTGGCCCCTCCGTGCGGCGCTGGGCGTCCTCCTCCCCGCTGACCAGGGCGGCGCCCAGTCCTGTGGCCTCCCCTCCCTCCACGGCCCAGAGCGCCCCCCGGCGGTCTCTCCTCCCCGCGGCCCGAGGCGCCTGGATCCCCGCACGCGGCCTCTCCTCTTCGCCTCCCACCCCGCGGCCTTCCCCTTCCCTGCTGACCACAGCGCCCCCCGGCGGCCTCCCTGCTCCCTGCGGCCCAGGGCGCCTCCCTCGTTGGCTCCCCGCTCCCCGCAGGCCAGGGCGCCCCCCCGGCGGTCTTTGGCCCCAATTCGCGGGAAGACCCAAAGTTGTCCACAAATACGGGAGCAGTCCGGGCTGTCTGCACCCGAAAACGCAAAACGTACATAGAATGATGTGTGGCAATGTTTTCCACTTTCATTTCCTACAAAGATGCATTTGATAGGGTGGGACGTGTTACAGCCCCAATCAGGTTAATGCTTCCAAGAATAGTTGAAAAAGCAAAATGCACGCAAAATGACATTCCTCACAACCTGCCCTGAAAAATATACAGCTAAGATGTCAAGTAAAAAATAGTTCTACAGAGGGCATGCATCCGATGCCTTCCTTAAACCAAACTCACGATCTCACACCGCCACAGAAGAAAAGAATCACAGTTAGGATCGACCCTAACATGTGACATCAGGAGCAACGCTTCTCCAGAAAGGACGTAATTGTTAAAAAGAAATAAGTAAAAACTAAACTGGAAAAAGAAAAAGTAGTATTTTGATGATGAATGTTTTAACAAAATTACTCTTTAGCTGATGTTTTCCACCTAATTTAGGTTCTCAGTAAATGAAGTTAAACACTTAGACAGATGTAAAATACATAATACATCTGCGTGAAGATAAGACATCACAAGGGACGTGTGTGAGATGAACCCAGTCTGGGTTTGTATCCTGGCCATGGCCATAACCAACCAAACTAAACTAGAAAAAGAAAAAGTAGTATTTTGATGATGAATGTTTTAACAAAATTACTCTTTAGCTGATGTTTTCAGCTTCACCCTGGCTTGACCCTTGACTTGACCCTGGACAAGTCACCTTATGTGCCTCAGTTTCCTCAACTCTAAAATAAGGATTAAAGAAGTTAATGGTAAAAAGTGGGGAAATTCCTGGCACATAGTCAGGAAATGTTTGCTATTATTATTTAAATATGCCAAATCTTTGCCATATTTTTTAATTGGATGAATTAGAAAATCCATACAGTCCGTTTACACCCAACTCTACTTAGAGTTAGCAAGCTATTCTCCAAAGAACCCTATTTAGGCCATAAAACTTACTACTCTTTGATGGACTTCCACAGTGAATTCTCCTAAAGAAAACAATGGGATAAAAAAATCCTAAAGAGGATGGCAGACTAAGCACTTGGTGAGCACCTCCCATCTAGGAGCTCTTCTAAACGTCCCACCCTTATGAGACACATTCTGTCCTTGTCACATTTGCAGATGTAGAGACTGAGGCAGAGGGCAATTAAGTAATGTGCCTGGACCTTAAAAAACTGGAGAATATGATGAATGCCCATGAACTCAGGCTGCTTGGAGCCAAGGCCAGCGCCTTGGCTGACTACTCATTCTGGCAGTGGAAAGCCTTGGGCTGTCCCAGCCCACTGCGGGTACGCCCATTCTGTCTCCCTTCTACGGAGTGTGATAAGCATGTTATGAGGAAACTTCATTCAAAATTATTGGAAAATTCTCTCCCTTGACACTGAGCTGGAAAAAGTGGGGAGTTAAAGAAATTAAAAGCTTGGCTCAGCGCCTGTGGCTCAAGTGGCTAAGGTGCCAGCCACATACACCTAAGGTGCGGGCTCAAATCCAGCCCGGGCTGCCAAACAACAGTGACAGCTGCAACCAAAAAATAGCCAGGCGTTGTGGTGGCCGCCTGTGGTCCCAGCTACTTGGGAGGCTGAGGCAGGAGACTCGCTTGAGCCCAGGAGTTGGAGGTTGCTGTGAGCTGTGATGCCATGGCACTCTACCCAGGGGGATAGCTTGAGGCTCTGTCTCAAAAAAAAAAAAAATTAAAAGCTTGAGACATTCTCAGATTTCTGAATTTGACCTTTCTCCTCCACCAGATGCAACTTCAACTTCCCTTTCACCTTCAAAATTTTTCTCTAGTTTCCCTTTAGGCTATATCCCAAGATCTGTAGAATCAACTCTACTTGAACCTATAAAAACTTCACTTATGTTGATGACATGGATCCTCTTGAGGATCAAATAGACCAACTGCTACTCTCTGCCACCTCTACCAAGAATATTCAAGTTTTTTTTTTTTTTTTGAGACAGAGCCTCAAGCTATCCCCCTGCGTAGAGTGCCATGGCATCACAGCTCACAGCAACCTCCAACGCCTGGGCTCAAGCGAGTCTCTTGCCTCAGCCTCCCAAGTAGCTGGGACTACAGGCACCCGCCAGAACACCCGGCCATTTTTTTGGTTGCAGCCATCATTGTTATTTGGTGGGCCCAGGCTGGGGATTCAAACCCGCCACCTTAGGTGTATGTGGCTGGTGCCTTAGCTGCTTGAGCCACAGGCGCCGAGCCAATATTCAAGTTTTGATCTGACAATTTCCTCCCTATTTTACCACCACCACCCCACCCCACCTGAGTGAGGACCCCAGTCAGAAACACTACTCCAAGAGACAGAAGGCACACAAGCTTCTCCTGAATGGGGCAATCTGAGCTCCCGCTAAACACCCTATAGAAATCAACATTGGGCACCCATCACCAGAAAAGCCACAGTTCTCCAAGTTTACTTTCAACTTCCTCACTTTTGCATTACCTTTGACTTAAATAATTGCACACATAAATAACATTTACACATAAACAACATGTTTTTGTGTGTGTGAAAGCCAGACTAGACTGAAGGTGGTGGCTCATGCCTGTGATCCTAGCACTGTGGGAGGCTTACATGGATCTACTGTGCTTAGGAGTTCCAGACTAGCCTGAGCAAGAGCAAGACTCTGTCTCTACTAAAAATAGAAAAACTAGCAAGGCGTATGGCAAACACCTGTAGTCCCAGCTACTCAGGAGGCTGAGGCAGGAGGATCTCTGCAGCCCGGGAGTTTGAGGTTGCTGTGAGCTATGACACCACAGCACTCTACCAGGGTGCTAAGATTCTATCTTGAAAAAAATTAATAAATAAAAACCAGACAAAATGCAGCTTTCTAATCTCCCAGAATATCTGGTCCGTAATTTTGAAAATAGTGGCGGTTAAAAAGTACTGGTTGCACAGTACCTAGGGAGTAATATCACACTGTGTGTTGAAAGCAGAATTAGATCACATAATTGTCTATAACTTCCTGCTCAAAATTTTTGGGTGATTGCCCATTGCATATTTTAGGGTTCCCTAAACCATGTTCTGAGAAACACAAGATAACCCTCTAAACAAGTTTACTAGTCCCACAGGCATGTAAATATAAAGGATCGGAGAGGCCCGCAGTAAATACACCTGCTTAACTTTACCTCAGTTGGTGCTTCTAAAATATTTCTGCCCATGTAAAACCCTTTTTTGTCCTATCACCATCCCAGCGAACACATTCTAGTAAATCTTTTGGATAAGGTCTAAATTCCTAAACATCTCTCCGCTGCCTGACTCCTCAGCCTGCCCTTGCCTCCACAGCGCCCCCAGCCCATACTCTTGCTGTATCAACATGTCCATTATTTCCCCAATAGGCCCGCTCTTCCTTCATCTCCATTCCATGTCCTCACTCTCTGTGCCACAGCTCCCAGCCCTGCCCCTTCCAGCCTCTCCCATCCTAGTCCCCAGTATAGTAACCATATATGCGATGGCATCCCTATACCAATTCTCAGGGCCCTGGGGTGCTTATCCCTCTTCCTGTTCTAGATTATAAACGTCTCAAGAACAATGACACTGTCACTTTCACCTTTGTGTCCCAGTTCCTGGCATATCACAGCCATTCACTGATGGAGAGAAAGACTGACCATGTAAATGGCCGGTCCCACGGGACCACTGCTCAGCACCAGCATTTCTAGGGAGGTCTCTGCCACCTCCACTGCTAATCATAGTGAAAGGTAAAAATTTGAATTAAAATTTGCGGCTTGTGCAATTACTCACGGCTCCTATGAATAAAACAGGAAGTCGAAAATGTGTCCTGACTTGAAATCCAAAGATCATTCAAATGCCCTATTTTGATCAAAACTCTGTACTTCTCCATCGTCCTCGCATAGCCCAGACCCCCATCCCCAGAACTCCGACGGACTCAGTTCAGTTTGCTCGTCTTTTGCTTTGGGTTCATCTTTTTATCCTTTCACTTTTTTCCCTGCAGTTGAACAAGAGCTGCCCATGAGATGTTATAAACAGAGAATCCAGAAAACTCCCAAAGTGGGTAACTAGCTCCAGAATCAATGAGCCGGCTGACTGCACTGCATTTAAAGTGTCAAACCTGGAAGTTAAGTCCCTTTCCAATAAATGCCAAAGGAAGTCTACCTCGGCGGGTTTCCAAAAGCTGGTAGAACATCCCCTACCAACTGTTGGCTCCTGCTGTTACCACTGCTGCTACCTCAGTGGTACTGGTTAACAGCAGGAGTCAAGAGAGTTGATGGACTGAATTTTGTCAAGCATGAACAATAAAAAAAAAAAAAAACTCAAACCCCTAATCTCACCCTAACTTCAGAAAATAAAGATCATGTTAATACAAAGAGGCAGGAACTACCGGATAAAGAGCATTCTTTTAAATAGAATATATTTAGTTTTGTGGTGAGAGAGGACACCCAAGAAGGGCGAGGTCTGGGAGAACAGGTCGTCTCAGGGAGACCACAAGGATGCACCTGCAGGGTCCTTTCCATGGTGACTCAGCTCTTGGGAATTTGTAGACTTAACTTTCTGGAACCTGGAAATTTCCAAGTTCTCTGAAATCCTGTAGTTCTGTACAGTCTGGACTAGCATCTCCCACTTGATTCAAACTGGCCAATGGGAAGGGTATCTGTGGGGTGGAACTGTTTGACTATCAATAAAAGGAGAAAGACCAAGCCAGTCGGGGAGCGTGGCCATTTGGAAATCTGTTATGCCATAAGTGACCGGCCGATGAATAAAGCCCTTCCTCTTAGAAACGTGGTGTTTGGGTGCCCTTTCTCTCCTTTGGGCCTCGTCTTCCTGCAACAGTAGGGGAAATAAGTTTCATTTTTGTTGTTATTTTCTCATTTCATTATGAACAGAAGGAACGTCATCAGTGGCCAGCATTTGGAAACCACTAATCTAAACATCTGCTACCAAGTTCTATACAAACGTTTTGTTCTTATCAGCACAGTGCCCAACCGGCAAGCGTTGAGGGAACCTTCAACCTCTCATTTGACCACTGCTTGAAATCAATAGCCCACTGGCCAGAATTTGGCTTCCTTTTTGTTAAACACAGATTGTCTTGTGATTGTGCTTATTTTAAGAAACAGCAGAACCCCAGCTATTCAGACTCTTTAGTTAATCTTCTGAACCACTTAGAGTTGAGTGATTTTAAGATAACAGAATTTTTTTGGCCAGGCATGGTGGCTCACACTTCTAATCCCAGCACTCTGGGAGGCTGAGGTGGGTGAATTGTCTGAGCCAGAGGGAGTCCTTGTCTCTAAAAATAGCCAGGCGTTGTGGCAGGTGCCTGTAGTCCCAGCTACTTTGGAGGCTGAGGCAAGAGAATCACTTGAGCTAAAGAGTTTGAGGTTGCTGTGAACTGTGATGCCACAGCACTCTATTGAGGGTGACAAAGTGAGAGTCTGTCTCAAAAAAACCCAGAATTTTTAAGTTACTCAATTCACCTATATAAATTGCTACTACATGGGAATCAATGCATCAGCAATCCAATGCTGATGAATATGAAAAGGTGTAGGAGACAGTCTGTGTATAGCCCAGATGGGAATGTAACACACAGGCTATATGCTTAATGGGATAGAGGTAAATGCATTTGGGAATTTCAAAGGAAGGAAAATTGCTTTCAACTTGAGGAAGAGAGGCGGCAGGGACATATGGGATCTGGAATCAAAGAAAGGATGCGTAAATGAAGACTTTTCATTTTTACATCTCCAGGGTGACCTATTCTCAAATGTTTTGATTTTAGGATTCCTTAAGTCCTAAAAATTATCAAGGACTCTAAATACCTTTTGTTTATTAGAAATCACAACTAAGAATTTTTAAATATTTGCTTATCCTGTTAAAAATAATAATAAACATAAAAGGACAAGTTTTAAGGAGTAAAATTTTATTTTAACCTGAAAATGCAAATAAAAATACATGTACAAAAATGACATTTTTAGTGAAAAGTAACTATATTACTCAAAACCAAAAATACATATAATGGAAAGTTTTATATTTTTGCAAATCTCTTTAATATCTGGTTTAATAGAAAACAACTAGATTCTCATCTCTGCTTCTGCAATTAGTGTGTTATAACATATTATTATAGTTGAGGAATATATGTGAAGAAAATCTAGCCTCACAAAGATAAGTAGCTGGAAAAGGGGTATTTTAATGACCTTTCAGAATACTTTTTTGTTATCACACCAAAGATCAACATATGATAGTCTAAAACTCTGTCTACGAACTTCTCAAGTGTTAAATTAAACCCATTGGTCTATCCTGCATTGTGACTGGACCTTCTACCTTACATGGTTTGTAAAATCCTACACTGTTCATCTGGAAAATACTGGCTCACTGGATTATACAGATCTGTCATGTAGGACACGCTTTGTTACAAGATATCAAAAAATCATACTCATTAACATCATCCCTAATTTCATCAGAAAAGTTTTTAAATACTGAGAACCTGTCGAGCTCACAATAGAAGACACAAGTTTTTCAACATTGTAGCTTTTGAACCGTAAAGCTTGAATTGTATCATTGACAACAAGGACTGCCAGTGTTCTCCTTGAAATGACAGAATCACTCTGTTCATTCATGAGAAAATGCCTCCCAAACACCCAAGAACAACCACAGTTAAACAAAGTTTATCCATCCATCATTCTTTCAAGTAAAATGGTGTCTCAAACAATTACACAAGTGCTTTTCCTGGAAACCACCACTGTTGTTTCAGCATCAAAAAGCACTTTATAAAAGTGTACTTTCCATTTCCTCACATGGACTATGTACTCAAATCGTTGAGATTTAATAAAAGATAAATTTCACACACACACACACACAATTAGCTGAGTGCTGGCATATGCCTGTCCTCCCAGCTACTTGGGAGGCTGAGACAAGAGGATCACTTGCACCCAGGAGTTTCAGGCTCAATGAGTGACAATCATGCCACTACACTCCAGTCTGGACAATAGGGGGAGACCTTGTCTCAAAAAAAGATACATGTGTGTCTGTATACACACACACACACACACACACACACACTGCAATTCCCTCAGTTGCAAAACCAGCTGAGCAGCTCTGGGTCACAGTAAAATGACTAAATGTGAAGATCTCGTTTCCTGAAGTGACTGAAATCTTCCTGGGCACAAAGCACATTCAGAGCAGCCTTCCTACTGATCTTATAAGATCATGCCTAGATCCAGACCTTACAGAAACAATGCTTTGATTTTAATCCATCAATAAATATAAGGGAAAAAAAAACCAATCCATTTGCCATTGTACTAGAAAAATGTCTGTCCCTTCCAATTGTCCAGAGATCATGACCCTGGTCCAGCAAGGGACTGCGGCAGCCATCTCTGCTGCCCTGTAGTAAACGGTATGCATACAGGCTCACCAACATGGGCTTCCGGAGGCAACCTAGGGACAGATACTTGGCTGTGGCTTCGGAACAGACTGTAAACATTAGCAACTTCACATCCTAAAACCAAGAGCAACTAGCAACAAAAGAAGTCCAGAAAGAAAGGCAGCGGGATACTGAGGGTATAGGATTCCCATCTCATGAAGGTAGGAGAAGGTAACTACACGGGAAAATGCCAACTGACCCTTAAAATCCATTGTGCCTTCTCCTTGTTACTAATGGAACCCCCTGAAATTTCATCTAAGCACACAGCCATGGTCCCAGCTTCCATTGCAACCAGCTGTGAACATGATACTAAGTTTGGAAACAGGGTGTAAGTCAATACCACGTGTCAGCTTTCAGGCTGCCCCTTTAAGATGCAGCCACTTGCTCTGGATGTCCTCCTCCCTCCTGGACAGGGCAACAGCCGCCTCTGAACCCCGAGATGGGAGGGCAGAGCCATTCACCAGCCCACCCCTGGGCTGGCGCGAGTAGGAAGGGTGAACTTCTGCTTTCTGTAAGTTTCTCCCGTGATCTCTGCCGCAGCAGCTTAGCCTCTAGCCTACCAGAAGTTGATAAGCAGATACATCATTAACATTACTTACAAAAGTGAACGGCAGGGGAATTAAATTATCTACCAAATCATAAACAGGGACAGAAAGGTGAAGAGATGCATCATTTTCAGACTATCTGGTTACTTCCATATATTACAGTTACAGCACTGTTACTGATCAATCATTTTCAGACAATACCCAATGTGAGCGAAATCCTTATTGCTCATAACTGGTATTGTCTGAAAATGAAACATTGAAAATAGTGCTATAACTATACTAAGTAAAGTTATGAAAGTAGCCACCGGCTCGGCACCTGTGGCTCAAGCTGCTAAGGCGCCAGCCACATACACCTAAGGTGGCAGGTTCAAATCCCCAGCCCGGGCCCGCCAAACAACGATGATGGTTGCAACCAAAAAATGGCCAGGCGCTGTGGTGGGCGCCCGTGGTCCCAGCTACTTGGGAGGCTGAGGCAGGAGACTCGCTTGAGCCCAGGAGTTGGAGGTTGCTGTGAATTGTGATGCCATGGCACTCTAACCAGGGGGATAGCTTGAGGCTGTATCAAAAAAAAAAAAAAAGAAAGTAGCCACCAGCAGGATGACTGTAAACATTACTTCAAAAGAGTGAGACGCAAGTAGGAAGTGTGGAGCTGGAGGCCAAGGTTCCTCTGTTCCAAGAACCATGTGCCATGTGCAGGTATGTGACCAAAATAAAGGCTGCGGGCGGGTGGGGACAGAGGCCAGGAGGGACGGAGGCCCGGAGGCCCAGAGGCCCGGAGGCCCAGAGGCTGGGCCACGGGCACACAGTTCAGTGGGCACGGGCGCCCGGAGATGTGGCTGGGGCCGGCACGGCCAGGGCACCATCCCAAGGCAGGGCTGCCCGGCCCAGTAAGGGCGTACATGTCAGCCCTGGGGGCCGTTGGGTCACCCGGGCAGGTCCCAGCCCAGTACAACCCCGGGGGGGGGGGGGCACCGGGGCAAGCCTGGGGACTGGAGCAGAGGCCCCACCCGGCAAGAGCGGCCGCGAGCAGGGGGAGGCGCCGCTGCTGCTGCTCACTGCCCATGGCTGGAGCTCTTTGAGTGGTCGTAAGTCGAGGAGGCTGTCAACCCAGCCATCCGGGCCGCGTGCTGCACCGTCTACGCAAGGGCAACATGCTGGTCCGCTGCATCACCCCAACCCCAGACAGGGCCGCCCTGGTGCTGCTCTACGCCGAGTCCGCCCCAAGGGCAGCCCGGACCCGGCTCGGTGCTCGGCCTGCTCCTACGTGAGCTGCAGGACAACGGCTGCTAGGCCTGCTATCTCCAAGGTGGTTTCAACAAGTTTCAGAGTACTGAGAGCACTGCGAGACCAACGTAGACAGCGCGTCCTCCAGAGCCCCTCACCACCCACCTCTGTGCTGGGCCTGGGGGGCTGCACAGAGGCTCTGGCTGCTCGGGCGGACCGAGAGCCGCTTCGCAGGGCACCGTTGGGCGGCAGCCCAGTGCCATCCAGCCAACCAGCCATCCCTGTCCACACCCTGCCCTGCCTCGACTGCGCCAAGGACTCCCCCAACCCGGATGTGCACGGCAAGTACCGCACCAGGCGTGTCCCCAGTGTCACACCCAACCTATGAGCGCAGTGGCCAGCTCACCTACAAGGAGGTCCCATCTCTGACCACTGGAGCCAGAACCGTCCCCAGCTCTTCCCTGCGGCCATCAGCTCCAAGAGTGTGGTGTCCTGGCGCACCGCCTGGCAAGGTCAGCTGCTCAGTGGCAGTCACTGGGGCCTACCTGATGCAGAAGATGAACCTGTCACTCAGCCACGCCTGTGGCTTTGCCAAGAGGAAAAAGTCCAACATCTCACCCAACTTCAGCTTCATGGGGCGGCACTGGACTTTGAGTGGACGCTGGGGCTAAATAGCCCACACGACAACCACGTGCCCAGCGAGGGCTCTACTTCTCCACACTCACCAACCACGGCCTATTCCCACTCAATACGCCCGAGTCCACGTGAGGCTGCCACACTGCTGGGCTGGCACCAGGCCCCTGCTCAGCCCTCCACAGGCCCGGTGGGAGGGCCCAAGCCTGCTGCCTCTGGCCTGAGATGTCGCCTGTGCCCAGAGGCCCAGGCTAACCGATGGCTGAGTGCCCTTACTGTCCTGTGGGAGCAGGGCCCACAGGCAAGGCCTCCCTCTGCGGGAGTTGCTGGAGCGGCCTCAGCTCTCAGACCTGTGGCTTTGGGGGTCCGATAGGGCCTTGTCCTTAACTAAGATGCCCCTTTCTGGTGACGGCCCAGCCAATTTGGCTATTTTTAAAAGACACATCCATGTACTTGAGTTTACTTTTTACTTTTGGTAGGTAAATCCAAGTTCCCTGGAGCACACAGAGTGTTCAAGTTCTTTTTGATTTCTCTTTTTTTAACAAAAAGTGTCATTCTCAGGCTCCATGCAACAGTGGATTGTATAAACCAGTTATTTCATCCCTTTCTTGATCCTACAGAGAGAAGTGTCCTCAGTTTTGGTTTTTGTTCTACAGAAAACAATTATTATGTTTGTGTTTTTTATGGAAAAGACAAATGCTGTGTTGATCTTGAAAAAAAAAGCTCACATGCGCAAAAACAAACAAAAACAAAGAGAGAAGCAGGGCCCCAATGGACCGTTTCATCTCACAAAACACTTGCCACTACAAGCTGAATAAATCCTTTGCCTGGGCTATAAACTGCAGCATCTATAGCCATCACTAAAAGACTATTTTTAATGAGTCAAATATAATCTCTAGAAGTATGTATTCTTAAATCACATTTCAAATATTTGAAATGAGAACTCTGCCTCCATCCTAAGAATAGAAAGTTTTAGTGCTGGAAACTACAAATAAATAAGAAAATTATGAAGTAAAATTCAAATAATAGTGTGCACCATGGCTGGCATCTGACACAGCAAATAAAAGTTTTCTTAAAAGGGACTCATAGGCCACTGAGAGTAAATCTGAATGCCGTCCATCAGCTGCCCTCTGACACCATGCTGGGCCTGGAGGGAGACAAGTCCTGAATGAAATTATAAAGGGGAAGAAATGAAATATTTTGCAAACTTTTTCCTTTGCCCTACAGCGGTTCTTTTTTTTTTTTTTTATTTTTGAGACAAGAGTCTCATTATGTCGCCCTCAGTAGAGTTCTGTGGCATCACAGCTCACAGCAAGCTCACACTCTTGGGCTTAAGTGATTCTCTTGCCTCAGCCTCCGGAGTAGCTGGGACTACAGGTGCCTGCCACAATGCCCAGCTATTTTAGAGACAGGGTCTCACTCTGGCTCAGGCTGGTCTTGAACCTGTGAGCTCAGGCAATCCACCTGCCTCAGCCTCCCAGAGTGCTGGGATTACAGGTGGGAGCCACCGGGCCTGGACTTCTAATTTATTATTCTTTCTATATTCTTTATCCTGTTAAAAAGTATTCTCAGCCACTAAGACACAAACCTAGGGGTCACCCTTAATTCTTTTCTCCTTGAACCATTCACATCCAAACACCACTAGGTGCTATCCATTTTATTTCCTAGTTATTGCTCAAATTCACATGTTTCATCTCTCATCTAGGTGAGCAACGGCCTCCTACTGGATGTGACTCCCTTCACATCCAGCCTGCACTGACCGGGCACAGCCCTGGGAACATGTCCCTGGGGCTCCCTGGCCCCCACAGGTGGACATCAGCCACTCTACACTGGCCCCTGAGATCGACCAGGTTCACCTGTTTCCCCACTCCTGTAGCTTAAATCCTGCACACACCCCACACACGACGTGTTCCGAGAAATCCCCCACCTTCGGCTTTATCTCCAGCACCTCACCGATGCCTACCCCTTAGCAGACGTTCAGTAAGAACTTGTTAAATAAGTAAATAAATACAGTGTTCCGATGATAGCTCACCAGTCTCAGTTTCCTACACCCCCCACACCCTCCATACCACAGACAGAACAGACTATTATAACCTTCAAAACCAATGTAGACAAAATCCTCCCATCCCCAGGAAGGGTATTATTTACGCATTGTTCACATAGGGACATCCTCAGACACCATTTCCCTCACAGCTGCCCTCTGCTTCCCCTCCCTGTCGTTTTGGACAATGAGCTGCGTGTTCCTTGGTGTCCTTCCTGCTGTGGCGGCTGTTACTGTGTCCACTATGACAGTTAGGAGTGGGGTTCTAACCCAGCCTCTCTTACAACTCCTTGAGAGCCAACAGTGCCATTTCACCTCTGTAAAATAAAGGTTCGATAAATGTTTCAACACCCCTAAACAAATGTCATTCCATTTTCCCCACCTTTGTGTGGAGTGTCCTGGTTCCCACAGGCCCAGATTGCGTACCACTGTCCAGGCCGAGGAATATTCAGGAAAGTCAGAACTAGGCTCAAACCTTGACTCCTTCACTCAGCCAGCTAATCCACCTTGTGCAAATCACTCCTCCTCTAAGGTCTTGGTTTCCTTGCCTGTGTAACACTTACTTCATGAATTCTGGGAAGAGTTAAAGGAGATAAGGTTTTTAAAAGTATCTTGCAGAGTGATTAGTGAATTTCACTTCCCTTACCAAGAAGGAAAAGTAAGAAGAAGAGGTGTGTGTGAGAGAGAATGTATGTGGGGGGGG
>NW_003852533.1:3470642-3473340 GCF_000181295.1 Otolemur garnettii | reverse complement strand
CAGAAAAATCATTATATTTGAGAAAAAAGAAAAATTTCAAATTTTGCAATCAACCGGTTTGGTCAATCACAAAGTGCTAACTTTATGCGTGTTTGACGCAGAGGCACAATGACTTAGGAGTTTGATGAGATGAACTCTGGTCAACTCCAACCTCAACAGCACAATCGGAGGTAAAAAACATGATTGCAGTTTAGCTAGAACTGCCAATATCACTCCTCTCATTCAAAGATAAAACTGTTTCAAGACTTATAACTAATTTTATGTTGTGAGCCTGAGAATGATCTGTAACATTAGAGGGTGTTCAATTTCCAGAAATAACTTTGTGTCTGACCTAATTTGTCACCCAAATGCTAGTAAATTCCCTTCTTCCTAGATTCTTCTTCCACACAGAATGCTAGACACTTTTCATATTCTGGAATAGCAATCTTATTTGCATTCAGGTTATTCTATATAGGAATTTTCCAGTCTCCTGATGATGCTTTGGTAGAATCCTCTTATCAGTTAAATGTTGCTCTGAAAGGGAGAGGTAACATATTATATAGCAGTCTTTAATTCCCTCAGAGAACAGAGGGCTCAGGAAATGAACTATATCCTATATATCCTATATCCTTCCCCACCAAAACCAAAGACACCAGCTCAAGAACAGACTCTAGACAAACAACGTATGAATCAACAGATCCTTAAGGTTGGTGAAGCTAAGAGATAAAAGCTGTGGTAGTAACTGCTGAATGCAGTAGGTGTATGACTTAATGAAAAAGATAAAAATAATTTAAAGAAGGAAAACATACAATACAAAATACAACAGTAATTCAACAACAGTCACGTGGCTCCACAGGCCCCGCTCTGGCTAAGTAACGGGCAGAGCAGGGGAGCAGAGATGCCTCCCAAGTTCCTCCTGTAGGAAAGAGTCAAATGCTGTTGTCTGGGGTTTTTTTTAGCTCAATAATTAGTTTAGGTAATACTCAATGATGTTTTTAAATGCTTTTTCAAAGTCATAGAACCTAAAATAATCCCTATAAAATATAAAAGCAAATATTCATATAATACAAAAACCATAATGACAAAGGACTGAAAACCAAAGGGTAAAAAAATCAGGAAAAGACATAAAAGAATAGGACATAATGTGTCGTCACACACGGCCATGACGTAAAATGTAAGTGATTTAAATACGCCTCTTAAAAAATAATAGTTCTCACAGAGAGTTACAGAACCAACAAACAGCACAGAGAAGCTTTTCTTAAGAAGTAGAGAAAAACAAGAGACAGCTAGCACCTGTGTGCACCTGTGCGCACCTGCGCGCACCCACACGCAGAGACTAAGGTGCAGGATGAGTACGTACCTTCCAGGAGAGAACTCACTCACATTCTCCCTCCATCAGATTCCCACCAGCTCCCATCAAAATGGTGAACAGAACATAAAAACCGGGGCAATCTCATCAGCACTGGAAACTAAGAAAGAAAGAATAAGCCCACTTTGAAGAACAGATGCCAGGCACAGGGCAGTGAGCAGTGACGGCCACGCCCAGCTCATCTCTGTGCAAACACTGCCCCTACAAGTGAAGGAGCGAGGTCCAGCAGATTCCCATCAGGAATCCAAGAGGAAGGCAGGCCAGCCAGACAGCAGCAGGCTGTGAACTGCGGAGACCAAACCATCGGCAAGCAGCTCTGACAAACACCCGTGATGCCGGCAGCCGCGGGGAACAGGGGTTCTGTGGCAACGCCCGTGCCTGGATTTCAAGGATCTGGAAAGCACCACCATGCTAACTTTTGAAAAAATAGCCGGACCTCCAAAATACTAGACATACTATCTGGAATTTTTAAATAGCACTCCAATCACAGAAAAAGAAACTTCAGCCTCAAGACAATACCTCCTTGCTAGAGCCACCCTCAGCTCTGAGGCTGCTTCTCCCACCCCCAGCAAACCTACAGTAAACCTCCACTTCTCTGTCCCCTTTCTTTTATGACCCTGAAAGATTAAGACAAATACACACCAGCTCAGCAAGGCCACTCAGTCGCCCAAACTGGACAGTCCACTGCATTCATCCCTCACTCCACTTAACAAACAGAAGCTGGAGACAACGTGAGAAATAAGATGCCACTGCCCCAGCCGCCACGGAAGACCGGCAGCCCCTGATGCCACAGAGGAATGACAGCCTTGATGCCATGGAGGACTGACAGTCCCTCATCACGGAAGACTGACAGGTGCAATTAGGACCACACGGAGCCAGAGAAGCAAGACCTTGCATAACCGAGGGGCCTGACCTCACTCAGAGGCATGAGAAGCCCTTCCTAGAGCAGGTAATGAAGGAACTAGGTAACTAAGAATCCCCACCAGTGATCTCAGCACTTTTCAAAGATTATTGAGGCCAGCAGTTCAAGATTATCCTGGGCAACATGGCAGGACCCCATCTGTACAAACAAACTTTAAAAGTTAGCCAGGTGTGGTAGTACAGGCCTGTAGCCACAGCTACTTGAGAGGCTAACGTGGGAGGATCACTTGGGTCCAGGAGTTCACAGTTGCAGTGAGCTGTGATTGTGCCAGCAATCCAGCCTACGTGATAGGAAATCAGTAATTTCCAATCACTATTAAGAATGTTTTTTAGGGCTCGGCGCCTATAGCTCAACCGGCTAAGGCGCCAGCCACGTACACCTAAGGTGGCAGGTTCGAGTCCCCAGCCCGGACCCGCCAAACAACAATG
>NW_003852533.1:3459237-3469340 GCF_000181295.1 Otolemur garnettii | reverse complement strand
AAAAAAAAAAAAAAGAAAGAAAGAAAGAAAGAAAGGAAAGACTACATCAGAGTCAAAAAGTGTAATGATTAAAAACATGGGTCCTGGAGCCAGACTGGGTAGACTAAATCATGGCCACACAAATTACTGAGCCACAGTCCCTGGTAATAAACCACACATCACTGATACAGGACAAGTGGTATCCCAGCCAGCTCACGGAGCTGGGGGGTGCAGACCTGCTGCCCCCGCCTTGGCAGTGTTGGTGCAGTGGCAGTGGAGCAGTGGAACCAGCAGGCTGGCGGGTGGGCAGGGGGTCCCCATTTCCTAAGCCTGGGAATGAAAGGGATTGTAGCCATTCATTTGTGACCCAGACACAATGTCCCAGACATGTTAAATGTAACTACCAAGACACACTAAATGTTAACTACCGAGGGCCAGACATGTCCCAGACATGCTAAATGTAACTACCCAGGCCCACTAAAGGTAACTACCAAGGGTGCCATGTGACTATATATACCCCTAGACAAAGAGCCCGGAGACAGACAGACAGAGCTTTTCTCTCCCCACTTGGGTTTTCTCTCTCTGCCAGGAGCTCCAGCACTTCTGTATTCTTTTCTGTAAATAAATCCTGTCTTACCACTGATCTGTGGTCTGCAGACTCATTCTTCAAATGACCAAGACCAAGAACCTACTGAAGAGTGAAATTCAGGTATCATCACGATCTCGTACTTCCTTGGTAAAAGTGTCAAGAGCATTAAATCAGTTAATATATGTAAATAATAGTTATCCCAGGTCTCTACTCCAAAAATAAGTAAATAAACAAATACTCAGAAACCTGCCTAGCACGCAGTAGCATCCATATGTAGTATGTGCTGTTACTAGCAGGCAGTAGCATCCGTATGTAGTGTGTGCTGTTACTAGCAGGCAGTAGCATCCGTATATAATATGTGCTGTTACTGGCACGCAGTAGCATCCGTATGTAGTATGTGCTGTTACTAGCACGCAGTAGCATCCGTATGTAGTATGTGCTGTTATTCTCACGGCATCACTATTATTATTTGATGCAAAGATGGTGAAGCCCAAGAGCAGCACAAGAGGCGGTGCCCGTACTCAGTGGCCGCAGTGCCGAGCAGATACATCAGGGCTGGAGGGCTTGAACCCGGCCCACGTCTGCTAAACAACCATGACAACTGCACTAACAAAAAAGCCAGGCACTGTGGAGGGCGCCTGTAGTCCCAGCTACTTGGGAGGCTGAGGCAAGAGAATTGCTTAAGCCTAGGAGTCAGAGGTCGCTGTGAGCTGTGACACCAGGGCACTCTACCAAAGGCAACAGAGTGAGACTCTGTCTCGAAAAAAAATAAAATATAAATTATTTCTATGTATTTCATATTTTGCATTGTCATGTTAACTTTAATTCTCTGATTTTTAATGGTATGTGATGGATATTTGTATAGTGAACCTAAAAAAATAATAAAATAATGGTAAACATAAAACAAATAAAAAAATAAAATAAAATAAAATAAAAAAGAAATGCTATTTTTTTAAAAGATGGGTTCCGTACACCAATATAGATAACACAAACACAATTTTATGGGGAAAAAGCAAGTCATACGAGGTATACCACAGGTGATACCATTTATATAAAGTCCCAGCGTATGCACAATGGAGCAATAGAAGGTCCGCAGTAAAACCGGAGAATTAAATTCCAATCACAAAATGCAGGACTATGGGACCTCCAGGCAAGAAGAAGATGTGACTGGTGAAAGCCACATAGGCTGCTTTAAAATTCCATCACTGAAGCTGTATGGGGGTACCCAAATTTTTTAAAAAATTATTCTTTATACCTTATATAGACATTTTATATTCTCTCTGTATATGCAAAAAAAAAAAAAATTTTTTTTTTGCAGTTTTTGGCCAGGGCTGGGTTTGAACCTGCCACCCTCGGCATATGGGGCTGGTCCCCTACTCCTTGAGCCACAGGCACCACCCCTATACAAAATATTTAAAGTATTTTATAATAACAGAGGATAAAAACTTACTAACAAATTTTAAAGGCAAGAAAAGGTACTTTTTTAACCTGTCAAACTAGCTGGGTTTTTTTTTTCTTTAAAGCTCATAGTGAAGTTTTTTTTAAATGGTAAGATCAAGATTAACTAACTTTAAGAGTTAAACGTGTTTACAAGATGGTCCGAGGCAAATTCCACTGGCAGTATCCCTGTCAGAAGGGGGCTTCTGCCGCCTGGGACAGACTCACAGATGTAAACAAGCTATTTCTAGCCACACAGTTAGAAAAGCAGACATAATTCCTAATTCCCTTACTTCTGGGTGGGACATTCAGTGGGATGCTTCAAACACATTATAATCTACAACCTGAATAAACACTGCATCTGAAGAAGCTGTGTGATTTTGCTGAAAGAGGAAGTTGCTGGGCACACTGGGCTGCAGAGCTCAGACACCAGGCACGATGTCTCAGATGCAGCGGGACACTGAGCCCTAGTTCCACAAAACAGCCAACACAAAAGGGAAGACACGCCTGCATAATTTATTAATCATGTTTTTCCATTAAAAATTGTGGAAGCTACTTTAAGACTTCCAGACAACACACAAATTACAGACTTTTCAACAGTCCAGTTTATTCATCTTGCAGAAATGAACACGAAGGCACCAGAAGCTTCAATGCCTTAGACGAGGATGGGGTGAGGAGAACCCAGTCTACAGCTCACCTCCCAGGTCCTTTGCACAGGTGGCTCTGCACACAGGTAAACATCCTCTGCCCGCCCCAGCTCCCTCCTGGCCCCCTGCAGCAATCTGACTAGCGGGCACACTCACACCCCAGCAAGGCAGAGACAGGACGGCCGTGTATCCCAGGGAGACCAGAGCGCCAGGACCGCTGTGGCCGCTCACCCGCCACCCTCCCCTAGTTACACACCACTCATCTGAGATAAAGTACCTACTTCTAACGGGCACTAAAACACTCCCTCAGCTCCAACCAACCCAAATTCTTTGACAACCAAACACAGTAAAAACAAAAGACAAATCAAAGAACAAACAAAGTGTAGGGCTCTCTGATTCACAGAAAGGCTGCCCTGCTTTTCTAAAGCTCTCTCAGTGCCACAGGCTTATGTTCAGTAATGCTTTAAGTTTAACATATGTACTGAATATATGTACTGAACATATGTACTGAATATAGAATAACTGACCCAGCAAACCCCAAGGACTCACTGCACACATGACAGTCACAGAAGACAGTCACGTCAGGGCTGTAACAGAGAGTGCTAGAGGTATGTACTTAAATGCAAATTACCTAATAAACTTCATCTCCAAATAGCAGGATAGCCCTAAGAATGATGCCCATATGCCTAAAAGTGTAATTCCTTGAAGGATACATATTGTACCTAACTTTTAATCCCTGGGACTGTTTGACACTGCCTGGCAAAAAATGGCAATTGCTGCTGTTAAACATGCTGGGGAGTTTCCCTGTCGTTCCAAAATGTCAGTTATGGCTCAGATTCTCATTCTAAAGCGAGAGGACCATGGGCTGCTCAGAGTGGAGACCAGAGCTTCCTGGGAGCAAACATGAAGCGAGGAGTCAAGGGTCGTCATCCCTAGACTGTGCACGTGGCAATCTCCACCACGTGTACTTCCAAATGCATAAGAATGCTTTTATACTAATTCGAAGTGTTATTGTGGCTTTTTGTTAGTTTGCATTTTCCCAATCAACAAACATTAAAAACACAACTACTAGCATATGAAAGAGTCCCCACTGTTTTTAACTGAGAGAGTTAGAAATTACTCTTAATACAGTATATTGTACATAAGTGTGTCACTTCACATACATGTTATGAAAATGCACTAAATTTAGAAATCTGCGTTCAGGACGTGCTGCTGGTCTGGAAGCCGGACACTGAGAAGCCCCTTCCCATAGCACCCTTCTTTCTCTACTGCACCTATAGTCACCTCCACGTTTTATGAACCTCCAAAAACCTGGGGAAATAAAGTGCTCCCATAAAATAAACTCCTTCAGCTCCCCTTCAGGAAGTCAGAAATCAGCCATCCTGAGGTTTCCCGGCAAGCACACAGCTGGGCGCCCATCACACAGATGAAGGTGACAACGGTGCCCCAGGCTGCCCCCCCCAGGTTACAGAGGCCGGGAGGCCAACTCAAGTGCACTGAAACCTTGAAGAGATAAGACAAACAAGATATTCTGGAAAAAAGAGGGAGGGATGTAACTTATTGTAACTTTCTAAAATTTTAGACTGGGAAGTTAGCAACAATTATTTTATGGATAAGAACCGGACCATGGCAATAAAAAAGTACTCATAAAGGACCCCCAAAAAGTGCAAAAAGTACCCCATCTGGTGGAAATCCTATCTTCTTCACATCCTGTCCTTTCTTGGAAATGAGGGAGGACCGAGGAGGAGTGTGAGACTGAATGTGTGTTCAAAGCAAGGAACTGGTGATGGTGGAGACGAAAAGAGTTAGTCCTTTATCTTACCAAGCTGGGGAGCCCCTCCAGGGGGCAAGCTGACTTCGCAGGTTAGCAAGGTGGTTCTGGATGCTCAGACCGTTGTTCAGTTTCTGGGCGGCAAATTTAATGTCCCCCAAGCATAGAAAGCTCATGAACAGAGTACCAGGAGCTATCTGGGCATCGTTTAAAGCCAGATCTGATTCTGGCCTCCTCACGATGCTTTTCCCGAACCCCTCCTTTTGGGGGGTGCTCTTCTTCACTGGATCTTTGACCCTCCTCACTTGCACATGTCCCGTGTTTTATCTCCAGCCCTGACGTTCCCTCCCAGCTCTCTCTTGCACTTCTGAGTCTACTAGACATTTCCTCGTGAAAAGTCCTAGCAGCACCTCAAACACAAGAGATACAAAACAAAATATGGGCGTTGCCTGTGGCTCAGTGGGTGGGGCGCCAGCCCCTTATACCAAAGGTGGTGGGTTCGAACCAAACCCCAACCAAACTGCGACAAAAAAATAGCCAGGAGTTGTGGCAGGCACCTGTAGGCCCAGCTGCTCAGGAGGCTGAGGCAAGAGAATCGCCTAAGCCCAAGAGCTGGAGGTTGCTGTGAGCTGTGATGTCACAGCACTCTACCAAGAGCGACAGAGTGAGACTCTGTCTCTAAAAAAAAAAAAAAAAAAAAAACTCATTTTTACTCCCACACACACCACACCCAGGTCTAAGTTCACGTTTTCTCAGTCATCCAGGCTTAACATCTAATCATCTTTGTTCATCTCTTTCTTTTCTAACATACAATTAATTGTTTATTTCTGTCCAATGCACTGCTTGCCACTTTTTTCTTTTGAGACACTCTGTTGCCCTGAGCAGAATGCTGTTGCATCCCCGCTCACAGAAACCTCAAACTCTCTCGAGCAGAAGTGATCCTTCTGCCTCAGTCTCCTGTGTCTGGGACCACAGGTGCCACCTGTACTAACAGCACTTATACTCTAGTGCAGGCTTAATTCTCTAACAAAAACCCTTCTTCCTTTTTTTCTTTTTCCTTGAGACAAAGTATGACTATGTTGCCCTCAGTAGAGTACTGTGGCATCACAGCTCACAGCAACCTCCAACTCTTGGGCTTAAGCACAGCTCACAGCAACCTCCAACTTTGGGGCTTACGTTGTTCTCTTGCCTCAGCCTCCCAAGTAGCTGGGACTACAGGCGCCCGCCACAACACCCAGTTATTTTAGAGACAAGGTCTCACTCTGGCTTGTCTGTTTCCTGTATTTCTAGGCTCAAGCTGGTCTCGAACCCACGAGCTCAGGCAATTCATCCACCTCGGTCTCCCAGAGGGCTAGGATTACGGGCATGAGCCACCATGCCCAGCCATAAACAGTCTTCCTAAGTACATGCTGCTTTATTAGTCCTGTGGTTTCTTCCCCAGTTCAATTCATTTTCTGAACTAGCAGGTAACATAACCCATAATTCAATTCTTATTATGCTATTTCAAAGATTAAAAAAAATTTCTCTCTCACAGCTTACTAAGTTCAAATTCTCTAGCCTTGCACTGAAACCCTTCTGCGTTGCAGACCCAACCAAAGTTTCATTTTCATACTTTATCATCTCACTATTCCTCTATATACTATATATGCTCCTTTTTTTCCTACTCCTGTGCTGTCTGTCAGACCTGGTAAGTATTAATGTTCAACAAAAGGCAATTCCTTTCCATATGAGTCCGCTATATTCTCCTTCCCATCCCATCTCCATTTCCAGGAAACCATCCTGTCATTCCACACACAGCAGAAGCCCCACAGCTGACCCCCTCCCTACACTGACTACCTCCTTAACTTGGCCTAATTTTCACAGACTGGACATGCACCACATGTGCGTGTCAGCACAGCAGGCCCAGCTCCTCATGTTGACCACCTCTGTGTGTTGACCAGCTTGACACAGTCCCTTGGGTGGTCTTCTTATGGGGGTCTGCTGGATTTGATCTTCACATGGGAAATTAGAATGTTCATAGAAACATCTATAAATGTAGGAAACAGACAAGTATTTAGAAAAGAAAAAGCTGGCAGGGCACAATGGCTCACTCCTGTGATCCCAGTACTCTGGGAGGCCAAGGTGGGAGGATTTCTTGAGCTCAGGAGTTTGAGACTATCCTGAGCAAGAGCAAGACCTCATCTTCACCAAAAACAGAAAAATCTGCCAAGCGTTATGGTGGGCGCGGTAGTCCCAGCTACTTAGGAGGTTGAGGCAGGAGGGTTGCTTCAGCCCAGGACAGTTTGAGGCTGCAGTGAACTATAACACCCGGGTACTCTACCCAGGGCAACAGAGTGTCTCAAAATTTTTTTTAAAAAAAGCTTTGGGGCTCGGCGCCTGTGGCTCAAGCGGCTAAGGCGCCAGCCACATACACCTAAGGTGGCGGGTTCGAATCCCCAGCCCGGGCCCACCAAACAACAATGATGGCTGCAACCAAAAAAAAAAAATGGCCAGGCGTTGTGGCAGGCGCCTGTAGTCCCAGCTACTTGGGAGGCGGAGGCAGGAGACTCGCTTGAGCCCAGGAGTTGGAGGTTGCTGTGAGCTGTGATGCCATGGCACTCTACCCAGGGGGATAGCTTGAGGCTCCGTCTAAAAATAAATAAATAAATAAAATAAAATAAATTTAAAAAAATAAAAAAAGCTTTGGGACTGAGCTCCAATGTCAAAAGAAAAAAGTAGCAAGCAAGATGCCATAAAAGTTTCAGAATATTTGTAGAAGTCGGAGTTTTATACCTGGGACCACGGATGCTAAGAGACTTTAAGGATTCCTCTAGATAATTCACTGGCCTAATAGGATTTACAGTCCTGGGAAGAGGATGAATGTATCCAAGCTGGACCATAACACAGGACTGTGACAGTCATGCTGCAACCACGGTTCAAAACGCCTCAGATACCCAAGGAAGTCCAAATCCTACAAGCTGAGGAAGACTGGAGACCTCACAAACTGCACCTGCCAGAGGCCACAAGGACATCCACCTGTTATCAGAGAAAAGTTCCAGAGAACAGGCTCGGTGTCCATAGTTCAGTGGTGAGGGTGCTGGCCACATACACTGAGGCCGCAGGCTTTGAACCTGACCCGGGCCAGCTAAACAACAAGAACAACTGCAACAAAAAAATTAGCTGGGCATTGTGGCAGGTGCCTGTCATCCCAGCTACTTGGGAGGGTAAGGTAAGAGAATTGCTTAAGCCCAAGAGTTTGAGGTTGCTGGGAGCTGTGACACCATGGCACTCTACCCAGGGCGACATAATGAGATTCTGTCTCACAAAAAAAAACCCAAACTTCAGGGAACAGGAACTACCTAAAAAAAGGCAGAGGTAGAGAATGCCGTAAGCCTGAGGAACAGGAAACTGATGAATCCTTGGTCTGTGAATGAAGGCTGCTATAAATAGCTCTATCTCTTCTATAGTGTTACTGGACTTATCCTAAAGAATGTTTTGAGCTCAGCGTTTTATTAGTGAATTCCTGAAAATATACAGATGATTCTCTGTAGAATGAATTAGCTGTTATGAGAGGAAATTTTCACAATTCAGTTGAACCCCAGGCATTAACATTTTGGGACGTGCTGCTACGCTCAGCCTATTCTCGGTAAGCTGCTGCTTCAGCATTACAGCAGCAAGAGGGGCAGCGTGGACGGCCCACAGTCCCCCGAGGGTGTCACTCACTTCTGCATACCTTACAGCTAAGCACAAGTCATACATTATGAGGAGTAAAAACCCCATAATACAAAACGCGAAATCCAGCCATCTAAATGGCTTCACTACACGCTCCAGATAACTCTAGAATTGGAAAAGACTTACTTTAGAGAATGTCTAGATCAACCCTGTGACCTAGACTGTGCTTACCACATTGTTCTTCTCAGGCATTTAGGATCAAGACTCAATAACTTAGTCTCTCCTTATAAAAGACACATAAATACTCAGAAGCTGAGGAGCAGCCACATTCAACCATGAAAAGGAAAAAGGCCAACGAAAAGAGAGGGCGGGGAATCAAAGAACGGGGCCTGCTGGAGCCAGGGAACAGCCCGGCCCGTCCAGGCCTGGATCTAGCCCTAATAAGGTCTGTCTACATTCGGCTTCCGACGGTTTCCCAACAAATTCCTTTCTTCCTTTTTGCTGAAATTACTTTGAGTTCATTCCCTTTACTTGCAACAGAAGGTTAAGTGATGCAAAAACCAAAATCTTCAATAAAGAAGATCCATTGATTCATTACTGATCTGTCTTTTCTATACTCTTTATGTATTTATTTATTTATTTTTCAGAGAGAGACTCAAGCTATTGCCCTGGGTAGCATGCCATGGTGTCATACCCCACAGCCACCTTAAACTCTTGGGCTCAAGCGATCTTCTTGCCTCAGTTTTTCTATTTTAGTAGAGACGGGGTCTCACTTTTGCTCAGGCTGGTCTTGAACTCTTGAGCTCAACCAATCCACCTACCTCGGCCTCCCAGAGTGCTGGGATTATGGGCGTGAGCCACCACACCAGGGCTCTACACCCTTTATTTTTTTAAAAGCCAGACACATGACTTCAACATGATCTAGAGATAAATATATACATAAGAATCAGGGATTACACAGAGCATTTTAAGAGGAAAATTCGCCAAGCCCAAGAAGGAGAAAATTCAGAGCATTCATGGAGACGCACTGTGCTGTCTGCACGGCGGGAAGGCATACTAACACACAGCTGGCAGACTGAGGTGCTGCTCACCCTCCTCCCAAGTCCAATTTAATTCTACAAATCATGCAGGTAGATCCAACTCAGTCCTCTCTAAGGCAGGTTCAAAAGATGACAACCCAACATAGGGCAATGCATCCGAAATGCATCCAGGTAACTGGCCACGCCTTACAACACAGGTGGACACTCTGGGTGCTCTCTGGTGCCATGTTCCTAACCCGGACCCAAATAACAAAACTGAGTATCAGACTACCTGAGGGTATCCCCAAGAAGCAGTCAGGCGTTTACCCTATGGCATAAGCAGCTCTCTTTGCAAAAGACAGGCAGAAAGTAACAGAAGTCAACATTGTGGAACTCTGTCCAGGGATGTACATCTGTGGGCGTGTGTCCCAGATTCCAAGACAACCCGGAGGCAGAGCCAAGCTCCCCAAAGCTGGATCTGCACCCCTCGGATCTGACTGCAGGTGGACGAGTTTAACATGTATAGCAAGTCAGAAGCTGACAAACAGAAGTCTGAACAGATGCAGTGGGTGGCTACAGGGTTATGTAAACAAAAACAATATGATAGGGTCTTAGAGTTAGAAGGGACATGGAAACTCTATCCAACTTCATAATTTACAAAGAAAGAAGCTAAACATAAGAACCAAATTCGTCAATCAAATCGCTCACTACAATCAATGATACAGGCGCAGATAAAATCAAAGGGATTGTAAACAGACCATGACAGAACCAAAAAGCATCACTGCCTAAAGTTATCCTTTGATGTTTTAAAATCTATTTTTAATTAATAAATGGCAAATGTATTAGAAAATCTAATCCTACTTAGGGATACTTGTTGTATATTCTTCTTACTTGAGCAAAATAGTAAGGATTTCCGACTTAATGGGTTGACATTTCAGTTAGAACACTGGAGCAGGCTTGGTGCCTGTGGCTCAAGCGGCTAAGGCACCAGCCACATACACCTAAGGTGG
>NW_003852533.1:3457080-3458722 GCF_000181295.1 Otolemur garnettii | reverse complement strand
GGCTCGGCGCCTGTGGCTCAAGCGGCTAAGGCGCCAGCCACATACACCTAAGGTGGCGGGTTCGAACCCCCAGCCTGGGCCTGCCAAACAACAATGACGGCTGCAACCAAAAAATGGCCGGGCATTGTGGCAGGCGCCAGCTGCTTGGGAGGCTGAGGCAGGAGACTCGCTTGAGCCCAGGAGTTGGAGGTTGCTGTGAGCTGTGATGCCATCGCACTCTACCCAGGGGAATAGTTTGAGGCTCCGTCTCAAAAAAAATTAAAAAAAAAAAAAACCTAAACAATGCTGTATGCTGCAAGCTTGGCAGATGGGCAGTTTACACACTTGACAAAATTCCAAATTGCAAAGAACTACTTATTTTAATATAAAGAAATTCCAGACATTCACCTAGGACCCTAATAAAAGCCATCAGAAATTAGGTTGATATATCAGCTGGGACCAAAATTAAAAGAATATATGTTTAAATGTTCCAAACATATTACTGGCAAGGAGCCACAGGAGAGTGGAGTCTAGTCTTTAAGGGCTATTTCATTACAAGCATTAGGTAGGTCCACTCACCACTGAGGCAAAAAAAAAAAAAAAAAAAAAAAAAAAAAAAAAAAAAAAAAAAAAATTATATAAAAAAAAAAAAAAAAAAAAAAAAACATACATTTATTTCCTGATAATACAATTCTGTTATCATCCAGTCCAGTATTTGTTAGAAATCCATTGATAATAAGTGAAGTTAGAACCTGTTGTGTTTCAGGAAGTGCTATTAAAGTTACTCCAAAAATAGCAATCTATAAAAAGTAAGTTTTTTGAAAAACAGTATTCAGAAACAAACATGAAATTGATAATTGTTTAAATTACTATTTATAAACTGCACATTTAATAAGGTTAAATATTATAAAAATCTACCCTTAATCAGAACTAACAGTTGTATAAATTATATGAGCCCAGAAGATTTTTAATAAAAAAACTACCTTTTAAAATCTATTTTGCCTCCAATGTTGATGTGAAGAGATTAAACAGAGGGTACTGAATGTAATCTATATTTAGAGAGTCATAAGCCCTAGTCAGCCAGATCTTATTTGACATTTCAGTCTACTGGTGGCAAAAACAAAGCAAGCTAAAATCTATGTAATCTCAGCTCTAAAGAATTATGATTCCCGTCCCTTCATTCCAGATACTATTAAAACCAAGAAGCTTTGAGGACTAAGTTCATCATCACAAATGTAAAAGCTCATGCGATTTCACGTTTACTTTAAACCCTACATTTGTACTTTCAAATAACTGCTTCTTTATAACAACATCCATATAAAAAATCCTCTCTAATATTTCCACATGATTCAAGAAAAGTATCTTTAAAACTCTGCTGTGATGACTTCAGCATTAGCGCACTCGATACCCTCAACCAAATGGGGCAAGAACAGACTTTCCATTCATACAGTGCGACTTGAACAGTCCGGCGTGAAACTTAAAAGGCAGACCCAGACGCCTTCCTCCGCTTAAAAACAGAAAAACAAAACCGGTACCTGGCAAGCTCGGGGTTCTGTTCGACTTTGGCCTATTAAGTGCCAGCCGAGGGGGCGGGGGCCGCGGGTCCGGCCGGGGATTCCCACCCGAGGCCCGGGGTCCGCGGGGCGCGGGGGGCGCAGGAGGG
>NW_003852533.1:3425050-3456404 GCF_000181295.1 Otolemur garnettii | reverse complement strand
CCGCTGCCCGGGCCGCGCCCCGCCCCCCCGGCCGCGCCCCTCACCCCCTGACACCCGGGCGCCCACCCTGCCCGCGCCGGGTCCCGAACCTGGGTCCGCGCTCCAGGCGAGCGGGTCCTCTGGCTGGGCGGTGGGGGGTTCTCAGCCCGAATCGCAGCGGGGCGCGTCCCGAACTGACACTCGAACACCATATATGGGTCGAGGCAGCCGAGGGAACAACAGGTTTTCACGCCAGCGAAATGCTTCAGTTTACACCGGTCTTTCCGTCCACCCAGCCCCCAGTCATCCGCGCGCGCGCACACACTGGCTCGTATTTACTGTTACTTGTATAAAGTGCAATTGGGCACTTACCCCAAAGGTGCTGCCTCCGATGGCCAAAATGCCAGTCCCAGCCGTGTGGCTGCAGCTGGGCCGCCCGACTTGGGCGCAGGCGGATCCGAACCCCTCTTAGCTTGTCTAGACAACATAATTATGTACTAATTGCCATAATAATTTCTCAAACTAATGGGACAAGACCTGGAGATGTAGGACGTTATGTAATTACTTATGGACATTTTAAGATGCTGCAGAAATGATGTATTGATCCAAAATACTTCATGAGTAAAATGCCAAACAGATTTAGAGTGTAAATTTTTCTAAGATGAACTAAAGTGGTGGTAATTTGTATATCACTTGTTTGAAAATGCTGTAGTTGAAAATCAGCAACCTTATTCAAGATTCAAATTCAATGCTGGCAAAATATTACGGCCCGTAAGCCAAAAACCAGCTATTGCAAATAGCTACCCTCAAAACATCTGGTACTGGAAGACATCAATCCCGTGAATTACCCCTGGCAAATGGGCCGATTTCACCCCTAAGTTCTGGCCATGGTAATACAGCTAGGGGCAGGTGACCTGAGTCACCACCACCGCTGGGGGGTGGGGGGGGGAGGGCGCTCAGGAAACTGCTCCTTGTTCCTGCTGGTTCTTCTTTTGTATCCATTTAACCTTTATTATAGAAGCATCTGTTTTTCTTACTTCCCCCACAACACCAAAATTCTTCACCCATCATTTAAATGTTTGTTTAAAAACAAAAATAAAATAAGCACGACCATTTGCAGATTGGAATATAGGTGTTCCCTAAGTGTAGAGAAAAGCTTGTCTCAAAGGATATAATGATTATGGTTATATTTAATTTGGGTTCTCTTTTTTTTTTGAAACAGAGTCTCACTCTGTGGCCCAGGCTAGATTCCATTCCAGTGGCATACTAGCTCACAGCAACCTCGAACTCCTGGGCTCAAGTGATCTTCCTGCCTCAGTCTCCTGAATAGCTACAATGTCTGGATAATTTTCCTATTTTTAGTAGAGACAGGGTCTTGCTCTTGCTCAGGCTGGTGTCCAACTACTGAGTTCAAGCAATCCACCTGCCTTAGTCTCCCAGAGTGCTGGGATTACAGGTGTGAGCCACCATGCCTGGCCCTATTTAAAGTATTTTAGATGCCTGATCTTAAGTATACAAAAATGTAACACGGGCTCCTCGCCAGTAGTGCAGCGGTTTCAGAGCCAGCCACATGCACCAAGGCTGGTAGGTTCAAACCTGGCCAGACAGTGACAACAACAACAACAAAAAAAAAAATAGCCGGACCTTGTGGGGGGCACCTGTAGTCCCAGTCCCAGCTACTTGGGAGGCTGAAGCAAGAGAATCACTTAAGCCGAAGAGTTTGCGGTTTCTATGAGCTGTGACGCCACAGCACTCTACCGGGGGTGACATAGACTCTGTCTCAAAAAAAAAAAAAAAAAAGAAACAAAAATGTAAAATTATAAAGAATGCAATGTCATTACAACCTAATTTGTGTTAATATAAGTGGAGAGTTAATTGCATGGACTTTGCCAGCTTCACTGTCAGCTATTCCAAAGACTTGAGTAAGTGTGCGAAGCAGGGAAGAAAGAACTCACGTGTCTGAGCACACAGAAAGCACCAGAGGTTTTCATTTTATCCTCACAGATCTCTCTGAGCTCATGACTTGTATCTGTATTTTACAGCTAAGGAGACTGGGGCATGGGTAAGGGAAGGGGTGAAGTAATGTTGGAATTTAAACTTCATTCCAGAGTACATATGTGAGGTGGACATGAGGTTTGTATAGAATTTACTATGTCAAACTATTTTAAATTGCACAGGAACCTTATGTCCACCCTGTATACTTTGTATCCTAGTAAGCTGTTTTATTATCTCTACTTTTTTTAAGTGACATTTAAAAACTGTATTTGTTGAGCTCTTCCAGTTTTAAGTAATTGGTCTGCACTCAGGTTACCTCCAGTAGCAGAGATAAAGAGTCTGTCTGGAAATAGGACCAGAGGCTTAACCAGCTTGTCTGATCACCCTTCGGGGCCATGGAGGGTGGGGGCCTGATAGCTGGGGGAGCAGGAAAGGTTCCACCCTCTGCACGCATTCCTGTGAGTTTCACAGTTTAATCACTGTTATTTTCATCATCCGTTTCACAGTGCTTTCCCCACTGTCTTTTGTATTCTAGTCTGAATCATGGTAGTCTATTACTTGAAATATTGTTTTGTTTTGTTTTTTTATTTCAAGGCAAAGGAACTAGAGAAGGTAACTGCTTCCCTGTTTCCTATACCATCCTCTCCCAACCCAGTGGTGTGCTGGTACACACTGCCGGATTTGGACTGAAGCTGGGAAGGGAACCGATATATAACAATTTATGTGGCATGAATACTGCCACCAGCCACAAGTCTCTGCAGGCAGACCCCGGAAGAGATGCACACAGCCAGCTCTCAGGGCACAGAGCTGTACCAGCTCCCCACCAAGTGTCTCCAGAATACCACAATGCACAATTCAGGTTGCAGGCGCTCTCAGCTCTTGGTCTCTCGGCCTGACTTTCCACTTCTGCTCCCCAGAGAGCTACCAACTCTCACTGTTAAATGTCATGGGGAGGGGGCAGAACCTGACTATAGCTCCAGTCCTGTCTCAGTCCATCTCATCAGCCACTGGACAGCCTGGTGCCCTCCGTAGGTCTTCAGCTCTGGTTAAGACAGAAAGGCCTTCTGCCACAGAACATGGCCATGGCCACGTGGGCTAAAGAAACAGACATGTAGCTGCACCCTCTTTCAGAGTACATCAGCAGGGCAGGCATCCAGGCTATGATGTTTCTGACACACCACTCTCCCATTTTTTTTTTTTTTTTTTTTTTTTTTGGCCAGGGCTGGGTTTGAACCCACCACCTCTGGTATATGGGGCCAGCACCCTACTCCTTGAGCCACAGGCACTGCCCCCCCCCTTTTTCACTCTCCATTTTTTAATAAAACCCCTCTAGCCACTGCACAAAGCCCATCCCACATACCCCATGGAACATCGTGGGTAGGTGCTGACAGCTACCAACAGGAGGCTGGGCACAGTAGGCCCCACCAGGGAGAGTAACCCAAGTCAGTTTATAAGTGCAGGGACCAGCAGGAGGGTATTGTGCTAAACAGACTGTCACCCAATTGGAGAAATATCCATTAAGGGGATGTTACAGACCACACTCAAGCCAAACTCCCAAATTCTGCTTCCCTGTCCTGGGAATTAAGGTGTTCTCACTCTCACCCCTGCTGAGAACACTGTTTTGTGCTGATGGAGAGGTGCCTCCTGCCTCTCTGTGCCTGGGTGGGAATAGGGTTGAGAAGAACTGTCTCCATATGAGGTATAATGACTTAGTAAAGGTCACAAAGTCATAACCAGCTAAGAGAGACACTTGAGTTTTTCTCTCAGATTCTGAAAAAGAATTTTCACTGCTTGACACCTTTGCAGCCCCTGATGACCAAACACATTAGAAGAAGGACTCCACCAGAAAATCAGGCAGGACTCTAAAGAGCGAGGGAGACGGAGTTGAGGTGGGCACGTCCTCCCAGATGACAGCATGTTAGCTCACGCACTTGAAGCCATCGCTTTTGTTGATTAATTTTGGAGAGATTTGAAGTATGTATTCTCAGGATTGACGAGTGGTCTGATTCTACCAGCTTTGGTTTTGAATATGCTACCGCAAGTAATAAATATTTAACAAGATTTTCAACGTGGAGAAGAATTAAGCAATCTCTGTAGAGCGGCCAAGCTGCTCAGCTCCGAGAAGGCTTCACAATGTGAACTGGTGTGTGCAAAGTCAACTACCTACACACGGGACGGGGCAGGGGCAGTGAGGAGCTTGTTAAGTGGTCTGGAACATTCTGGTGGACTCTGTCTCTGTAGGTCTCCTGGCAGGGTGTGTGTGCACAGAATCTGAAGCTGGGCATTTTCACACAGCCTGTCTTGACGGACTTCTTCATCTGCTGGTCATCCAAAGCCATGCGATCTGGGCGGGTGGTGGAGGAAGCTCTGGCTGTGTGGGGCTTCCTGGAAAATGGTGCCTCCTTAAAGAATCTGAGTCTTACCTCTGCCCGATGTTCACCCTGCGAGCTGCTGTTAAGGCTGAATCTCCGCATAAAATATGACTCCGCTCAGGGGTCGGGGACATGGCCTTGGCGTCAAACAGATCTAAACTCAAGTGTGGCCTCCACACTCCAGGTGTGGGGCAATTCACAAGTAACTCCTCTAACCCTCAATAATTTGCAGTGGAGCCCAGATGGAGCAGATGTCTATAAAATGGAAAAATAGAAGTGCCAACCACACCTGGTGCTCAGCACATGGGAGGTCAGTGTCAGTATAGTTGTTAACACTGGTAATTTTTATCATTGGTTGCCAACTGGCCATCACTAGAAAGTCACTGTTTGCCTGTAAGCCTCATCTGATATGATTCCCTCTGTTTTAAGTGACTCAGTCTCTCTTCTCTGCCCAGAGTCCTACACTTACTTTCATTCACAATCACCTCTTAAGGAAATCTGTCCAGATTTAGTCATCTTTCCAACACACATTGTCTTCAAAGTTACTTTTTATGTTTATACCCAAAGTTACTACTTGTTTGTCAAATGTTTTAAGTTTAAACTTCCTCAAAGTAATCCTATTAGAAGGCTACACACGTATTTGAATCATTATTTTGTGAAAACCACTTTTAGAATTGCTATCAAAACATGTGATGCGGCTCGGCGCCTATAGCTCAACCGGCTAAGGCGCCAGCCACGTACACCTAAGGTGGCGGGTTCGAATCCCCAGCCCGGACCCGCCAAACAACAATGACGGCTGCAACCAAAAAATAGCCGGGCGTTGTGGCGGGCGCCTGTGGTCCCAGCTACTTGGGAGGCGGAGGCAGGAGACTCGCTTGAGCCCAGGAGTTGCAGGTTGCTGTGAGCTGTAATGCCACGGCACTCTGCCCAGGGGGACAGCTTGAGGCTCTGTCTCAAAAAAAAACAAAAAAAACAAAAAAAAAACATGTGATGCGACTTTAAAAACATCTGCAAGAAAGGAAAATCATCTTTGCGTTTATTCACTCATTGACTTCAGTATTTACTGACTGCTTACCGTGAGCTAGGTAGATGACGAACAGGATAAATCAGTACAATATCTAGTGATTTAAAGAGGGATAACTATTAATAGGAAAATTAAGGCAGCGACGGTCGTGGAGAGTGAGAAGAGACAGTGAAGACCTGCGTAAGCCAGCCAGCCACACAAAGCTGGGAAGAGAGGGACAGCGGGGAGTAGCGGTGCCCGTATGGAGCAGGCCTCTGTGTGGGATTACAGCTGCCTGCCACAATGTCCAGCTATTTTTATTTTATTATTATTATTATTGTTTTTTTTGAGAGAGAGCATCAAGCTTATAGCCCTGGGCAGAATGCTGTGGCATCACAGCTCACAGCAACCTCCAACTCCTGGGCTTAAGTGATTCTCTTGTCTGTGGGAGGCTGTGGTGGGGGAAGGGGGCGACTGGGGCTGTGGGGTGGGGACAGCAGGAGACACGCCTTCACCCAGGCTCTTCTGGGTGTGAGGGGAGCTGCCTCAGAGGTTTGAGCAGAGCAGTGACACAGTCTGAGTTACACTTTAACAATAACTCTGGCTGCTGTCACAAGGCCGCATGGACAGAAGGGGCGACAGAAGGAGGCTCCTGAAATAATCCAGGTGAGAGATACTGGTGACTTGGAGTAGGGAGTAAGCAGTGGAAGTGGTGAAGTGATTAAACTGCAGATATATTTGGAAAGAGGGGCCCACTGGATTTGCTGACAGACCAAATGTGGGATGTGAAAGAAAAGTTAAGAATGTCTCTGTACTCATCTGCCTCTCTCTCTTTCTCTCTCCCCCCGGCTGGCCGGAGCATTACAGAATTGCCATTTTCTGAGCTCAGGAAGACTCACAAGTGAGTGGGTGTGCAGTGTATAAATATTAACAAATCCAACAGGCCAGTTCTGGACCATTAAATTTGAAGTGGCTTTTAAACATTCAAGACAGTGTTCAAGTAGACTATTTAATGTACAAATCACAAGTATGGGTGGGGGCACCTGGGCTGGGCGCAGTGTGGAAATAGTACTTAAATCATGGGACCTCTGCAGACAGGCCACAGAGAAGGGGGAAGCCGGAAGCGCCATGGAGGAGGTATGGCCGTACCTTGGAGGCAGGTACGGAGGCGCAAAGCCAAACGAAGCTTTTACTGTGTTTCGTTCAGAATACATTTGGTTTGTGGGAAAAAAGACACAATTTAAAACCAAAATACATGAATAGCTTTTTTATTATTTAAATGAGTAAACATGAAATCTTAAAAGCAATTTATGCCTTTCAAACTCTAAAATTTATACTAACAGACAGTTGCTAAACCTATGAGGGCTTTATCCTCCAGCTGTGACCACACCCAGAAGCCATATCCACAGCCAGGTGGCTGGACCCCTGCTCTGCGTGTGGTGTGAAGGATGGCTAAGTGGCAGCGTCACCAGGCAGTCTGAAGACAACCTTTGTCAGGCTCAAACATATAAAAACCACTTTTAAACCCATTGTTTAAATTACTATACTAAGGCTGGGAGTGCCCTGTAACCCTAGCACTCTGGGACGCTGAGGCGGATAGATTGCTTGAGCTCAGGAGTTCAAGACCAGCCTACGCAAGAGCGAGACCCCGTCTCTAATGTAGCTGGGCATTGTGGCAAGTGCCTGGAAGTCCCAGCTACTTGGAAGGCTGAGGCACGAGGAGGTTGCTGGAGCTGCGATGCCACAGCACTGTACTGAGGGTGAAAAGTGAGACTCTGTCTCTAAAAAATAAGTAAATTACTATACTAATGTTGGTTCTATTTTTTAATGTTGACTGTGATAAAGGCAGAGGGAGAAATAAACTTGCAGTTGGTAGATTTCTGTTCAAACTCCGGCTATGCCGTGTAACAGTTTGACTGCAATTCACTTCACTTTGGGGGGCTTTAGTCACCTTAATTTTGAAATTAAAGTAGTAATACCTGCCCCACCTATTCTGTGAGATGTTGGCAGAAACCAAATGATACAATGGGTGACTTTCAAACTACTGATATTTAAAGCAAAAGTCGTGATTGAAGCTGGGTGCAGTGACTTACACCTGTAATCACAGGACTCTGGGAGCACAAGGCAGGAGGATCACCTGAGCTCAGAGAAGTTCAAGACCAGCCAGAGCAAGAGGGAGGCCCTGTCTCTACCAAAAATAGAAAAACTAGCCGGGTATCAAGGCAGGCGCCTGTAATCCCAGCTACTCAGGAGGCCGAGGCAGGAGGATCGCATGCGCCTAGGAGTTTGAGGATGCTGTGAGCTGTAATTATGCTACTGTACTCTACTCAGAGTGAGACTCTGTGTCAAAGTTACATTTTCTAAATTCACCCACTGTTGTTTCTTTGTATAAATCATGGCTCTTTACATTATTTTGGAAGATACTCCTTGCGATGCTGATAAAAAAAATAAGTACCTCCCCTAAAATTGCATATACCACCCTCATCTGTTATTTGCAGATTCACTTTCTGAGTTACTGTGGTCAACCATGGCTCAAAGATATTATGTACAATAAAATGTTTTGAAGGAGAGAGATTACATTCACCTAATTTTATTATAGTATATTCTTGCAATTGTCCTATTTTATTATCAGTTATGGTTAATTTCTTTCTTGCCTAGTTTACAGATTTGTCATAGGTATATTGTATAGAAAATGCATATAGGTTTGGCGCCTATGGCTCAAGTGGCAAAGGCGCCAGCCACATACACCTGAGCTGGCGGATTCGAATCCAGCCCAGGCCTGCCAATAGCCGGGTGTTGTGGCAGGCGCCTATAGTCCCAGCTACCTGGGAGGCGGAGGCAAGGGAATCACTTGAGCCCAGGAGTTGGAGGTTGCTGTGAGCTGTGATGCCATGGCATTCTACCCAGGGCAATAGCTTGAGGCTCTGTCTAAAAAAAAAAAAAAAAAACAAAAAACCGCATATAGAGTCCAACACTGCCAGTTACAGGCATCCCCTGGGGGTCTTGGAATCTATCCCCCCAAGGATAAGAGGGGAATACACACACTACACAACAAATTCGGTATACGGTGCACTTGGATTGGAAAAACTCACATTGGAAAACAATGAGTCATCATAATTTCTTGGGAGGGAGAGAAACTTAATGAAAATAGCTTCTGGAGGTTTGAGTGTAGTTGGCCATGGGGCAGACTGGAAGGGGAGTGGCACCAAGAGGGCTGCCAGGCTGTGGTGCGGAGGCCCCAGCTGAGTGCTGGCGGGGAAGCACTAAAAGGAAAGCAAGTTGATGTGGTGGAAACAGAGCTGCCAAGTAAAATGCAGATACCCAGATAAATGTGGATTTTAGATTAAAATCAGTTTGTTTTAGGATATCCTAAATATTACTCGGGGTATACTCAGACTGAAGTATAACTCACAATTTACTTGAAATTCAAGTCCAACTGGGCACTCTATATTTTTATTTGCGGTGTCCGGCAGCCCGAAAGAGAAAGTGGTAGACTTATGTCCAGCCCCATCCCCACATTTCTCTCAGAGGCAGATTCTGAACAATTTGTGCAATGCAACCAGCGTGCAATGGAGAAAAAATCATTTCTAGTCAAATTCTTGTGGATCCTTGGGAAATCAGTAAAGATGTCAAAATTTTCTTTACAGATCTATTTTTCAACCAGGACACGATCCTTGATAATACTGCAGCTGCTTCTCAGTATGGCTTGGTTTTCTACAACACTATCTACACAAGTGAGTATATACGCGTGTGTACACAAGTGAGTGCGTGTTTAAATGTGGGTTGATTGGCAGGCCTGGCACTCCCACTGGAGAGAAGGCTGAGCAGGAGCACGGACCGGAGGACCCACAGCTCAGCTGCCCCCTGTGCATGGAGCCTGGGTGTGTGAGGGGTCGGTGGGGACACCTCCCAGGGTGACCCCTCAGCCCAGGTCTGTGGCCTCACTTGACTTCACAGGGTGCGGTGTGCATGGGGAGGAGGAAAGGCTGGGACCCTCTTCAGGGGGCACTGAGGCAGTTCGATGACTCAGAGAAGGGGATCCATCTGAGGGGGCAGCACCAACCTGCAGCCAGGTCAAGCAGGAGCATCCGTGTCCACGAAGGCGACTCTCTCCATCTGAAAGCTTAAGGCCCTGGAAACTGCAAGGAAACCTAAGCCGAGCGCAGGACTTTAGCCCTTGTCAGTCTGCTGTACAACTCTGTTCTGAACGGCCTTCATCAGACCCTGGTGTCTCAGTCCCTGGAGACGGGAAGGCCAGAGCAGTGAGGAGAAAGGGTATGTCTCAACTCCCTTCTCTAGCAGACACAGGGGCAGAGTCCAATTCACAGCTAATGGTCAGCAGTGCCTGAAAACAGTGCACAGAGAAGTTGGAGCCTGCAAAATGCCTATAGCCCACATCCCTGGGGAACATTCTGGAGAAACCAGGTGAAGAGAAAGGAAAGACGACCCTCATGGCTCAGGGAAGGCTGCCCCTTAGCCAAAGCAACTCCTGCAAATTCCTGGGTAGCACATGGGTGGCTGAGGACTTGGAAAGACTCGGATACCAAATCAACTCTCAGTAGCAATAGAGAATTTTGAAAAAGAAATCCAAAGTCTTCCCCTTTTGTGACCCCTGAAAATGTGACAATACTTCACAAATGCTGCTGACCCTTAAGTGGGAGGTGGTGACTCTGGCAGAATTGACATGTGTTTTACTTCTCACAGAGAAAACAAACCAAACAAAACTAGTAGCCACTTCTCTCCCACAGGGCCACCCCTTCTTCTTCTTTTTTTTAGAGACAGAGTCTCACTTTGTTGCCCTCAGTAGGGTGCCATGGCGTCACAACAGCAACCTCCAGCTCTTGGGCTTAGGCAATTCTCTTGCCTTAGCCTCCCAAGTAGTGGGACCACAGGTGCCTGCCACAACCCCCGGCTATTTTTTGTTGCAGTTTGGTCGGGGCCAGGTTTAAACCCACCACCGTTGGTATATGGGGCTGGCACCCATTGAGCCACAGGTGCCACCCAAACATAGCCATCCCTTCTAAAACCATTTGTAGGCTCTGAGCCTGTGCTCAGTGGTTAGGGCACCAGCCACATGCACCAGGGCTGGTGGGTTTGAACCCGGCCTGGGCCTGCTAACAATGACAACTGGCTCAGTGCCTGTGGCTCAAGTGTCTAAGGCGCCAGCCAACATACACCACAGCTGGCGGGTTCAAATCCAGCCCGGGCCTGCCAAACAGCAATGACAACTACAACCAAAAAAAAAAAAAAAAAAATAGCCAGGCATTGTGGCAAGTGACTGTAGTCCCAGCTACTTGGGAGGCTGAGGCAAGAGAATCGCTTAAGCCCAACAGTTTGAAGTTGCTGTGAGCTATGACATGACAGTACTCTACGGAGGGTGACATAGTGAGACTGTCTCAAAAAAATAAAACCACTTGTACTCTGTCCCCAGTGGTAATAGTCACAGGAACTGCAAATAAAAGTGGTTCTCATTAATGGGTACATATATCTGTACAACCGAAACTCTGAAAAAACCCAAGATTTTAGTAAAAAGGAACTCTAAAGAGACATTTAGTATTTGAAGTGAAAGCAAAGCAAAGCTTCCAAATGAATCAAGTGAGGCTCAGCTAATTCGATGTTACTTATGTCAATAAGGAAAACTGTATTGCAAAAGCTGTTTATTAAGTAAGAATTGATATTACCAAAATGAATGAAATAGCTCTGAACTATTTCCAACTATGCTTCCACAATTCCTGTAGCTGCTGGCACAGCACACTCTTCCCTGCTCCCTGTAGCTGCTGGCACAGCGCACCCTTCCCTGCTCCCTGTAGCTGCTGGCACAGCGCACCCTTCCCTGCTCCCTGTAGCTGCTGACACAGCGCACCCTTCCCTGCTCTTGTCCTCTGTGGGAAGTAGCACACCCATTTTGATCTTTGTCACTTTTTCCTGTATCAACATTCACGGGAGGGTTGCTATCAGATCCAGAAACTGACCAAATCTGACTGAGTGGGTCTCAAACTTAAAATCAGGATTACCTGGGGAGTTTGTTAATAGCCCGGAATCTTTCCCACACACACGGATCATTTGGCAGGACTGGTGAAGGATTCAAGAATCTGCCTTTTTGGGGGGTGGGGTGAAAATTGAGTCTCACTCTGTTGTCCAGGCTAGAGTACCATGGTGTCAGCCTAGCTCACAGCAACTTCAAACTCCTGGGCTCAAGCAATTCACCTGCCTCAGCCTCCCTAGTAGCTGGGACTACAGACACCCACCACTATGCCCGGCTAATTTTTCTATTTTCAGTAGAGAAGGTCTCACTCTTGCTCAGCTGGTCTCGAGCTCCTGAGCTTAAGAGATCCTCCTGCCTCAGCCTCCCAGAGTGCTGGGGTTCCAGGTGAGAGCCACCACACCTGGCCAGAAAACTGCTTCTCAAATGAGGGCTCCAGATGATTCTAAGACAGGTGGTCCACAGATTATTCTTTGATAATCTCTGTTTTAGAGTAACTGGAGTAATTTTATGTCTACTTTCCAGTTGGGGGTTGAGGAGGGATAGAGGATAAACTTTGATTTCTCTTTTCTACAATGCCCATATCAGGGGTGGCAGGGATTAATAGGAAAATAGATGAAAATGTGTATGACACAGCTTTCATGACTTTTCCAAAATATATTGCTTACTCAGAATCCAAATAATCAGGAAACTCAAGTAGCTGGAGTTCAGTTCTTCCCCCAGTAAGTAGGGTTCCTTATGAAGTGAGGCACTGCAGGATTCTGATCTGCTTCCTGAGTAATCAGTGACTAAATTCAGTTCCTCAGTTGTGCTATGAATATTTTATTGTATTTTTTTTTTGAGGTAATCTTACTTTGTTGCCCTTGGTAGAGTGCTGTAGTGTCACAGCTCATAGCAACCTCAAAACTCTTGGGCTCAAGTGATTCTCTTGCCTCAGCCTCCCTAGTAGCTGGGACTACAGATGCTGGCCACATGCCTGGCTATTTTTAGAGATGAGATTTTGCTCTGGCTAGGGCTGGTCTGGAAATTGTAAGCTCAGGCGATCCACCTACCTCAGCCTCCCAGAGTGTTAGGTTTACAGGCGTGAGCCACTGCACCAGGCCTTTATTGTATTTTTTGAAAAGTAATTAACTTTTAATTCAGTTATGATAACCTTGGATAACTGGAATATTGATCAGGACATATCTTTAACAATTATTCACTTAAATGGGAATTTACTACACTAATCTCTCTAATACCAGAGTATATTTTATTATACCAAAATGTAGTTATATACATTGCCAAACATTTAAATTACACAGGCAAAATTTCTTCCACCAATACCTTTATAAAGTTCTGTTTTGTTTTTTGTTTTTTGCAGTTTTTGGCCAGGGCCGGGCTTGAACCCACCACCTCCGGTATATGGGGCTGGTGCCCTACTCCTTTGAGCCACAGGTGCCACCCCATAAGGTTCTGTTTATAACTCGTGTTTTAAGTATATCAAGCTGTCCTTGGGGAAAACCAAAAAAGCTATTTTGCAGTTTTCCATGTCATTAAAACATAATAGAAAATGAAAATGGTAAATTAGTGTATAATACGTAATATATAATATGTAATTTTTGATAATGTACTTTATTTAAACATATTAAAACACGGCTTGGCTCAGTGCCTGTGGCTCAAGTGGCTAAGGCACCAGTCACATACACCCAAGGTGGTGGGTTCGAATCCAGCCCGGGCCTGCCAACAATGACGGCTGCAACCAAAAAAAGCCAGGTGTTGTGGCGGGCACCTGTGGTCCCAGCTACTTGGGAGTCTGAGGCAAGAGACTTGCTTGAGCCCAGGAGTTAGAGGTTGCTGTGAGCTGTGATGCCACAGCCACAGCACTCTACCCAGGGGGACAGCGTGAGGCTCTGTCTCAAAAAAAAAAAAAACAAAAAAAACAAAAAAACCCAGCTTATTTAAAAGTGAAACAGGCTTGGCATCTGTAGCTCAAGCAGCTAGGGCACCAGCCACATTCACTGGAGTTGGCGGGTTCGAATCCGGCCCAGGCCTGCCAAATAACGACAACTCCAACCAAAAAATAGCCCAGCATTGTGGCAGGTGTCTGTAGTCCCAGCTACTTAGGAGGCTGAGGCAAGAGAATCACATAAGCCCAGGAGTTTGAGGTTGCTGTGAGCTGTGACGCCACAGTACTCTACCCAGGGTGACAGCTTGAGACTCTGTCTCAAAAAATAAATAAATGAATAAATAAAAATTAAAAGTGAAGCGGTGTAAAATTCCCAACACTGAATAAGTAACAGTGTAAGTGGCCAACAGCAAGGCTCGGGGCTAGCTCCAACTCTAAGCGGCCTGGCGGACCACGGATGCTCACAGACACATGCCTGTGCACCTGTGCCACGGCCTCCTGCACACTGTACCCCGCTATCTTCTGGGGTGTCACCATACAACCAGACCACATTGTAGCAAGGTATGCATCATGTGAAGTTAATGTTTAAGACTCTGCTGGTTATCAAAAGACCATAGTAGGTTGTATGTTTAGAAGGACAAGCAGGAACATTTTCACGGTTGGGGTCTTCCGCTCGAGGCACGTCGCCTGGTCCAGTCAGGCTGACACCACCCTACTGACTGACTGCCCCTAATTCCAGTGATGGGACTTCTGGAAGGCTGGCGTGCTTGGGATCCATCTCAATGTTATTTACACTGAGAGAAAGAAATTACATTTTTATTCTAGTCTTTTTTGAAATAGAAGTACTGAGCATTAAAGAAAGAAGTTTAGGGCACAATAGTTGAGGAAAACAGACAGTAAAACAAATAAATTAGGAGGAATGAAAGACTGACAAGGTACAGTATTTTGAATCCAAACAAAAAGAGAAAATGCATTAGTTTTAAAAGAACCAAAATAGTTAATAGTGAAAACAACAATTTTCAGAAATTAACATATCAACACTTCTGGGCATTCAAAACTACCCAGTAGGGATGTTCCAGAAAATTCACCATTAGTATGATGCTTACTGTGGGTTTTTGTTCTTGTTTTTTGAGACAGAGTTTCACTATGTTGCCCTTGGTAGAGTGCTATGGAGTCACAGCTCACAGTAACCTGGAACTCTTGAGCTTAAGTGATTCTCTTGCTCAGCCTCCTAAGTAGCTGGGACTACAGAAGCCCGCCACAACACCCGGCTGTTTTTTGGTTGTAGTTGCCATTGTTGTTTGGCAGGCCCAGGCTGGGTTTGAACCCGCCAGCTCCCATGTATGTGGCTGGTGCCTTAGCCGCTGAGCTACAGGCACCCAGCCTACTGTGGGTTTTTGATAAATACCTTTTATCAGATTTAGTAAGTTCCCTATGACTAACAGTTTGCTAAGAATTACTTCTTAATGAAAGGTTGTACAGATGTTGAATTTTATCAGATACTTTTAGTGCATCTATTTAAGATGACTATAATTAATTTTGGTCATTTTGTTAATGAGACACATTATATTTTCTAATGTCAAACTAATCCTGCATTCCTGAAATAAATTCACACTGGTTAGGTTGTGTAATTCTGCTGTATGTTGCTGAATTTGCTGTGCTGACCAGTTTGCTTTGTCTGGGATTTCTGCATCTCTGTGCAGTGAGATTGGCCTGCGCAGTTTCCCTTTCTGTCTGGTGTTTGCATCAAAGTCATGTCGATCAGGAGTGCAGCCCTTTTTTATTTGCTGGAATAGGAGATATGTCATTCAAAAAGAAAACACTGAGAGATGACTCATTTTTCAACTGTCCCTCTCCTGTGAGTGCATAGTTGAGGAACAGGACAATGACGAACACCAAAAGGATGTTAAAACTGCACCTGGCCAAGTCTCTGATCTCACAGACCAGGTTAGAAAGAAAACAGGGATATTCTATGGCAGGCATTTTACATTATTTCATTTTATTTTTTAAACAGCACAATTATTACTGTTTTAAATTGAAGAAACTGCATCTATTTAAATAACTTGTGTAAGGTTCTGGCTCTAGAGACAGGAATTTAACGCCCCCTTCCCTCCTCCCTACCAATGGAGGGGTAGAGGTCTTTCTTAAGGCCTTTAATAGACCTATTACAACCCATGGATCAGCAGCTAGAATAAATACAACCCTTTCCCTAAAGTGCTGAAATTATAAAAATTCTAGATGTCTGAGGCTCATTACCAAAGCTTGGCAGAGATTCAAAATACATTAGCAAAAGAGAACAAATTTTAAAACTAAAGACCAGGCATGGTGGCTCATGCCTGTAATCCCAGTATTTTGGGGGGGCCAAGGCAGCAGGATCACTTGAGGCCAGGAGTTCTAGACCAGCCTGGACAATGTAGCTTGACTTGGTCTGTATACAAAATAAAAAATTAGCTGGGCATGGTAGCACATCCCTGTAGTCCTGGCTACTTGGGAGGTTTAGGTGGGAGGATCACTTGAGCCCAGGAGTTTGGGGTTAAACAGTGAATCCTGCCCTAAGCCTGGGCAACAGAGTGAGTGCCCATCTCAAATAAACAAATAATTATGAGAATAATGTTAACATTTAAATACATGTAATAAATGTTCATGAAGAAATTTTGTAAAATACCAACGTAAGCCAGGCATGACGGCTCATGCCTGTAATCCTAGCACTATGGGAGGCTGAGGAGGGTGGATTGCTTGAGCTCACAGGTTTGAGACCAGCCTGAGCAAAAGTAAGACTCTGACTTTCTACTAATAATAGAAAAACCGAGGCAAGAGGATCGCTTGAGCCTAAGAGTTGGGGTTGCTGTGAGCTATGATGTCACTGCATTTTACCCATGACGACAGCTTGAGACTCTGTCTCAAAAATAAATAAATAAATAAATAAAACAAAACAAAACAAAATACCAATGAAATCCGGCTCAGCGCCTGTGGCTCAGGTGGCTAAGGCGCCAGCCACATGCACCTAAGGTGGTGGGTTCAAATCCAGTCCAGCCCGCCAAACAACAATGATGGCTGCAACCAAAAATAGCTGGGCATTGTGGTGGGCGCCTGTGGTCCCAGCTACTTGGGAGGCAGAGGCAGGAGACTCACTTGAGCCCAGGAGTTGGAAATTGCTGTGAGCTGTGATGCCACAGCACTCCACCCAGGGTGACAGCTTAAGGCTCTGTCAAAAAAAAAAAAAAAAACAAAAAAAACCCCAATGTAATCCAATAGATTGACCTTCATTGCTAAATTTTGGAGTACTTCAAATGCATAGAATATACTACATTCTAGATACACAATTTTCACCTTTAACAACTCTAAATACACTTTAAAAACAACAGATTTATTGTTACCTTATCATTGAAAAGTTACCTTAATCATTGAAAATCACAAAGTTGAAGAACTTTTTAAAAAAGAATGCATACCAAAAACCACTACCAAAGTTATAAAAAGAAATTGCTGTCTACTTACATTACGATTCATTTCTGCCAGGAGACTGATGTTTCCTTCTTCCTGGGGAAACTATCACTGTGAATACTGTAAACTTTATCTTTGCTTGAAGCTTTTTGAATGATATTGTTACTGGGATTTGAAACCACAGTCTGAATGAAGACCAGGTGGGTGTTTTGCTGTCCCCTTCTGGAGACTGGTCTCTCTCTCACTGGCCCTGACTCCAGCTTACGGGTCTTCTATTAGAATCTACATGCCCAGCATCATTGTTGTTCTTTTCTTTAAGGGTCAGAGAAAATAACGGTGCCTCTTCCAGCTGACGCTGCCTTAGCTGAAGTATATCTGAAAGAACGTACATGGAATTGAAGTAGCACACAGACACTATTCCCTCTTGAATGTCTTTCAGGCATTACTTTAACGCTGGTACAGAATTTCACATGATAATCCATTACTTACTCCCATGTCTGTAGATTTGATTGCTTCTAATTTTCATCACAATATTAATAAAGCTATGATGAACATGAACATAATTAATCTACCCTGGGTAGAGTGCTGTGGCATCACAGCTCGCAGCAACCTCCAACTCCTGGACTCAAGTGATTCTCTTGCCTGGGCCTCCCAGTAGCTGAGACTACAGGCACCTGCCACGACGCCTGGCTACTTTTTGGTTGTAGTTGTCAACCAAACCTGTTTGGCAGGCCGGGCTGGATTTGAACCCACCAGCTCTGGTGTGTATGTGGCTGGCACCTTAGCTGCTTGAGCTACAGATGCTGAGCCTAAAAAACTATTTTAAGTATGTTAGGGAGAGCTTGGGTATATGAATATACTATTTCAACTATAGATTTTATGAAATCTCAGTAAAGATCAAGTATTTTCACTGAAAATGTAGAATCTGAATTAAGATGAACTGCAAGTAAAGTGATGAACCATACAGGTTTCAGCACTTAAGTCACATATCACAAGGTCACCCTAGTTGTGTTTACCCAGTTTTCAAAGTTTGTAGTTTATTGCTTTACTTTAAGTTAATGTGAGGGTACAGACAACCAAATCATAGTATTTAAATTTGTTAGAGTCCCTGTTATAGCTATGTCCTGCACCCAAAAGGTTTGCCATACACCCTTACATTGTGCCCATTCAGTGGCAATACACAAAAACTCCCTTCCCCTCTCCCCCTCCTTCCTTCACCCTACTCCCAACTTGAATTGAAATGAGTTTTTCTCCTATGTGGGTGTGAATTAGATCATCTAAAGGCTGCATATTAGTATTGAATACACTGAATATTTGCTTTTCCATTGTTCTGATACTTTACTGAGAACAATGTGTTTCAACTCCACCCAGGTTAATACAAAAGATGTGAAGTTACCATCTTTTTATGGCTGAATAATATTCCAGGATATACATATACCACCACTTGTTAATCCATTCCTGGGTTGATGGGCATTTAGGTTGTTTCCACATCTTGCCAATTATAAACTAAGATATAATAAACAATATAGTGCTTATGTTCTTATGATAAAATCATTTATTTTTTCTTCTGGGTAGATGCCTAGTAGTGGGATTGCAGGGACAAATTCTCATTTGAGTTCTTTAAGAGTCTTAAAAAATTGATATATTTGTCCCAATGTTATCTTCAATGATTATGTCAATGTTTTGCCTATAGTTGATGTTCTGGAAATATTCATGGAATAAAGGAGCAAAAATAAAATTAAAAAAAAAAAGGATTCTCCATACTTTCTTCCAAAGATTTGGCAGTCTCACCAACAATGTAAAAGTATTCTCCTCTCTTCACGTCTGCCGACTTTTTTTTTTTTTTTGAGACAGAGTTTCACTATGTCACCCTCGGTAGAGAGCCGAGGTGTCACAGCTCACAGCAACTTCCAACTCTTGGGCTTAAGCGATTCTCTTGCCTTGGGCTCCCCAGTAGCTGGGGCTGCATGCACCCACCACAACACCTGGCTGTTTTTCGGTTGTAGTTTCCTCTGTTGTTTGTCAGGCTAGGCTGGATTCGAACTCACCAGCTCTGGTTATGTGGCTGGAACCCTAGCCACTGAGCTACAGGCACCAAGCCAGCTTTGAGACTTTCTGATATGGGCTATTCTCACCAGGGTTAAGTCATAGCTCAGGGTGGTTTCAGTTTACATTTCTCTGAATTTTTTCATGTTTGTTGCAAATTTGTCTGTATTCCTCATTAAAGGTTCTGTTCATGCCTCTTGCCCAGGGATAGATGGGATTGTTTGCTCCATTTTTGTTGATTAATTTGAGTTGTCTATAGATCCTAGTAATCAAACTCAGATTCAAAACATGCAAATATCTTTTCCCATTTTGAAGGTTGTCTGTTTGCTTTGATTGTTGTCCTTAGTTATGCAGAAATTTTTCAGTTTATTTAAGTACCATGTGTTAATCAATTTTTGTTGCTGCTACAACTGTCACAGAAGTCTTCTTCATAAAATCTTCCCCCAGGCTGACATCTTCAGGAGATTTTTCCCACACTTTCTTCTAGGATTTTTATCGTTTCCTGCCTTTAACTTTTATCCATCTTGAATCCATTTTTGTAAGTGTGGGTCAAATTTCAGTCTTTTACATGTGGTTAGTTACCCAGTTCTCCCAGCACCATTTACTGAATACAGATCCTTTTCCCCAGTATATGCTTTTGTAGGGTTTATGGAAGATCAGATGACTGTAAGAGATTGGTTTCATCTCTTAGTTTAGTATTTGGTTCCAAATGTCTATGTTTCTATTTTTGTGGCAATACCATGCCATCTTGCTCATAGTGGACTTGTAATATAACCTGAAGTGTGCTAGAGTGATGCTTCCAGCTTTAATTTTATTCCTAAGAATTGCCTTGGCTATAGAGGTAATTGTTGTTTCCATACAAAATAAAAAAGTATTTTTTTCTAAATCTTCAAATATGCTGGTATTTTAATGGGAATTTTGTTGATTCTGTAGATTGCTTTGGGAAGTATAGACATCTTCCCAGCCAAGAGCATGGTATATTCTTCCATTTGTTAGTGTCTTGTGCTACTTCTTTTCTTGGGGTTTCATAATTCTCTTCATTGTGGTCCTTCACCTCTTTTGTCAAGTATAATCCTAGATATTTCATTTTCTTTGAAGCTACTGTAAAGGGAATTGTGTCTCTGGTTAGTTTCTCAACTGAGTTGTTATTGGCATACACAAAGGCTTACTGATTTGTGGACATTGATTTTATACCCCACAATGTTACTATATTTCTTGATTACTTCCAGGAAATCTTGTGTTTGAGTCTCTGGGGTTCTCTAAATATAAGATTGTATCATCAGCAAAGAATTTGACTTCCTCTCTTCCCTTCAGACGGGAGAGATCTCCTTTATCCATCCTTCTCTTTCCTGAATGCATTAGCTAGAACTTCCAGCACTATGCTGAATAGTAGTAGCGTTAGAGGACATCCTTATCTGGTTCCAGTTCTAAGCGGAAAAGCTTTCAGTTTTATTCCATTTACTATATTAGCTGTGGGTTTGTTGTAGATAGATCTGTAGTAGACCAAGCACCAGGCTTATAGAAGCAGCAACAGGTTCACGAGGAAGGTGCTGATAGTGAGACGATCTCCTTGCTGGCATGGAAATGTTTTGTTGCCCAGAGAGCCCTCAGGCAGTTGCATGAATTAATAAGATGGGTAGCTTGTTAGCAAGCAGGTGTTATAATTTGGACATTCGTGGTACAGCAGGGTGGGAGTCAAGCCCATGGAGAAAATGCACATAGTGATCATTAAGCACGCAGCTGCAGTACATGGGCCCCTCACATCTGTTGTATAATGCTTCAATAAAAGGCCATGACAGAAGTTACTTGGGCCTCTCCCTGCACCTATGGGAAGCCCACCTCTTGTAGGCATGTACCTTCAATCCGTGTCCTGGCTATTTTTATTCATGCAGTGACAAGGTGCCACAGCAGGTACCAACAAGATTAGCTTAAAAAATGTGCCACTTACAGCTATATGCATATGTTCCTGTTAGAAAAGGATGCTGATTATTAAATGTTTTTTTCTGCATCAATTGAGAGAATCATATAGTCTTTGTTTTTGCTTCTATTGATATGTTAAACTAGCATTACATCCCTGGGATAAAGCCTATTTGATCATGATGTATAACTTTTGTAATGAGTAGCTGTAATCTGCTAAGATTTTTGTTATTTTTGCACCTATATTCATAAATGAAATTGGTCTGTAGTTCTTTTTAGTTGGGTCTTTTCCTGGTTTTGGTATCAGGGTGATGACTGCTTCATAGAACGTGTTGGTAAGGATTTCTTCTTTCTCAATTGTTTTGGAATAGTTTCTGCAGTAAAGGGTATATGCTCTTCTTGAAGGTTTGACAGAATACTGTGAAGTCATCTGGTGCAGGGCATTGTTTTGTTGGAAGATTTTTTTAATTGTTTCTTCTCAGTGCCTGAGATTGATCTGTTCAAGAGATCTATTTCTTCTTGGTTAAGTCTAGGGAGAGGGTGTGATTCCAGGTATTGGTCCATTTCCTCCACATTGTCAAATCTCCAGACATAGATTTTCTTGCAGTAGTCAGAGGTAATCTCTTGCAGCTCTGTGATATCTGTTATTTCCTCTTTTTCATTTCTGACTGAGGTTATTAGAGATTTTACTCTTCTGTTTCTAGTCTGGCCAATAGATTATTAATTATATATTTTTCATTTATTTATTTATTTTTTCCTGAGACAGAGTCTCAAGCTGTTGCCCTGGGTAGAGTGCTATGGCATCACAGCTCACAGCAACCTCAAATTTTTTTGGACTTAAGCAATTCTCTTGCCTCAGCCTCTCAAATAGCTGGGACTACAGGCACCCACCACAACACTAGGCTATCTTCTTTTTGTTGTTCTTGCAGTTGTCATTGCTACCTCAGTGCATGTGGCTGGGGCTGTAATCACTGTACTATGTGCACCAAGCCTAATTTTATTGTTTTGAAAACCCAACTTTTTTTTTTTTTTTTTTTTTTTGGAGTATTTCTTTTTTTTTTTTTTTTTTTTGGAGACAGTCTCACTTTGTGACACTCAGTAGAGTACTATGGATCATAGCTCACAGCAACCTCTGCCAACCCCTGGGTCCTTGAGTTTAAGTGATTCTTTAGCCTCAGCCTCCCAAGTAGCTGGGATTACAGATGCCTGAAAGAACACCCGGCAATTTTTGGTAGAGACAGGGGTCTCACTCTGGCTCATGCTGGTCTCAAACCTCTGAGCACAGGTGATCCACTGGCCTCGGCCTCCCACAGTGCTGGGACAACAGGCATGAGCCACCACGCCTGGCCCCAACTGTTTCTTTAACTGCTTATCTAAATGATTCTTTTGTTTTGAATTTCATTAACTTCTGACTTAATTTTGGTTATTTCTTCTGCTAAGTTTGGGATTAGATTGTTTTTCTTTTTCCATTTCCTTGAAATGCTTCATTAGTTTGTTGATGCGCTCTGTTATTTGAATATAGGCATCCAATGCAATAAATTTCCTTCTTAAGACTGCTTTTGCAGGGCTGGGCATAGTGGCTTATACTTGTAATCCTAGCACTTTGGGAGGTGAAGGCAGGTGGATCATTTGAGCTCAGAAGTTCAAGACCAGCCAGAGCAAGAGTGAGACCCCATCTTTAAAAACAGGCAGGTGTTGTGGTGGGCACCTGTAGTCCCAGCTACTTGGAACACTGAGGCAAGAGAATCACTTGAGCCTAAGAGTTTAAGGTTGTTGTCAGTTGTGATTCCAGGGCACTCTACCAAAGGCAACAAAGCAATTCTGTCTCCAAAAATAAAATAAAATAATAGGGGTAGTGCCTGTGACTCAAAGGAGTAGGGAGCTGGCCCCATATACCAGAGGTGGTGGATTCAAACCCAGCCCTGGCCAAAAACTGCAAAATAATAATAATAATAATAAAATAAAAAATAAAATACTGTCTCTCTAAAGTAAATAAATAAATAAAATTAAAAGACTGCTTTTGCAGTTATCGTACAGGGTTTGGTAACTTACAGCTTCATTGATATGTTTGGAGAATTGAAAAATTTCCTCCTTTATCTCTTCCTTGACCCAACTGTCATTTAGCATAAGGTTGTTTAATTTCCATGCCTTTGAGTATGAGGATGAACTTTTTTTTTTGAGACAGAGTCTCACAATGTAGCCCTCAGTAGAGTGCCATGGAGTCACAGCTCACAACAAACTCAAACTCTTGGGCTTAAGCAATTCTCTTGCCTCAGCCTCCCAAGTAGCTAGGACTACTACTACGTGGCACTTGCCACAATGCCCAGCTTTTTTGTTGCATTTGTCATTGTTTAGCTGGCCTGGGCTGGGTTCAAACCCACCACCCTCAGTGTATGTGGCTGGCACTGTAACCACTGTGCTATAGGTGCCAAGCCAGGATGAACGTTTTTGTTGATCTGAGAAGATACAACGTATTGTTTCAATTCTTTTAATTTTGTTGAGATTTGATTTGTGTCCTAAGATATGATCTCTCTTGGAGTATGTTTCATGGGGTAATGAGAAGAATGTATATCCCTTAGCTTAGGGATGGTGTATTCTTTATGTCTATTAAGCCGATTTGTTGTAGGGTCACATTTAAGACCCTTGATCTTTGTTTAGTTTCTGTTTAGAGGATCTGCCCCATTCTGTCAGAGGGGTATTAAAGTCCCGGCTCTTATGGTGTTTTGGGATAACATATTGTTCAATCAAGGTCTGTTTCATAAATCTGGGAGCATTTAAGTTGGGTGCATGAATATTTAGAATTCAAATATCCTCTTATTGTATTGTTTCCTTGACCAGTATGAAGTGACCATCTTTGTCTTTCTTTAGTTGCTTTAAATCCACTTGTATCTGAAAGAAAGATTGTGACCCCTGTTTTCTTCTGGTTTCCATTTGCCTGAAAGACTGTGTTCGATCCCTTTACCCTGAGACTTGATTTGTCATTCAGGGTTAAGTGTGTCTCCTAGAAACAGCATATGGATGGCTTGTGCTTCTTTATCCTATCAGCCAGCCTGTACCTCTTCAGTAGGGAATTCAAGACATTAACATTTATTGAGAGAACTGGTAAGTGTGGTAGAATTCTAGTCATCTTATTTTATGGTAGTACATTGCTTAGTTTTATCCTTTGTGCCACTGTGGAATCTAGGCTTTGACCTTTAGTTTCTGGGTGTTTATTTTGTTGGTGATCCATTGTGATGGTCAGTATGGAGAATAGGTCTAAGTTTTTCCTGTAGACCCAGTCTTGATGTGGTGAATTTCCTCAAAGTTTGCATGTCAGCAAAGGATTTGATTTCTCCATCAATTTTGAAGCTTAGTTTAGTAGGATACACAATTGTAGGCTGAAAATTGTTTTATTTAAGAAGGTTAAAGATAGAAGACCAATCTCTTCTGGCTTGAAAGGTTACAGTTGAGTGGCTTGGCACCTGTAGCACAGTGGTTATGGCGCCAGCCATACACCGGGGGTAACGGGTTCAAATCTGACCTGGGCCAGCTAAACTGCAAGAACTACAAAAAAATAGCCAGGCATTGTGGTGGGCACCTGTAGTCCCAGCTACTTGGGAGGCTGAGGCAAGAAAATCACTTAAGCCCAAGAGTTTGTGGTTGCAGTGAGCTGTGACGCCACAGCACTCTACCAAGGGCAACATAGTGAGACTCTGTCACAAAAAAAAAAAAGAAAAGAAAAAGTTTCAGTTGAGAAGTCAGCTGTCACCCTGAACGATCTGCCCCTATAGGTCACTTGGTGCTTACTCCTGGCTGCTAGCAAAATGTTCTCTTTTGTCTCGACTTTGGAAAGTTTCATTACAGTGTGTCTTGGAGATGCTCTATTCATGTTGAGATGACCTGAGGTTTGATATCCCTCTAAAAGGGGGGAGGTTTGGAATCTTTAGTGAAACTTGAGAATTTTCATCCTCCAGTAGGGCTTACATTCCTTAGGGATGTTCTTCTTCCTGTAATTCTCTTAGCAAATGTTCTGTTTTCTCTCTTCTTTTCTGCCTAACTAGCTGGGTTAGCTCATGAACTTTATCCTCTAACTGTGAGATTCTTTCTTCTCAATGGTATAATGTTATTGATACTTTCTACTGCATCTTTAAATTCCCTGACTGACTCCTTCATTTCCTTAAGCTCTGCCATATCCTTTCCATATTCTTCTGGTTTTGGTTTATACACTTTCTTGTCAATTCCCTTTACTGCCTTTACATCTGTATTTTAAATTCCCTGCCATTTCCATTACTTCTTTATAGGTAGAGTTCTCTGCCATAGCTGTCTCATGGTCCCTTGGTGGCAGGGGGTGGGGAGAGGTTTGCTCTGTTCTGGTTTCTGATGGTCCCATTATTTTTCTGTTGGTTCTGCCTCATGCGTGTTTTCTTTTGTTAATTTCCTTCCTTTCTCCTTCTCATTGCCTCCTTTACTTTGAATTGCCTTGTCTGAGAGCTTAGGTGTTGAAGTGGCCTCTTGATATAAGGCCAAAAAGAAGAGAAAAAGAAAGGAAAAATAAAAAGAAGGGGTGGGGTGTGAAAGAAAAACATTAGAGAAAAGGAGAGGAGGACAGAAAGAGAGAAAAAGAATGAGAGGAGAAATGGTGTCAATCAGCAGGATGCTATGGCCACACCTGCAACTCTAGGGCTTTCGAATGCTGGGCTGAGTGGATCTTTCAAAATCTGGAGCTCCTTACTAGTCTGGGCAAAAGATCCCACCTTGCCAATTATAGGAAGAGAAAGACCAAAAAAAAAAAAAAGAGAGAGAGAGAGAGACTCAGCAGTATGTCACAGTGGGGACCTGCTAGTACTGACTTTCCAAAGACTGAAGGTACAAGGACACCCTGGACTATGACCTCGTGACATCGTGGAGCCAGATCCCTGCTGTGACCTCCCAGGCAGACTAATGCTGTGAACCTCCTCAGCACTCAGAGAATAGGAAAAAAAAAAAATAGATAAGGAAAATTAAAAATTCAATTTTATGGCTCAGTGCCTATAGCTCAACCGGCTAAGGCGCCAGCCACATACACCTAAGGTGGCGGGTTCAAATCCCCAGCCCGGACCCGCCAAACAACAAAGACGGCTGCAACCCCAAAATGGCCAGGCGTTGTGGCGGGCGCCTGTGGTCCCAGCTACTTGGGAGGCTGAGGCAAGAGACTCGCTTGAGCCCAGGAGTTGGAGGTTGCTGTGAGCTGTAATGCCACGGCACTCTACCCAGGGGGACAGCTTGAGGCTCCGTCCTCAAAAAAAAAAAAAAAATTCAATTTTATAAGATAATGAAAGTAAAAAATGGGGAGGCTATCTCAGCTGTTGTATGAGAAATTCATGTGGGATAAGCAAAGTAGAAATATCTCAACCAAGAAAGAGAAATAAAGAGAGAATAATAGGCGTAATAAGAATACAACCACCCCAAAACAAAATAAACAAAAAACCAATAACTACCACCCCAGCAATAAAAAAGGAGGAAAAGAAAAAATCCTGGGGACCAGGTAGTGCTTTGGTGTTAGGAGACAAAGAACATATGCTGGAAACCACTCTAGTTGCCGAGGAGATCAGGTCCTCTCTTCCTGACTTGGTTGCCCTCAGTCAGTGCCTGGTTGTCATCAGCATTCAGTCCCTGTGGGTGTGGAGTCTTAAAGCCCTTGCCAGAAACCTTAGGAGGTCCATCTCATAGTGCTCTGTGACAATTCCTGAGAGTGCAGGAGCCAGTCACCTCACCCCAAGAGTGGATGCCCAAGCTCATCAGGCAGCCAGAGCTGGCTGTGTACTAGAATCCTGCAGACCATTTCTCCCACACAACTTTCCCACGATGGTAGCAGCCAAGCAGGTGGGAGATCCACCCAATAACATATTCAAACCTGGCCACTCAACACTAAGTCCATCCACTCATCTAAGATCTCCATGGCAGATCCAATGCAGGCCAGCTCAAGATCAAAAGCCTGCAGGACAGCCCCTTCCTGTGTGAGGACTGGTTGGCTGGCAGCATCCATTCCCAGACACTCCCCCTTCCATGCTGGCTGTCCTCAGCTCCTGACCTCCTTGTTGCCTCCTGTAGTCCACCACTGCCTCAGTGTGCCCCAAAGTGATGACTCTAGATAGGTATTGGCAATTTTTATATCCTACCTTGGGGGGGACATGTTTCTAGTCCGCCATCTTGCTCTGCCTCTGTAAGAGTTTCTTAATACAGGTTTTGATTACAACTTGAGATAATGTTCTAAATATGTATGGTTAAATAAAATGTATTAAAATTAATGTTACACAGTTTTTACTTTTTGAAATATGTATGACCATTAGAAAATTTTAAATAACACATGACTGGCATGTTTCTATTGAATAGCACTTTTATAAAGGCCTTGAGTGCCAACCTGAATTTGGCTACTATTGATAGAAAATTTTAAAAAGCCACTTATATTCCTTTCTTTTCTTTTTTTTTTTTGAGACAAAAGAGTCTTACTTTGTCACCCTTGGTAGAGTGACAGGGTATCACAGCTCACAGCAACCTCAAACTCTTGGGCTTAGGCGATCCTCTTGCCTAAGCCTCCCAAGTACCTGGGACTACAGGTTCCTGCCGCAATGCCCAGCTATAGTTAGATACAAGGTCTTATTCTTCCTTAGGCTGGTCTCAAACTCCTGAGCTCAAGTGATCCACCCACTTTGGCCTCTCAAGAGTGCTAAGATTATAGATATGAGCCACTGAGCCTGGCCCTTCTTTAAAAGTCATAGTTTCACAATAAAAATTCTAGAAGAGAATGTGTTGACTCAGTGCCCATACCTCAGTGGTTAGGGCACCGGCCATATACATGGGGGCTGGTGGGTTTGAACCCGGCCTAGGCCTGTTAAACAATAATGATAGCTACAACAAAAAAATAGCTGGTATTGTGGTGGGCGCCTATAGTCACAGCTACCTGGGAGGCTAAGGCAAGCAAATCGCTTAAGCCCAAGAGTCTGAGGTTGCTGTGAGCAGTAACACCATGGCACTCTACTGAAGGCAACACACTGAGACTCTATCTCAAAAAAAAAAGAAGAAAAAAGAAAAGAAAAGAAAATAAGACAGTGTGGGGAAAACACTTGAAGATATTGGGCTGGGAAAAAATTTTATGAAGAAGACCTCCCTAGCAATTGTAGCAACACCAAAAATAAATTAACTGGGACTTGATCAGGCTAAAAATCTTTTGCACAGCTGAGAGTACCACAAACAAACAGACAGCTCTAAGAATCTGACAAAGTCCTGATAACTAGAATCTACACAGAACTCAAATTAAACAATAAGCAAAGTGCAAACGACCCTCTCTATAAGTGGGCAAGAGATTTGAACAGAAACTTCTCTGAGGATGACAGATGAATGGCCAACAAACACATGAAAAAATGCTCATCATCTTTAATCATCAGAGAAATGCAAATCAAAACCACTCTAAGATAATCACCTAACCCCTGCAAGATTAGCCTACATCACAAAGTAAAAAAACACCAGATGCTGGCATGGATACGGAGAGAAGGGAACACTTCTAACCTGCCAGTGGGCTGGCAAACTAATATAGCCCTTTTGGAGAGAAGTATGGAGAATCCTCAAAGATCTAAAAGTAGACCTTCCGTTTGACCCTGCAATCCCATCACTAGGTATCTACCCAGAAGAACAAAAGTCATTTTACCACAAAGACATCTGCGCTAGAATATTTATTGCAGCTCACTTCATAACTGCCAAGTTGTGGAAGCAACCTAAGTGCCCATCAACCCATGAATAGATCAACAAACTGTGGTCTATGTATACCTTAGAATATTCAGCCATTAAAAAAGACAGAGACTTTACCATCTTTTACATTTACCTGGATGGAGTTGTAATACAATCTTCTTAGTAAAGTATCACAAGAATGGAAAAATAAATATCCAGTGTACTCCATACTACTATGAAATCAATATATAAACAATTACATGTTGCTAAGAACAATAAAACACCATTGTAGTCCAGTTCAGGGGTAGAGGGAAGTGGGAGGAGGGAAGCGGGAGGAGGGCCGGGGATGACATACGGCAGAAGGACGGACGGCAAGCAGTAGGATCTCACCTACTGTGCACAATGTGAGGGGCTCTTGTACAAATGGAACTTTACCCTGGAGGTAGGAACAGTGTAATCTAAATATTGTACCCTCATATTAATTTGAATAAAGTTAAAAAAAAAAAAGTTATAGGCTCGGCGCCTATAGCTCAACCGGCTAAGGCGCCAGCCACGTACACCTAAGGTGGCGGGTTCGAATCCCCAGCCCGGACCTGCCAAACAACAATGATGGCTGCAACCAAAAAATAGCCGGGCGTTGTGGCGGGCGCCTGTGGTCCCAGCTACTTGGGAGGCAGAGGCAGGAGACTCGCTTGAGCCCAGGAGTTGGAGGTTGCTATGAGCTGTAATGCCACGGCACTCTGCCCAGGGGGACAGCTTGAGGCTCTGTCTCAAAAAAAAAAAAAAAAAAAAAGTTATAGTTTCAAAATACCTCAACAAAGGAGAGCAGAAATGAGGTCACAAAAGGTGGAGGGGCACTTTTAGACCGAAAGACTTGAGCAGTTATACCAATTGTGTAATACAGACCCCCAGGCAAGATTCTCACTTCATGTTTATGGCAAACCACTTAAAAACAGTCCTTCTTTTAACAGTCACAGGTTTTGATTACGTACACATCTCATTTTCCTACAAACCAGTAAAATTTCTGATTGATGTCAAGGAATCACAGACAATACCAGAACATCAAGTTAACAACTGTATTTTTTGAAGGGCAGATTCTCAAAGCCAGTCCCTTCTTGCCTTTCTTCAGCAATGTCCTATAACATTCTCTGTAGAGAAAGAGAAATCAGAAGGATTATTTTGCTTAATGTCCTCAATTCTAAGAACTCTTACCTAGCATGATATGGTTGCTCCCCACAAGTGCAAATTGGCCCTCCATATTCACCGGCTCCTTACGTGTGGATTGAACCAACTGCAGATGGGACAGTATGTAGAAAAATTAGTAGCAATAAAAGTACAAATATAATACAGTATGACTGCTTATAAACATTTACATTTGGTATTAAGATGATTTGAAGTATATAGGACAATATGAGGTTGTATGCAAATATTACACCATTTTACATAAGGGACCATCCATGGGGATCTGGAAGCAATCTCCTACAGATACCAAGGGATGGCTATAGTCTATAACTTGGGGAATGTCATCACTATCCAACCAGCTGCCCAAATCAGGAATGTGATAGTTACATTAGATTTCCACTTCAACTTCATACCACTCAAAAATCTTTTCAGACCGTATCTTATTTCAAATTTTCTTTTCTACCTCACCCCCCTAATCGTCCCCACCTAACAACCACATGGGTTACAGATGGCAGTACTATGCTTGACTCAATTTCCTGTCTTTATATGACTCTGGACTCTTTCTTTGGAACCCACCTTCCATAGTTTAAATACCCAAACTGTACCTCTACACCTCAGTTCTCAAAATATCTCAGAATTGTATATATCCACTTACCTACTAGAAACATCCCCCTAAATAAATGTTCCATATGAATTTCAAATTCAAAATATCCAAACCCCCAATTTATCATCTTTCCTTCCTATCCAATCTATTCCCAAATGTTGGGATTTTAGATTACCCACACAAGAAAACTGGACGTCAATTTCTATCTCAGTATCTATAATTATCAAATCTTTCCCAATTTATTAGTATTCTTCAAATCCTCTATTCTTCCTGCCAGCAAATCCTCCTAATCCATTTCCCACTTGAACCCCCTTCCAGAGCCAATATCCAAACTTCATAGTATGCAGCCTAAAAGGACTTCATTCGAGGGCTCTCTACACCTCTAGCACTCTCTTTCAAATATCAGGAGCAAGTGCAAGACTCCAGTCCATTCCCCGGGAAGAAAAAGTACTGGTAAATCTAAGCACACAGATTCTACTGCTTTTAAAATCTAACAATCAACAAAATAAGTGTATCCTATTGCCCCAATAGAGGTTCCCAGGCAACTACCATCCCAGAAAACAACCATCATGATGCATTTCTAACCTTAAAGCTTCCCCAACAGGGAAAGGGAATCAACTTCTTTAAACCACACTTCTGGTTCCTAATTATTCTTAGTTCTTACATGTGTTCTCAAGCCTCCTTCCCAAAAGGGAGGCTGCCAAAATTCTGCTGGATTTAGCACCCTCTGATGGTGAGTCATCTGGAGGAAGTGATTTCTCAAGAAAAGTCTAGGCAAAAAGGGTGGGAAAAGCCATGCAGGGGATCTACAATAAGGTTATGTCAATAGAAGCCAAGTGAGAAATGCAAGGCCAATTTTATCAAAGGAAATGTTTGGGACACATGACATATCAGAACATTGTGGACTTGGAAATCATAACTGGTTGATCAAACTGAATACAAAATTTAAAAATGTAATGAAGAAATCTAGTATTAGGCTTCAATGTTAGCAGGCATTTAGGAACCTCCATGCCATTATGTATGAAATACACAGGTTCCACACATGAACTTATATGAGCTCATCATGAGACTAGAAGCTCCTGTGAGAGCTCAAGAGCGCGAAGACTTTAATTATTTTATCTGTACTAATCAAGAGGTACTTAGTGTTAATCTGAATTAAAATGTGTTCTCCGGCTCGGCGCCTGTGGCTCAAGTGGCTAAGGCGCCAGCCACATACACCTAAGGTGGTGGGTTCGAATCCAGCCCAGGCCCGCCAAACAACAAT
>NW_003852533.1:3419741-3423824 GCF_000181295.1 Otolemur garnettii | reverse complement strand
CTCTGTCTCAAAAAAAAAAAAAAAAAAAAAAAAGACTTTTTCATAGAGATAAGTAAAATACCGAGGCGCAGATGGCTAAAATTAACTTTAGGTCTTCATCTGTCTTTGTAAACACACATATATTCATTCACAAACGACCAAATAAAGAGATTTATGATACAGGGACCTGTTTTCACTGATAAAAAACAAAGACACGGTGCACTTAAAAAGTTTTTAAAAGCCAAGACGCATTAAAAAAAACCTAATAAATTTTTAATTAGAATTTTTTTCCTTTTTGAAACAGGACAAATAACAGATTACATCAAACTTCAGAACTTCTCCAATGCCTGGTTACTATGCACATTCCCATCTGTCTTGCAGGAAGGGATCTTGGTCAGCTTAACAGTTTCAGGTAAAATAAGCTGCAAATAGTATATATTACAATAATAAATGTACAATGTTTACATGAAATATGTTTCAGAAGCAAGGAAAAGATGCATCTGCATCAAAAGGCGACCTTGTAAAATGCCACGACTAGTTTTTACATTCACTCTTGCAACAGGTTACAAGATGGGGCCACTAAGCTCAGATAAATCACTATGATGCACATAAAATACAGAAAGATGGGTACTTTATATATTATATATATTTATATTTTCACACATTAGCATCTGAGACATAAATTGAGAATTTTAAATTGATTCTCTTCAGATAACAAACCATTTTTTATTCTTCATAAACACGGTGCCCACAGAAGCACATGGGTAAGGCACGGCCGGGCTCCCTGCTACAGACAATGCACATTGCGTTTGCGTAGCCAGAAACGTGCGTTATCTGTGCAAGTTCATGCTGCAAACACCACACATTTACCACAAACAAAAAGGAAAACTGAACTTTAGACGAAATAAAAATTGGTACAACCCCAGCTGTTTCACATACTCATTTGGACCAACAATCAACAGGTAATTTTTTAAAAGCCAATTGCTAGATTACTAGCCAATTTTGTTCAGCAACTATTTTAATCTGAAATCATAAACAACAATAAAGTAACTTTACCGAAACAAATTAAATACTGAGGCACAAAACAACAGTCACTTGTGCCTTTACTATACTGCAAACTTTTATGACCCAAAATTACGAGTATAATTTGTCAAATGCATGTTTTGCTGCAACGATGTGCCCTGCGATGAATCTGAGATATAAGAGGGGCACTAACATTTCATTAAATTATAAATAGACCAGGAACATTACTTAATCCCAATGGTACTATGTCACAGCCCTAGTATTTATAATAAATACAGCTTTTCACAAAATATTTTTCCAACATCTGCCAATTTCTTCTTTATTGCTCACATGAATTTAAATCCATTACAACTGGCATCACAACTTTCACACAAAATCATACTGAGACTTTTTTTATATAAAACCTATAAAAGATATTTTAAACTTGTATCTAATACTTCCAGGTGTTTGGCTGTGTAATCTATGTGATAGTACAGCCACATGTATCCCTGTGTGAGTGTACACATATACACATGTACACACACACACACACGCACACACATACATATACACACACATTAGATTATGAATAAAATAGAAAGCTTATTTTACTGCTTTAATGCAGACATCCTCACAAGACTGCTTTCACCACCACCACCAGCATTTACACATATATACAGAAGCCAGTTTAGTACAAGTTCATCCACTGACACATATGTGACCACTAACCCAAATTATTAATTGTCCCATATTTCCAACTGTAGCAAATGAATTTCTTACAAGCAAAAGAAACCTAGGGTTAAATGGGGAAATGAACAGTTTTACCACATTAGTGTGAGGAACAATGCAGGTGACTGCACACAAAAATTCACAAGGTTAGTTCACAAGAAATTATGGGAATACAAGAAGCCTCCTCACCATGCTTTTGGGTGGTTATCCAAACACTTCTTGGTGCAAAAATACAACCACCATATCTGAAAATGCTTAATAAAGTCAGTGTTCCTCATGCAAAACTTTAAATGCATTGGTTTAACTGAGCTCCAAAAACTGAATGAAAAATCTATTCTACCTACTCAGCATTGCTGCCTCACTGCTAAATCCCTTTGAAACCTTAAGATTTCTGGAACGTTCAAACAGAGCTGTATTCATCAATAAAAATATTACATACAAAAAGCATTTTAAAAGGAAGACAAAAAGCCGAACAGGAATTTTCCTATTGTAAGTAACAGTCTTAGGAGAGGAAAAACATCTCTTCAGGAGCCTCCCTGGGAAGTGGCTGGGCCGGTGCGCAGGCGGAGGTGCGACAGGGAGCTCAGGTGCTTGTTTGACGGCTTCAAGGGAGTGCTGCAAGAAAGCGCCTGTGGGAAGCGGTGGTGGTATCTATCTAGTCGCAAATACTTTACTGTCACCAATTTCCCTGTTGTAAGATAAAAATAGTATTTTAGATCTATAAAAATGTATTTAATATTTATAGAAAATTAACTGTGGTAAAAGACACATGAACATACAACACAAAATCACTAAAAATTAGTACTCAAAAAATGCTAACCTAAAATTTTTTAATTAAAATCTAGCATAGTTTAACATTAAACCATAGTGATCTTTACCAAATGTCTGTAATACTCAAATTCCTTACCATCAAACCAAGAGCCGTGCAATGCCTTAAAAGCTTTTCCAGCATATTCTGGGGACAGACATTTAACATATACACAACCCTGTGACATTTAAAAAGAAAAGAAACAGTCTTAGTTTAATAGCAACAAATCAAAACCATGGAATTCAATACTAAAAGTTACTTTACCTCACGTGAGTTTTTGTCTACCGCAATATGAACAATGCCATCATTATCACTGCATTTTTCTAAAATGGCTTCTTGGATTGCCAAATGCCACTGATCACCTATTTCCCTAAAAATTAACAAAAACAAAAATCAACACCCATATTCCTGCTCAGTAAAATGTCTTCATTATCTCTTCCATCCCAACAACAATATCCTACTAAAATTAGGATAGTTGAAAAACCCCATTATCATTAAAATTAGCAGCAAACAACTCTTGTTAACCAGTAGCATGTGGATTAAAAAAAAAAAAGTCCCAGCATTCAGAAGTGTGCGCCCTTCCCTCTCTCACCTTCTGTCCTTCTGTGAGAGGGCAGATGGCAGAGGCCTGGAGGACCAGCCCACCACAGAGGAAATGGTTAAGTCACTCTGATGCTTAAAATTCTACATACTTGCACTAACTTGTTTTTCTTTCCAGCATTAATAAGCACTTTCGTTAAAGTTATAACGTTAAATATTATTTTCTTTGATTTTAATGACATTTTTGTATTCTTGAACTTAAAAGAAATTCTTTGTAAACATCATATTCTGAGATTCCCCTTTCCAAAATAATGACATAGGACAAACATTTTGGCCGTTACTTTACTATAATATCAGCTTTAAGACTGTCTGCTAGAGTAATGCACATTTATCTGACATGTGAGACAGATGGTGGGGCAGGGGTTATGGATGCAGCCTCACTTTTAGGCTGTCAGTCTTTACCTTAGGTCATAGAACACTGGAATGATGTTTATTTGCTGACTCCTGACAAATAAGGTAAGATTCCTAATAAAGGAATGAGCCCTCACACTGTGAACTGTTTCTATCGCTGCAAAACAGAGGGTGTGTACTGACAGTGCTCCCCTAAATTTCCAATTTGTTTGTAGTCATTTATCTGGAATCCCATATCAAAACTTTTTTAAATGAATGAGTCATTGGATGGGACATAGGACTATTTCATATGTAATGCAATTTTTACTTTCAGGATTTTCTTTAAAAAAAAAACAACAACAAAAACAGGACTTGCAGAGTATGGCAGCTCACGTCTGTAATCCCAGCACTCTGGGAGACCAAGGCAGGTAGACTGCCTGAGCTCAGAAGTTCAGAGACCAGCCTCAGCAAGAGGAGGATCCTGTCTCTAAAAAAACAGCCGGGCACTGTGGCAGGTGCCTGTAGTCTCAGCTACCTGGGAGGCTGAGGCAGGAGGATCACTTGAGCCCAGGAGTTTGAGGCTGCTGTGATGCCGTGGCACTCTACCAAAGGTGTCAAAGTGAGACTCTGCCTCA
>NW_003852533.1:3414613-3419574 GCF_000181295.1 Otolemur garnettii | reverse complement strand
GGCAGGAGACTCGCTTGAGCCCAGGAGTTGGAGGTTGCTGTGAGCTGTGATGCCACAGCACTCTACCCAGGGGGATAGCTTTAGGCTCTGTCTCAAAAAATAAATAATTATTTTAAATAAATAAACAAACCAGGATTTGATCTGTAACACAATTGGATAGATAAGCAGTGGCTTCTAGGAGGCCAATTCTAAAAATTATTGCAGTTTGTATGTGAAATATGAAGGATTCTAAGGCATTTAACTTTTGAGTGTACTATTTATTCTCTGAATGTGCGTGCTGCTGTAATTACATAGTGAGAGAAGTTCCTCAACTGTTACATGACTAGCAGACACAACTTGCAGAAAAAGTGTGTACAACTTTGTGGGAATTTTATATAATTAGAGAATGCAAATTTTAAAGGAGAAGATATTTATATCTGTACTGCCTACTGATGCAAAAATGTTGGCAGTTATGCATCAGATGACTTAATAAAGGGTTCTGTTTGTCACTGTGCATCACTGATTTGCCTCAAGCATATAACTGGTATGAGGATTCAGTGAATTTAGATACATGAAAAGTATTTTTTTTAAATGAAAATCTTACATAATTTTATACATTGGTTATCTTTTGGCCAAATCTCCACTTAAAATTTAACAACAGAAAACAACCTAACATTTCTGTGAAGATTCAGAAGGAAAAGTGATCTTCAATTACAGACACAACATTATGAAATGATCATACTTTTTTCAGCCCAATATTCCAAATAAGAATTACATATACCCTGGTCGCAATACTTACATAACTGGATCAAACATATTTCGAATCTTTAGACACGGTGTCAAACTATTTGGCGGTGAATTTCTTCTGTCTAAATGAAATGCTACAAAAGACAAATGAGCTTTACTATTTGACACTGTTCCATTTTGTTGAAAGGTATTCAGTCATTCATTTCACTCAAAAACTATTCACCATGTGCTGTTGCTATGGCCCAGACCCCTGGGGTCAGATGTTAAGGAGAAGACACACACTCACTGCCATCACAGAGTTCACAGCTTAGTGGGGGAAATGAATGATGAAAACAGTGCCACCGGCTCGGCGCCTGTGGCTCAAGCGGCTAAGGCACCAGCCACATACACCTAAGGTGGCGGGTTCGAATCCAGCCCGGGCCTGCCAAACAACAATAATGGCTGCAACCAAAAAAAAAAATAGCCGGGCGTTGTGGTGGGCGCCTGTGGTCCCAGCTACTTGGGAGGCGGAGGCAGGAGACTCGCTTGAGCCCAGGAGTTGGAGGTTGCTGTGAGCTGTAATGCCACGGCACTCTACCCAGGGGGACAGCTTGAGGCTCTGTCTCAAAAAAAAAAAAAAAAAACCCAACATGATCATATGAAATAAGACCTCCCTAAAAAAGCGAAATGTATGCTGATAACTGAAGCATAAAAATTATTAGCAAGGCAAAGAGGGGTACAAAGAACAATTCAAGTAGAGACGGCTGGTACACAGCTCCTCAGGCAACAGGGAGGTTGGAATATTCAGGTAACCCCAAAGAGGGCCAATGTGGATGGAGGGGCAGGAACAGAAAGACGTCAGACTATTTGGCACAATGTAAGCCACATTAAAGTTCCTGGACATTATCATAACAGTAATAGAAAGCCACTCAAGTATTTTAAGGAACAGTATAATATGATGAGATCTGCCTTTTAAAACTGAACGTACTTTTAATAGATTGTGATATGGAAACTCAGGTAGAAGTAAATGAGGATGAAAGACCAGTCAGAAGGTTACTGTGGGCATCTAGGAAGATGAGGTGATGTGAGCGAGCTCGGCCACGGGTGCAGATGCACTGTGAGCAGAATCAGGACATTACGAAGCAGACTAGACAGTGGGGTGTGCAGGAGACAGGAAGAAAGACTCCTGCGTTCACGGCAGAACCAACTGCAGAAGGGTATCACCAACCAGACCAGGAACACTACAGAAGTCAGTTTGGAAAGAGAACACACTGAGTTTGCACACATGTCAACTCCAGGGCACCAATCTCCCAGGAGAGAAGACAAGTATACAGTGGGGCACAAAAATCTGGAAACAAAAACTGAAGGTATCAACACATAAGCAGAAGAACCTCCATAGCTGACCTCCTCAAATGGACCTAATTGTCATAGACCAGACGTGCACCACATGTGTGTGTCAACACAGCAGGCAGCAGGCCTAGTTCCTTATGGTGACCAGCCTGTTACAATCCCTTGGGTGGTCAACTTACAGAGGTTCTACTGTTTGTTAAACTAAATCACAGCACTGGATCACCTAGGGAGAGAAAGGAGAACAAAAAAAAGGTGGACTTGGGAGAAACTCTAACACCTAGAGGTCCAGAAAATAGAGGAAAAATGTAGAAAAGAAGATTGAAAACAAGGTCAGAAGTAGGAGAAAAACCACAAGAAAATGGCATCTCCAAATCCAAGAGGAGAAAGTTTCAAAGGGGGGGGGGGCTCAACTGTCAAACATGGATAAAAGGTAAGTAAAATGAGGAATTCAGTTTTGAGTTTCACGGGACCCTCTACCTTGTAGAAGAAATTGTTAGCATAATCTTTCCATCATTTTTACATCATAATTAAAGAAGGCTATTATGCAAGCTTTTTGAAAAATTAACTGGAGAAAAAGAGGATTGAATTTTTAATTGCAATTCCAAAACAATTTACTTAACTCTGCTATAATAAAACCTGCTTTGTAAAAAAAAAAAAAAAAAAAGAAGGAGTTACTATTTACAATTTTCTGTATTTTCTGCTTTCCTAAGTGGTAGAGGCTTGGGTACATGAGGCAGCCAGTCTTCAAAGCCCTGTACATATGCCTATATGTTTTAAAACCATGCAGGCCATTAAGGAAACCTTGGAAAGATATTTACACAAGTTACTTGGCAGAAAGAACATGCAGGGGGAGGGGTCTTAGTGAGAAAGAGGAGGAAAACTGGTAAAAATTTGGGAAAAGGTAGTTTAAAAGTTATGATTCTATTTATATAAGTAATATATTTCATATTTATGTTGTGTACATACAACAAATTATATGTCTTATTCAAAGAAATTAAAAAATGCAGTCAGTATCTATAATACTAAGTAGCATTTAGCAAAAAAGGCAAGATCCAAGGAATGTTAATTTTTATCATAAGAAAGACAAACCATTCACATTTGCATGAGCAAAGACAAAAGTACAGAAGGACACGCAGAACTTGAACAGCAGCTCCTTCAATGGAAGGCTGGGACTGGCAAGGAGCTTTGACACCAGACGCGTTTGAACTGCACTGTTTCATTTGGTTAAATATATATGACCTATGGCTTTTTGAAAAATTAGAAGAAAATTAAATTACTTTTGTTTAAAAATACATATCTTAGCTCAGCGCCCACAGCTCAGCAGCTAGGGTGCCAGCCACATACACCAGAGCTGGCGGGTTTGAACCCAGCCTGGGGCCTGCCTAATAACAACAACAACAACCAAAAAATAGCCAGGCGTTGTGGCGGGTGCCCCTAGTCCCAGTTACTTGGGAGGCTGAGGCAAGAGAATCGCTTAAGCCCAAGAGTTTGAGGTTGCTATAAGCTGTGATGCCACAGCACTCTACCAAGGGCAATAAAGTGAGACTGTCTAAAAAAAAAAAACATACCTTGACCTTGCCATACTTTAGAAGGTATGACTAATATCTTGTCACAAGATGCAGAGGGCTGGATCCACCGCCAAACCAGGAAATCAGCCCCGCCTACCCTCCGAGTTTCTGTGCGAACTCTGGACTCGTTAGCGGCAAGGAAGTCGACAGCTCTGTCCCAGACTTTCTTCATTTTTTTCCTATCAAGTGAACAAAACGACAAATTTACTATCATCTTGACCTGTCATCTTTTTGAAATACTAGCAACTAAAAAGAATGGTTATTATTAAATCTAGCTATTCTCATCACTATCACAGAGTTTGTTCAAAAAAGATTTAGGTATCAGAGGTAGAACATGAGCAGCTGTATTCTCTTCACTTTCCCCTCAACAAAAAAATTATGATGTGGTCCATGAGTATGGTATGGTTGCTGGGGGCTAAGAATGCTACTTTAGGACATGGCATCACGGTTTATTTTCATAATGTTATTTTTTACTGTTTATTTTAAAACTTCATTAATAGCAAAACAGTACTTCAAAACACCTCTAATTATTGTCTGTCTCTGTTTCTTTAGTGATGTGAAATGAAAGGAAATAAGATGGAGACTAAGAATAAATAACGAAGAAAGTCTAACAGCTGGAATGACTCAGAAATTCAGTTATTATGCCAAACAGTCAGGAGGCTAACTACAGAGAACTTGGGGCGAAAAGAGAGTGTGAAGTATACACACAAAACAGCCTGTACAGTAAAACAGGTCTAATTAAGGAGGGTCATAACCCTCTATAATTGTCAATACTGCAGAAGACACCTATATTCTGATTTACTCCAAGTCATGATGCTTTGGACACACCTGTCATGAGGCTGTATTAAGGAATCGCGCACATGTGGGATAGGCATGTAAGGCTGTAAATCTTTATTTTCCTGGCAAGCTTCATTATGACTTCGTAAAACATCTGAAAAGAAATCAGGTTAATGGATGAGTGGATCTCTCGAGGCCATGCTGCAGTCTGTCACACAGTGACTGCTCTGGGGGCAGCGGGGCTCCGGGAACACCGTACCTATGATCTTCACCACCAGGTCATACATCTGCCTTGTCTCCTCCTCCTCCTTAGTCCAGCGATACTTCATGTAACGCAGAACGACACAAACCATCACTACACCTGCAACGTTCATTACTGTATTTCAAAAAGTGTGGTTGCTGACATTCAATAATATGCAGTTCCTACAGTGATTATTTTAACTGTCATAATGAAATAATGCTATGAGTCTTTAAAAGGCTGAATTATCTATATAATAAAAACTATGTTAAGAAAAATTTAATACAAAACATTTTCCAGGCTCGGCACCTGTGGCTCAAGTG
>NW_003852533.1:3409483-3413489 GCF_000181295.1 Otolemur garnettii | reverse complement strand
CCTTAGCCGGTTGAGCTATAGGGGCCGAGCCTCCCACCTCTTCTTAATACACTATTACTGTTTTCCAAGCCCTTAGACTGAAACTTTATATTTAGTCACGATTTCTAGATGTATTTACATGCCCACAATAAGAAAAGTGAATTCTCAATTCCTGCAGTTAGTGAAATAGGTAAACAGAAAAATTCTAGACTGCAATTGGTCTCCTCTATCATCTCAACTTACCCAAGCACAACAACAATAACCTGTAGGTTACAGTAATGAAAGCACGTCGAAAGCGACACCAGAAAGACATCTGTGGTCTTGTGGACTGTAAAAACTGCACATCAGTTATATTTGTCAACTCTTCCTCAGGGACAAAACCAACACACCTATTTAAAAATAATTAAGGTAAAGTTTAAAGTCAAAATCACTCTTACAGAACAAAGTGGCCAAGGTCAAAGTCAAATCCTTTACCTTATTCCAACATCTTTTCCATTTTCAAAGATCCACTGCAATGAGGTGTTAAATACATTCTCATATTCAGGACCCAGATCCTAATAAGAAAAAGAGAGAAAATAACTATTTTTATGTATGCATGTCCATGTGTTTTAGAGACAGAATCTCACTCTGTCACCCAGGCTGGAGCATGTTGGTACAATCATAGCTGAGTGTAGCTCAAACTCCTGGACTCATGCAATCTTCCCATCTCTGCCTCCCCAGTAGCTAGAATAACAGGCAAATGCCACTACACTCAGCTAATTTTGAAATATTTTCTGTAGCGATGGGGTCTCACTAATGTTGCCCAAGCTGGTCTCAAACAGTCCTCTCCTGTGTCAGCCTCCCAATGTGCTGGGATTACACCATGCCTGGCCTCCTAATTATTCTTAATAATTCACATCCACTTGATTCTTTATAAGATGTCCCATAAATAACACACTATACATAACATCTCAACTTTAACTATATAGCAAACATAATAAAAATATATTATTTATTACAGAAAAATCAAAGGAAGTGAGAAAAGTCAGCATTTTTCCACTACTCCAGTATTATCACTGTTTTTTTGTTTTTTTGAGACAGAGTCTCTCTTGGTTGTCCGGGGTAGAGTGCTGCAGTGTCATAGCTCACAGCAACCTCAAAACTCTTGGGCTCAAGCAATTTTCTTGCTTCAGCCTCCCTAGTAGCTGGGGCTACAGGCAACCGCCACAACACTCAGCTACTTTTTTTAGAGACAGGTCTCGCTCTCGCTCACGCTGGTCTCAAACTGGTGAGCTCAGGCAATCCACCCCTCTCAGCCTCCCAGAGTGCTGGGATTATAGGCGTGAGCCACCGCACCTGGCAGTATTACCACTGTCAATATTTTGCTATGTTTTCTTTTTCTTTTCTTTTATTAATATATATTCACAGATCTGGGGGGTTTTCTTGTCTGGTTTGGTTTTAAGTGCCATTGTGAACTAATCACATCTTTTTAATGGAACACTACTTCCAGATGAACAAAAGGCTAACTATTCAGATTTGGGTGCTTAACAGATATTTTCTCAACATATGAATGCAGACAGCCTATAAGCTCAAAACCTGTTACCAATGATAAAATTCAAAAATTCAACTAAAAAGGAGAATTCTGAAAAACCTACATTTATCTCTGTGATCTTGACAGCTTCATAATACTTGGAAGACCCTTCCAAAGAGATTTCTGGGATATCCACAAATGTGACTTCTTCACATGGCACGATTACGTGCGAAAATTGGAAAATCTGCATAAGTCGGCAAACCAAAATTCCTCAAATGACCAATGCATAACCTTATAAAACACACAGGTAAAGGCCCATTCAAAGTGCAAAACAGAACAAAGGATTTCATGAGACAGAATACAAAAAGTTCACTACTGTGGTTACTTCTTCCATATTGCAAATGACCTTTAGGAAACTAATAACTGGTAGAGGTTTGAACATTTACAATGATCTGAAAAGATGACTATAATACTTTTCCATTGTGACTACATATTGATGTAAGGCTGAATTTTCTTCATGTACTTCAATCAAAACATCATCCCTAGCTTGGCACCTGTGGCTCAAGTGGCCAAGGTGCCAGCCACATACACCTAAGGTGGTGGGTTCAAATCCAGCAAAAACAATGACAGCTGCAACCAAAAAGTAGCCAGGCATTGTGGCGGGTGCCTGTGGTCCCAGCTACTTGGGAGGCTGAGGCAGGAGACTCACTTGTGCCCAGGAGTTGGAGGTTGCTGTGAGCTGTGATGCCACAGCACTCTGCCCAGGGGGATAGGTTGAGGCTCTGTCTAAAAAAACATAACAAACAAACAAAGAAAAACATCATCCCAACAGCCTGAATACAGAAGCTGGGGAGAATCCAGTTGTCTTGTTAAGGTAGACATTAGAGAGATTTGCAAAATTAAAACAAAGCCACTCTTGTCATTAAATGTTTTCATTATGGAAAATAGTTCTTTTTCATAAAAATGCATTTTTATGCTAACATATTGTGGGTTCAACATTCTTATTTAACATTAATAAGTAAATTAAACATTTTTCAGTTTTAATCTCTAACATAAATACATACTAAGTTTGTGAACTCATCCTAGAAAAGGTACAATAAACCTCAATTCTGACCATCACTGCGGCCGTCTTCAAAATGCTCCCCTGGGGAAGCTACATACTCCTGGGCGCCCAGTCCACCCTTCCAAATAATTTTAGAAGACTTTTTCTGGAATAAGCATCAGAGCTGTCCTTGTAGGAGGTCTGACAATTGAGTTCACAAACTTGTCCCAGAAAAAGTGCTTTGAAAGGTGTATGAGGCTCTGGCGTGGTGCGTGGTGCGTGGCTCCCCTGGGGAGCACGGGAGGGGATAGCAGTGACCGGCAGCAGTGACGGTGCACCACTTTTCCTAGCATTAGTTTCTGAACCTAATTGTCCAAACTTGTATTTACAGCATATATTTACATTAAAATAAACGTGTTTAAAATATAAATACACTAATATGTATATCTTCCACAAACAAAGCCATTTAAGGTCTTCAGAAATAACAGAAAACTAAAAAGCTTGACGACTTCTAGGTAGGCATGTATTTTTTAAACTAAAACTTGAAAACCAAAAGTGGTATTTATGTATACTGTTGTTCTATTCCCTTTTTTCATGAAACAAAGTGTCGTGCTGTATTAATGAATATGGAAACCCCTCTTTCTACAGCAAAATGGTACCCACTGTGTGGCTGTCCTACAGCCTTCAGTCAAACCCTTATTAAGGAACATTTAGAATATCCAACTTATTAATATACCAAGCATAATAAATACTATTATACACATCCTTAAAATATACTTGTTCAAACAATACTTCCTGGGGGTGAACTAAGTGCCTGGCACTGTTCTAGAAACTAGAGGTGCAGCACTCGACAGAATGGTCAGAACTCCCTGTGCTCACAGAACTTACCATCTACTAACAAACTTACACATGTTTGAAAGTATAAAGAATGAATTTTGAAAAGCAGAAGTACATCATTTTTTAAATTCCCTTTATAAGAAGAATTTTATAAGAAGTAGCTACTGCATTTTATTAATTGATTCTTTAATAGCATTGTAAGGTTTTCATTTGATCCGTTTACTTCCTAGTATGTAACTGGTAAATTCTTTTAATATGCCAAATTTACAAATGTAAAAAAGTTTTACAGAGCAGAACTAATCTTGATAGGCATCATTACTTATAGGAAACTACTACAAAAAATTTTAAGACAGATTTTTAAGAAGATAACTATGGACCATTTATCAATTTTTTAAAAAACAAATGTGATTGGCTCGAGCAATGCTTGTGTGTTGCTCAAGCAGCTAGGGCGCAAGCCACATACACTGGAACTGGTGGGTTTGAATCCAGCCCAGGTCTGCCAAACAACGACAACTACAACAAAAAAATAGCCGGGTGCAGTGGCAGGCACCTGTAGTCCCAGCTACTTGGGAGGCTGAGGCAAGAGAATTGCTTAAGCCCAAGAGTTGGAGGTTGCTGTGAGCTGTGATGCCACTGCA
>NW_003852533.1:3407747-3408986 GCF_000181295.1 Otolemur garnettii | reverse complement strand
AGCATTCAATTTACATATAAAGTCATCCCTCAGAATCCAGGGAGGACTGGTTCCAGAACATCTCCCCACTCGTACTCCATGAATATTAACATCTGGTGCTCAAGTTCTTGATATAAAATGAAATAGATTTGCATATAACCTATGCACATCCTCCATATTCTTTAAATCATCTCTACATTACTTCTAACACCTAACACACTACAAAATTATGTACATTGCTCTTATATAAAAATAATTTGCATTATTTTTGGCTATATATTTCCTCCCACACAAGTATTTTTTATCTATGAATTTAGCTTAATCCATGGATGCAGAACCCACAGATATCACGGGCCAAGTGTATTTATAAAAGATAGGTGCTTGGGCAGCACCTATGGCTTAGTGAGTAGGGGTTTGAACCCGGCCCCGGCCAAACTGCAACAAAAAAATAGCCAGGTATTATGGCAGGCGCTTGTAGTCCCAGCTACTTGGTAAGTTGCTGTGAGCTGTGATGCCACAGTACTCTATTGAGGGTAACAAAGTGAGACTCTGTCTCTTAAAAAAAAAAAAAAAGATAGATACTCATATGATGAGTAAGAACTAGAAAAGAATGCTAGTCATTAGGGCATGTTCTTAAAAAGGATTTTGTACTCAGTTCCTTTCAAAGAGTTATCTATCAAAGAGGCATAGATATTATAAAAATCTTCAAAGACACTGAGACACTCCAGCACCCTTCAGAGACATGTACATTAAAAATCGATGGAATATGCTTGGCACCTGTAGCTCAGCAGCGGGGGCACAGGACACAAACACCAGAGCTGGCGGGATCAACCCCAGCCTGGGCCTGCCAAACAGCAATGACAACTACAACAAAAAAATAGCCAGGTGTTGTGGCAGGCACCTATAGTCTGAGCTACTTGGGAGGTTGAGGCAAGAGAATTGTTTAAGCCCAAGGGTTTGAGGTGCTGTTAGCTGTGACACCACAGCACTCTACCAAAGGTGACATAGTGAGACTCTGTCTAAAAAAAAAAAAAAAAAAAATCAATAGTATAAATACATGTATTTTCTTGTGTTTATATACACCTCTTCAGCTTACATACATTACTATGATTTGCAAAATATTATAACATATTTTGCATGACTACATACTCTATGAGACTAGTATCATCTAGTCTTTGAAGATAACTACAAACATAAGCTTCAGACAGTGTAAAACCAAATCCTCAAATTTATTAGTTGTAAATTTTTTTTTTTTTTTTT
>NW_003852533.1:3399282-3407727 GCF_000181295.1 Otolemur garnettii | reverse complement strand
TCAAGCTATCCCCCTAGGTAGAGTGCCATGGCATCACAGCTCATAGCAACCTCCAACTCCTGGGCTCAAGCGAGTCTCCTGCCTCAGCCTCCCAAATAGCTGGGACTACAGGCGCCCGCCACAACGCCTGGCCATTTTTGGTTGCAGCCATCATTGTTGTTTGGTGGGCCGGGGCTGGATTCGAACCCACCACCTTAGGTGTATGTGGCTGGCGCCTTAGCCGCTTGAGCCAGACGCTGAGCCTAGTTGTAAATTTTAAATATGAAAATTTTAGGAAGCTGAAGACATTATACATCGTATTACTGTCCTCACTGATCAGCCTTTAAAAATTTACACATTGTTCAAATTAACACCAACACCTGCCACTCTAAATAGCTCAGCATGAGGAGAAACAAGACATCTGTTTACAAATCCTAGGGGTGGTCGGGTGTAATGGCTTACATCTGCCACCCTGGGACTCTGGGAGCCTGCGGCTGAAGGACTGCCTGAGGCCAGGAGTTTGAGACTAGCCCGGGCAACAGAGAGAAACCCCATCTCTACAAAAAAATAAAACAAATTAGCCAGGCACCTATAGCCCCACTGAGAAGGCTGAGGCAGAAGGACTGCTTGAGCCCAGGAGTTCCAGGTTACAGTGAGCAACAATTGATGCCACTGGACTCCAGCCCGGGTGGCAAAACAAAACAAAATGAAAGGGTAAGAGTGGTATTTTCTATTTTCCGTTCCCATGTTAATATCACTTGACATCGGGCAGCGCCTGTGGCTCAAAGGACTAAGGTGCTGGCCCCATATGCCGGAGGTGGTGGGTTCAAACCCAGCACTGGCCAAAAACTGCAAAAAAAAAATAGGTATCACTTGACATCAACTCACCACCTGGAATGCAACATGAAATCTTCATTTTTAGAAACACATTCTCAAAAAAAACTGTAATTCATTTTAAATCTCATAAAGAGTTCAATGGATATTGAGTTCTGCAATATTATAAGTGGGAAAATTTTTTGTTTGGGGTTTTTTTTTCTTGAGACAGAGTCTTCCTATGTCACCCTCAGTAGAGTGCCGTACTATCACAGCTCACAGCAACCTCAAACTCCTAGGCTTAAGCAATTCTCTTGCCTCAGTCTTCTAAGTAGGTGGGACTACAGGTGCCTATCACAACACCTGGCTTTTTTTTTTTTTGTAGTTGTCACTGTTGTTTAGTAGGCCTGGGCTGGGTTCAAACCTGCCAGCCTGGGTGTATGTGACCAGCACCCTAACCACTGAGCTATGGGTGCTGAGCCATATAAATACAAATTTTTGTAGAAGTAAAACTTGCATTCATTTTCTTGCTTATGCCAATTAAATATTCGGTGATACTGTAACATACATAGATACCGTCTACCTAATTTTATGAGTTTCAACTGTTGTATTATTCACTTTTTGTAGCCACCTGAAAACCTGCAGGTAAAGTGGCCAAGTTTTTTTTCCTGTAAAAGTCAAGGATGGTCCAAGCATAAAGACTTTAGGTTTTGCAGTTATACACATTTGTTTTTCTTGTTTTTCTGTTGAGAGACATAGTCTCACTTTGTAGCCCTCAGTAAAGTGCCATGGCGTCATAGCTCACAGCAACCTCAAACTCTTGGTTGGCCTCAAGCAATTCTCTTGCCTCAGCCTCCCAAGTAGCTGGGACTACAGGCACCTGCCACAACACCCGGCTATTTTTAGAGACGGGGTCTCGCTGTGGCTCAGGCTGGTCTCAGAGCCTGTGAGCTCAGGCAATCCACCTGCCTCAGCCTCCCAGAGTGCTAGGATTGTAAGTGTGAACCACCACACCTGGATATTTTTCTTTCTTTTTTTAAAAACACAACCATTTAAAAAAAATATTAAATAGGGATTGCTTCCTTAGACTTCTTTTAAATTTATAGTGACGGTGATTTTTATAAAGTTTCAAGGCTTGGTGCCTGTAGCAGTGGTTATGGTGCCAGCCACATACACTGAAGCTAGTGGGTTCGAGCCCTGCATGGGCCAGCTAAAAAACAATGACAACTGCAACAGAAAATAGCTACGTGGGCTCGGCGCCTGTGGCTCAAGCAGCTAAGGCGCCAGCCACATACACCTAAGGTGGCAGATTCGAATCCCCAGCCTGGGCCGCCAAACAACAATGATGGCTGAAACCAAAAAATGGCCGGGCATTGTGGCGGGCGCCTATAGTCCCAGCTACTTGGGAGGTTGAGGCAAGAGAATCACTTGAACCCAAGAGTTTAAAGTTGCTGTGAGCTATGATGCTATAGCACTCTACTGAGGGTGACAAAATAAAACGCTGTCTCAAAATAAAGACAGCAATTTAATATATATATATAATACAATTTTGAACAGCTAAATATATATAATAGGGGCACCTGTAGCTAGTGGTCAGGGGACCAGCCACATGCTCTGGGGCTGGTGGGCTCAAATCCAGCCAGGGCCTGCTAAACAAACAAAAAATAGCTGGGCTTTGTGGTGAGCACCTATAGTCCCAGATACTGGGGAGAATGAGGGCAAGAGAATCCCTTGAGCCCAAGAGTTTGAAGTTGCTGTTTAGCTACAATGCCACATCACTCTACTGAGGATGACAAGTGAGACTCTGTCTCAATAAAAAATATATACATATAATTAAACAGCCACAGCTTATAACCATTAAAAAACAGGCTAGATTTGGCCCATACACCATAGTTTTCCAATCTCTGAGAGAAGGAATTCCAGCATCACAAAACATTTTCAAAAACAGATGACAAAAACCAGAAGAAAACTAAGCTTAAAATATTATTACTATTACTTGTTACTATTAACTTATAGGGAGTATACTCCCTGACTGATTCATATAAATCTTTCCAAATTCAAAGTATGTTTTCTAAATTTTAAATCTAATTTAACACATTGCGTGTATGTATATACCCATGATCCCCCCTCCAAATGTACCTTATTTTCAAAATATTTGGTCAAAAGGCTGGGCACGGTGGCTCACACCTGTAATCCCAGCACTCTGGGAGGCCAAGGCAGGTGGATTGCTTGCTTGAACTCAGGAGTTGAGACCAGCCTGAGCAAAAGTGGGACCCCATCTCTACCAAAAATAGAAAACTAGAGGCAAGAGGACTGCTTGAGCTGACAAGTTAGAGGTTCCTGTGAGCTAAGATGCCAGGGCACTTTACCCAGGGTGACTCTGAAGTATAGGGAGAAGTCCAGCCAGTGCTACAAACGTAACGTGGGCAGTTCATGAAGTGGATAATTTACACGGTGGTGGCTATATGGCCTTCCAGATGGTGGAATGTTCTGGCTAATTATAAGATGATCTATTCTATACATCAGAAGGCACATTTTAAAATTATTAAAATATAACAGCGACCAACAATGCTGACTACAATGTAACTCTTAATGATTCAGTCGGACCTGATGATCTTCCACATCCAAGAATAGAAAAACCTTGTCTTTAACTGAGCTGACCTGGAGGGGTAAAGGGGCCAAGGACGGGAGGTGGCCCAGTAGGTGCAAGGTAGGTCACCCCACTGACAGACACAATGAAGGAATGGACTTCCCCACAATGCAATATATCAATGGAACAAAACTGCACTTGTGCCTCATGAATAAATACAAATAAACAATAAATGGAAGAGTAGAATGTGAATGTTTTAAAATAATAACTAAGAAAATGACACGAGGGCTATGTTAACCAGTTTGATGGAAGTGTTTCGGATTGTGTGTGAAAACCCCACACTGTACCCCAGAAGTGCATTAATGTACATAGTTACCATTCAATTAAAAAAAAAAAAACAATAAATGGGAAAAAAGAACAAGTAAGCCGGTAGGCCCAGGATGAGATGCCAGCTGACTGGCCTATGAACAACCTTAAGTGGGGACAAGAGAAAACGTGTCCCTTACGCAGCTACACCTCTAACCACTTCTCCAGATCACAGCCCTCAGTAGCGTCAGCCCCTTGTCCACTCGCCATGTGAACACTGGGTCATGAACCCAGTCTATCTATCTCAAGAGGCAGAACCTCAGAGAGAACATATACTTTGCTTCTAGTCCCAGTTCCATCATACACCAGCTGGATGATCTAGTTATTAAATCCCTTTTAGCTTTAATTTCTTTATAAAATGGGTCTGATACCACCTATCTTGTAGATCTTTATGAAATAGGTGTAACAGCACAACATTGTACTTGATAAACTTCTCCATCCTTCCCCTTCTCAGAACACTCTTGCACACACACACTTCCATCAACAGTGGTTATCCTTCTAGGCCACAACCAGCTACTCAGCCCCGTAACATGGCACACTTCTAGCTACCTACTTTCCTGTTAGTTTCTTCATACATCTTCACTGCGTTAAAGGTTAAACTGGTTTTGAAAAAGACTGAACTCCACCACCAGTCATGACATCATTCCATAGGAACTTATCATATGATCTTTCCACCATTTAACTTAAAAACACATCATGTGGCTCGGCGCCTATAGCTCAACCGGCTAAGGCGCCAGCCACGTACACCTAAGGTGGCGGGTTCGAATCCCCAGCCCGGACCCGCCAAACAACAATGACGGCTGCAACCAAAAAATAGCCGGGCGTTGTGGCGGGCGCCTGTGGTCCCAGCTACTTGGGAGGCAGAGGCAAGAGACTTGCTTGAGCCCAGGAGTTGGAGGTTGCTGTGAGCTGTGATGTCATGGCACTCTACCCAGGGGGACAGCTTGAGGCTCTGTCTCAAAAAAAAAAAAAAAAAAAAACACATCATGTATGTTCATGAAAATATAATGCCATGTATTTCTTACACGTTCCACCAGAGGGAACTCTTAACTTTTCACAAATCAAAGTAAGCTTCCAATATCAAAAACAATGAATAAATAAAAAAAAAAAATCAAGGTAAGTTCTGGAGTTAAGAAAACAGTGTTTAAATTATTTAAATTACTATTAATTTTACTTAAATTTCTTGTGAAGGAGAAAGTGAGATAAAATGAGAATAAACCACAAAAAATCACGTTCAAGGAAACAAACACACCTGACTGAGGCTCATGTGCTTGCTTCACTCATCACTCACTCACTACATTTACTGCGCATGAGAAACAACCCAAGTTGGGGAAATCAGCTTATCCTTGTGCGAGCTGTGCACATTCTTTGATTTATTTACTCCTCCAAAACTTCAGTGTTGTTGCTAAAACCACAATACAAATACATGAAAATGTTCAATAGATCCCCCTCTCTGATAGATCCCCCACTCTCATAGATCCCTCTGATAGGGCCCCCACTCTCATAGATCTCCCTCTCTGATAGGGCCCCTTCTCTGATATATCTCCTACTCTGGTAGATCTCCCTCTCTGATAGATCCCCCACTCTAGTAGAGCCCCCTCTCTGATAGGGCCCCCATTCTGATAGAACCCCCACTCTGATAGAGCCCCCTCTCTGAATAGAGCCCCCACTCTGATAGATCCCTCTCTCTGGTAGAGTCTCCTCTCTGATAAACCCCCCACTCTGATAGATTCCCCTACTCTGGTAGAGCCCCCTCTCTGATAGTTTCCCCCACTCTGGTAGAGCCCCCTCTCTGATAGAGCCCCCTCTCTGATAGATTCCCCTCTCTGGTAGAGCCCCCTCTCTGATAGATTCCCCTCTCTGGTAGAGCCCGCTCTCTGATAGATCCCCCTCTCTGATAGGGCCCCCACTCTGATAGAACCCCCTCTCTGATAGATCCCCCTCTCTGATAGATCCTCCTCTCTGGTAGAACCCCCTGTCTGGTAGAGTCTCCTCTCTGATAGAGCCCCCTCTCTGGTAGATCCCCCACTCTGGTAGAGTCTCCTCTCTGATAGACCCCCTCTCTGATAGATCCCCCACTCTCATAGATCCCTCTCTGATAAAGGCCCCTCTCTATTGATAGAGCCTCCTCTCAGATAGGGCCCCCACTCTGATAGATTCCCCCTCTTTCTGATAGGGCCACCACTCTGATAGATCCCCCTCTCTTGATAGTCTCCCCTCTGGTAGATCCCCCTCTCTGATAGATCCCCCTCTCTGATAGAGTCTCCCCTCTGGTAGATCCCCCTCTCTGATAGAGTCTCCCCTCTGGTAGATCCCCCTCTCTGATAGATCCCCCTCTCTGATAGAGTCTCCCCTCTGGTAGATCCCCCTCTCTGGTAGATCCCCCTCTCTGGTAGATCTCCCTCTCTGGTAGAGTCTCCCCTCTGGTAGATCCCCCTCTCTGATAGATACCCCTCTCTGGTAGAGCCCCCTCTCTGAGCACAAAGTCTACAATACACGGAACACCATCATTTCATACCAGCTTCATGGTGGGGTTCTTCCATATTTATATTAAAACATGGGTAAAATAAAATTAAGTAGCCAATTTTGGCTAGAACTGTGTCAAAACAATTGTTTCAAATTAAAAAGTAATCTGGCAACATACATCAAAAGCATTTTAATAAGTTCATGCTCTTTTGACAAGCAATTTCCTTTCTAGGATTATTTCCAAAGGAAGTATTAGAAAATAAAATACTATATTCAAAGACTAGAGTGCTTTCATAATACTGAAAAACCACAAACCGATAAAATAAAATCATATAATGAAATATCCATTAATAAAAAACTTTCAAAAAACTGTTCAATAATATGGGGAGATGTACAAGGGGAAGATATATGAATATTTATAATATTCCAAGTAATACTAATTTTGGGGGAAAAGTATTTTAAAAGACCAAAGAGAAATGGACCAAAGTTCTACTGGTGGTTATCCTTAGGTGATACATTTTTATTTTCCATATGAATTAATTCATGAGATTTATATTATATTGAAAAAATAAGCATTACTAAAAATAGTATTTAAAAACTATATAGAACTTAAAACTTTATTTTTGGGAGGGCTGGGTAAATGCCATTTAAAGGTTTTTTATGTGTGGCAGTCTAAATGCATCCATGGTAATGACAAGCCACAGCAAGTTTCACAGCATTTGAAAAACCTGAAAACAGGATTCCAAAAAGGAAGGGTTAACACACACACATATAAAAGCTAAATGTATACAGTGTGTATTAACATTCTACATAAAAATCACTCAACTAAGAAACTGGATTAATCCAGTCTTCTATTAAACTATACAATAAAAGTTTTTTTTTAATTAAAATACAACAAAATCCAATGTAAAATATAAAATAATTCAAGACATAAGAACCTTCCACTGCCTGGAGAATCTATCACAGAAAGCTTCTGATACAATTTAACATCCTTTTGCCATAAAAACTCTCAATAAGCTAGGTATGGAAGGACATGATTCAGTACAATAAAAGCCAAATATGACAAACCCACCCCTAATATCATACGAATGGGAAAAAGCTGAACACCTTTTCCTCCAAGAAAAGGAACAAGAGAAGGATGTCCACTCGTAGCTACCACTCTCATTCAACATAGTATTCAAAGTCCTAGCTAGGAATCTGGCAACAGAAAGAAATAATGGGCATCCTACAGGCTCAGTGCCTATAGCTCAATTCTCAGTGGTTAAAGGCACCAGCCACATACGTTCAAAAAAAAAAGAAAAAGAAATAACATGCATCCAAATTAGAAAGAAGTCAAATTGTCCTTGTCTGACACTATCTTAAGCTACATCAACAGACTCTTAGAATAACTTAATTTAATCAAAGTAGCAAAATCAGCAGCATTTCTATACACCAACAATGAACTACTGAAAAAAGAAGAAAGTGATCCCAGACACAATAGCTGCCAGAGAAAAAAATAAATAAAATACTACCTAGGAATCAAAAGTGGTAAAAGATCTCCACAAAGAAAACTACAGAACACTGAGGAAAGAAACTGAAGAGGACACACAAACAAACGGAAGGAGAAGAATCAGAACAGCCCTGTGAAAATGATCATACGACCAAATCAACCTGCAGGCTCAGTGCAGACTCCCATCGAAATACCACTGACATTCTTCACAGAAACAGAAAAACAATTCTAGAAGTCATATGGAACTGGGAAGAGCCAAAGCAATCCTGGGCAAAAAGAGCAAAGCCTGAGTCATCACACACCTGACTTCAAAGTACACGATGCAAAGCTATGGTGACGGAACAGCATGACACAGGCAGATTCAGACACAGACGCTGAGACAGAATAGAGCCAGGCCTAAACCTGCGGACCTGCAGCCCACTGATTTTTCACTAAGGCACCAACAACAGTCACTGGGAGACAATAGCCTCCTTGATAAATGGAGCTGTGAAACCTGGATTTCTATATGCAGAACAATGAAGCAGGACCCCTTCTTTCTGAACATATACAAAAATCAACTCACGGCGCCAGCCACATACACCTAAGGTGGCGGGTTTGAATCCCCAGCCTGGGCCACCAAACAACAATGATGGCTGCAACCAAAAAATGGCCGGGCGCTGTGGTGGGCGCCTGTGGTCCCAGCTACTTGGGAGGCTGAGGCAGGAGACTCGCTTGAGCCCAGGAGTTGGAGGTTGCTGTGAGC
>NW_003852533.1:3397149-3398674 GCF_000181295.1 Otolemur garnettii | reverse complement strand
AAAAAAAAAAAAAACAAAAAAAACAAAAAACTGGATATATATATCTCCAATTAAAGATTGGGCAAATAAGATGGATAAACATCTCTCAAAAGAAGACATATAAAATGGCCAACAGGTCTATGAAAAAATGCTTAACATCACTCATCATCAGGGAAATGCAAATTAAAACCACAAGATATCTCTCATTCCAGACAGAATGGTCATAATCAAAAAGATTTTTTAGGCTCGGCGCCTGTGGCTCAAGTGGCTAAGGCGCCAGCCACATACACGTAAGGTAGCAGGTTCGAATCCAGCCTGGGCCCGCCAAACAACGAGGCTGCAACCAAAAATAGCTGGGCTTGAGGTGGGCGCCTGTGGTCCCAGCTACTTGAGAGGCTGAGGCAGGAGACTCGCTTGAGCCCAGGAGCTGGAGGTTGCTATGAGCTGTGATATCACTGCACTCTACCCAGGGGGACAGCTTAAGGCTGTGTCTCAAAAAAAAAAAAGCCAGTGAGGATGTTTCAAAGGAGAATTCTACACACTGCTGGTGGGCACATAAATTAGTAGAGCCATTATGGAGAACAGCATGGTGCATCCTCACAGAACTAAAAACAGAGCTGCTACATCCACAATCTAGCAACACGACTAATGGGTGTGTGTGCAAAGGAGTCAGTGTGTCCCAGAGGAAGCTGCTCTCCGTGTTACTGCAGTGCTGTTCCAAGGAATACCATCAAACCCACAACACAGGAATGGGAAAATAACATGCAGTGTACACATGCAACGGAAAACTAGCCGTAAAAAAGGAACAAAATGGGCTCGGTGCCTGCGGCTCAAGCCACTAAGGCACCAGCCACATACACCTGAGCTGGCGGGTTTGAATCCAGCCTGGGCCCGCCAAACAACAATGACGGCTGTAACCAAAAAATAGCCGGACGCCTGTGGTTCCAGCTACTTGGGAGGCGGAGGCAGGAGAATCACTTGAGCCCAGGAGTTGGAGGTTGCTGTGAGCGTGATGCCATGGCACTCTGCCCAGGGGGACAGCTTGAGGCTCCGTCTCAAAAAAAAAAAACAAAAAAAAACAAAAATCAACTCACAGTGAGTTGAAGCCTTCAATGTAAGACCCCAAAATATGAAAATACTAGAAGAAAACAGGGGGGAAATGCTTCAGGACACTGGTCGGGGGAAAGCTTTTTATAGGGAAGACACAAAAGCCAAAATAGACAAATAAAATTATATCAAACTAAAAAGGTTCTGCAGAGCAAAGGAAACAACCAACAAGAAACAGCAAAGTGCAAGGAAATCCTACAAACTGTTCATCCAACAGGGATTAGCACCTGCCACATACAAGAAACTCAAACTTAACTCAAGAGCAAATAATACTAATAAAAAGTAAATAAATATATAGACTCTTAGAATAACTTAATTCAATTATATAAGTATAGGCTCAGCACCATAGCTCAGTGGGTAGGGCACCAGCTACAGACACCAGGGCTGGCAGTTTCAAACCCAGCCTGGGACTGCTAAACAACGACAACTACAAAAAAAA
>NW_003852533.1:3384436-3397129 GCF_000181295.1 Otolemur garnettii | reverse complement strand
AAAAAAAAAAAAAAAAGAACAAAATGTGCAATGTGGATGAGCTTGGAGGATATTATGTTAAGTGAAATAAGCCAGACACAGAAAGACTAATAGCATGTGTTCACACTCACAGGTGAAAGCTGAAACCTGACCCTGTGGTAGAGAGTAGAACAGTGGTTACCTAGAGGCTGGGGGAGCAGCCAGAGGTTGGGCAGAGACACAAAGCTGCAAGGAGGGAGCAGCAAGTCCCAGTGTGGCAAATACTGCAGGGTGACTCCAAGGAACAGCACTGTACTGAATATTTACAAATCGCTAAAGGACAGATTTCAAAGTTCCCAGCATAAAGAAATGATAAATATTTGAGGAGATGGATATGCTAATTACCCTGAATTGCTCATTACCAATTGTATACATCCATGAATTAAAATATCACACTATACTCTACAAATACATGCTATTATTATAAGTCAATTAAAAGAAAAAATGCCAGATTTCACATATACATATATGTATATATACACGTGTGTGTACACAGGTATACACACACATATATGCACATGTATATACATACACACACACACACATTTTAACCAGTCGTGAGCAGTTTCCAACTTACATGTCAGTGCTTCTAGTAATTTCTCTGCGGCTAGTCTCAGTGTCACTCATCTCTTACACCCTCTCTGCTGCCTGGCCTAGACTCTGACTTGTCCCAACCCTGGGCTGTGTCCCTTCTTTTTACTCTGTATAACCCCTGACCCACAGTTGGAATAAAACAAGATTAAAGAAAGAGTTTAGTAATTCTAGAGCAGGTGCCTGCCCTTCAGCCCCAGTTTCACCCCTGGTCAGGCTCTGCCAATCTGGTCCCCACGCTCTGTACCGTCTCACTGATCCTTAATGTTCAGCACCACTCTCCGTCCTACCCTATGCTCTCCTTCAATGCATGCAAATGTGGAATATTTTCAGTATATTTGATCTCGGCAAAAATAACTGAAGAAAGGAGCTGACTGTGCGTGTAGTGAATGTGTACATCTTCTGTTTGTCACTCATTATCCCCTAAACAATACAGAACTTCACATAACATTTCCAATCTACAAGATACTGCAGGCCCGGCGCCATGCCTGAGCTCACAGGTTCAAGACCAACCTGAGCCAGAGTGAGACCCCGTCTCTAAAACTACCTGGGTGTTGTGGCAGGTGGCTGGTAGTCCCAGCTACTTGGGAGGCTCAGGCAAGAGAATCGCTAGAGCCCAAGAGTTTGAGGTTGCTGTGAGCTATGACCCCACTGCACTCTATCCAGGGCAACAAAATGTCTCCAAAAAAATAAAAATAAAAAGATACTATAGGTAATGTAGAGGTGATTTATAGTAAACAGGAGGATACTGATAGCTATATGCAAATACCACACCATTTCTACACCACTTGAGTACGTAAGGGGCTTGGGCATCTGTGATCTTGGTATCCACAGGGGATCCTAGAATTAGGGACAACTGTGCTTAGTAAATTTTAAGAGTCTCAAAGTTGTTCTGAAAGGTAAATAGATCTGCCCTAGGAGTTTATGACCAACTACAAACATATCTGTGTCAGTACCTTTCAGAGATATAACTGGGTATTTTTTAAAAAGCAGGAAAAAAAGCACTGGATGGGGTTAGATTTTCCTACTGTTAGCAGTAAACACACATTCAGTCACCTCCAAGGAACCATTGGCCTGCTTTGGATTCCTGCATGCTAAGCCCTTCTTCCTAAAATATTTTATTCTATATTCTTTTTAGCCTCCTCAATCCAATCCCTTTTTTTGCCAGGACCCTACAATTCTCCCATCCCTTAACACTGAACCCTCTTGAGTTGAGATCTTTTCCTTAGCTATCCAATCTATTTGCTATCACACTATTCACAAATTTATCACTGTTTTTACCTAGGGCAAAGTTAAAAATAAAGACAGTGAAACTCAGAGACAAACCCTATGGTATGTTAGCAGAGGCCTCTAGAGTGGCGATTACTTAACTAGAAAACACAGGAAGAAATAAAATTTACAGGGAAGCTACTATAATCATCAAGCACTGAGCACTGGACTTTCAATGCTCACTTAACCCCCTGGACAACTCTGACAAGTATTAACAACAGTCCAACTTTCACAAACAGAAACAGGTTCAGAAAAGGGACTTAACCAAGATGCGACAGCTTCTAAGTGCCAGTGCTACAATCTAAATTCACATCTAATCTCCATCCTATCTCATTGGCTTAGCATCTTTTTGCTATCTACACATAAGTCATGAACTAAGTTAAAACCTCAGTCCAGGCTCGGCGCCTATAGCTCAACTGGCTAAGGCGCCAGCCACGTACACCTAAGGTGGCGGGTTCAAATCCCCAGCCCAGACCCGCCAAACAACAATGACGGCTGCAACCAAAAAATAGCCGGGCGTTGTGGCGGGCGCCTGTGGTCCCAGCTACTTGGGAGGCGGAGGCAGGAGACTCGCTGGAGCCCAGGAGTTGGAGGTTGCTGTGAGCTGTAATGCCACGGCACTCTGCCCAGGGGGACAGCTTGAGGCTCTGTCTCAAAAAAAAAAAAAAAAAAAAAAAAAAAACTTCAGTCCATATTTCTTTGTGGGCTCGGCGCCTGTGGCTCAAGCGGCTAAGGCACCAGCCACACACACCTGAGCTGGTGGTTCGAATCCAGCCCAGGGCCCACCAAACAATGGTGGCTGCAACCAAAAAACAGCCGGGCATTGTGGCGGGTGCCTGTAGTCTCAGCTACTTGGGAGGCAGAGGCAGGAGAATCGCTTGAGCCCAGGAGTTGAAGGTTGCTGTGAGCTCTGATGCCATAGCACTACCCAGGTCGACAGCTTGAGGCTCTGTCTCATAAAACATATTTCTCTTTGTTGATAAGCATATCCTAGGACTGTCACCAAAACCTTGCTGAAAGCATTACAATGTTATTGTATGGGTAAGTTGACCAGATTTTAACTTTTGTAAAATGAGACAACATGGCCGGGGGACAGGGCAGGGCAGGGCCTGACAACAATGCAAACTTTGATAAGCAGTTCTCCATAATCACTTCTCAACAATTATTTGTAATTATTACAATTTAACATTATAAAATTAACAAAAATAATATATAAAACTCATATTCTGGTGAAATAGCCACATGGCAGCCAAAAACCGTATATTCCCTTCCTGTTCTCCCGCCCATTAGTGCATTCTTTCCAAAAATCGGGACTTTCTTTAAAACCCCGTGGGACATGGGACAAATTGTTAAAAAGCGGGACATCTGGTCACCCTATGTAAGCGTTATTTTATGAAAGGGAGGAGTGACATTAGCAAGATGGCCACACCCTACATGGAGACAATGATTCAACAAAAATGCATGGACTAGGCGGCGTTGGTAGCTCAGTTGGTGGGGCGCCAGCCACATACATCGAGGTTGGTGGGTTTGAAACTGGTGTGGGGCCAGCTAAAGCAACAATGACAACTGCAACAAAAAAACTGCCAGGCGTTGTGGCAGGCACCTGTAGTCCCGGCTGCTTTGGAGGCTGAGGCAAGAGAATCACTTAAGCCCAAGAGTTTGAGGTTGCTGTGACCTGTGACACCACAGTACTCTACTGAGGCCAACAGTTTGACACTCTGTCTCAAAAAAAAAAAAAAAAAAAAAAAATCGCATGGACAAATTCCATCAGCAAAAAAATCCAGAAATCAGTTAGGGAGTTCCTACCCCCAGGCAAGCACAAAACCACCTGCATCCAAGTTTTTAGACAATTTCATGGCACTCACTTGACAGGTTCTCTTGCCACCTGACAGGGCAGTGTAACTGGGAGGAAGCTTTCCAGCTCCCACGTTTTCCCTGAGTAGGAAAAGAAAAGACTGAACATCCCATTGTCTGCCCGGGGTGGGAGTTGGGTGGGGGGATGCTTGCCTGAATCTATGGTACCTGCAGAAGGAAAAAGCTCCAGGTTAGGGGTCGACGTCTGCACTACCACACACTCACTCATCATGTCCCCCACATTGCTCAACATGAAGAAAGTAAAGGGAAAACCCAACTCCTATGTAATCAAATGATTTCTGACAAGGCTGTCAAGGCTGCATAACGGGAAAAGGGACTCTTTTCAAGAAAAGATGCTGGCTCGGCGCCCAGAGCAGTGGTTACAGCGCCAGCCACATACACCAAGGGTGGTGGGTTTGACCCCAGCTCAGGCCAGCTAAACAACGACAACTGCAACAAAAATTAGCCGGGCGTTATGGTGAGCGCCTGTAGTCCCAGCTACATGGGAGATTGAGGCAAGAGAATCGCTTAAGCCAAGAGTTTTGAGGTTGCTGTGAGCTGTGAGGCCACAGCACTCTACCCAGAGTGACATAGTGAGACTCAGTCTCAAAAAAAAAAAAGAAGAATGAAAGAAAAGGTGCTCTTTATCAAGGGCATCGCTTCAAGAAATGGCACCAGGAAAACTGGATTTCTACTCAAAAAAAAATGAAATTAGCACCTTATTGTACACCATACACAAAAATCAACTAAATAAATAAAGACTTAAATGTAAGGCTTGCAACTATAAAACTCTGATGAAAACATGAAAAGTGATGTTGGTATAGGCAATGATTTATTGGATATGACACATAAAGCAAAAATAGAGGCAAGTAGGACTTTATCAAATTAAAAACATACTATAAACATGTATAGGGTTGAAAAAAACAATGAACAGAGAAAGGAACCTACAGAATGGGAGAAAATATTTGCAAACCATGTATCTGACAGGGGTTAAAATACAAATACATGAGAAATTCCTACAACTCTAACAAAAGACTTGAACCTTACTTGTTCAAAGATGACACACAAATGGGCAAGAGACGGCACACACACACACACAGATGTGTGCGGTACATGAACAATATGGCAGCGCCTGTGGCTTAGTGGGTAGGGCGCGAGCCCCATATACCAAGGGTGGCAGGTTCAAACCCAGCCCTGGCCAGACTGCAACGACAACAACAAAAAATAGCCAGACACTGTGGCGGGCGCCTGTAGTCCCAGCTACTCAGGAGGCTGAGGCAAGTGAATCGCTAAGCCTAAGCCCAGAAGTTGGAGGTTGCTGTGAGCATTGTGACACCACAGCACTCTACCAAAGGTGATAAAGTGAGACTCTGTCTCTACAAAAAGAAAAAAAAAACGATTCTCAATACCATTAATCATTATGGAAAGGCAAATCAGAGGCCAGGCCAGTGCCTCATGCTTGTAATCCCAGCACTTTGGGAGGCCAAGCCAGGTGAGCTGCCTGAGCTAGGTTTGAGATCAGCCTGAGCCAGAAGCAAGACCCTGTCTTAAAAAATAGCCACGCATTGTGGTGGGCACCAGTAGTCTCAGCTGTCTGAAAGGCTGAGGCAAGAGAATCACTGAAGCCTAGGAGTTTGAGGTTACTATGAGCTGTGACGCCAGAGCACTCTACTGGGTGCTCAAATGAGACTGTGTCTCAAAAAAAAAGAAAGAGAAAGAAAGGCAAAGGCAAATCAACCCTACAGTGAAATATCACTTCAGGCTTTGCCCGTAGCTCAGTGGGTAGGACACCAGCCACATATACAGAGGCTGACAGGTTCAAACCCAGCCCAGGCCTGCTAAAACAACAATGACAACAACAAAATAACCAGGTGTTGTGGCGGGCACGTATAGTCCCAGTTACTCGGGAGACAAGTAGAATCAAGTAGATTCTCTTGAGACAAGAGAATCGCTTAAGCCCAAGAGTTTGAGGTTGCTGAGAGCTGTGACGCCACGGCACTCCCCCCAGGGCAACAGCTTGAGACTGTCTCAAACAAAAAAAGAAAAGAAAGGTATCACTTTGTACCTGCTAGGACAGCTACTATTTAGAGGTAAAGAAAACCCCACAAAATAACAAGTACTGAGGATGTGGAGAAACTGGACCCCCTGCATGCTGCTGGAGAGAAGGTAAAATGGTACAGCCAATACTGAACAGTGTGAAGATTTCTCAAAAAATGCAAAGTTGAACCACCGTATCATCCAGCAACCTCACCTCCAGCTTTTTGTCCAAAAGAACTGAAAACAGAATCACAAAGATACGTGCATTCTCATGTTCCCTGAAGCATTATTCAGAATAGCCAAGATGTGTAAACAACTTAAAAGCCCATCACCGGGTGACTGAAGAAAATATGCAAGTACACACAATGGACTATTAGCCTTAAAGGAAGGAGGGAGCACTGTCTTGGGACAATCTGGATGAATCAGGAAGCATTATGCTGAGTGACATGAAGTGTCTGTCAGCCAGACCGACAGAAGTGGAGAGTAAAGTGGTGGCTGCGGGGACTTGGGGGAGGCAGCAATGGAGCCCTGCTGTGCAGAGGAGATGAAGGAGCTCTAGAGATCTGCCTAGAGGGTGCACAGACGGTTAATACTATACTATGTTCTTTAACAATGTTATTTTTAATTGAGTAGATTTTTACTGTGATTTTTACCCCCATTTTCTAAAGGGGGAGGGACTTTAGAAAAGTCTACATGACTGATCTTGTTCACACTGAACTCACTCTGGTCAACTTCAAGACATCAACCTTTCCGCTTGTAAGACATTTTCATGTACGTGGTTTTCAAATTCTAAAAGGGTTTTCCCCCTTTTAGAAATCAGAATGACTTGTCCATCTTTAACCCCCTGGTACCTTTCCTTTCATCTAGGATTTTCTAAAGATTATTTACAGTACTTTAGGAAATTTAACTATAAGTTCTCTTAGTGTCCTAAAATAAAACTGATCTGGGACAGAAGATTTGAAAGAAACAGTTAGATGCTGACTAGTTTTCTTCCATGCTACTCATGAATTTCAATTTCCCTCTTATCAATTTTTTTGTACCTTTTCCAAATTAATATGTATTCTCACATAGACAATGTTCTAAAACAAGCTCAAACAAAGACTGCTGGAGCAATTTCACTTTCTCTTATCAGCTTGCATTATACCAAACAGCAGAACCAAGCTTTCAACAGTATAATTAAAGTAATCAAATCCATGGTATTTCTATAGACATTTTAAGAATACAGATATTGAAATTGTAATTTCACTGCTTACTTTTAAATATGCAGCTGCCTCTTGGACAGAAAGAGTTCTTTGACTAGAACTGCCACATTCATGATCTCCTGGAAAGATTAGCATATTATTAATTTTTTAATCAGTACCAAGTTAAACAAAAGAAAAATATGTAATTCAAAATGTTTTATAAATTATACATTATAGGTTATATTATAATTAGTAAGGAAAGAATATGTTATTTTTACTTTCTATAAGAAATTCCAATAACTAATACTACCCTTGCATAAACCATAACATTTTTTTTTTTGGAGACAGTCTCACTTTGTCACCCTTGGTAGAGTGCTGTGACATCATAGCTCACAGCAAGCTCAAACTCTTGGGCTCAAGCAATTCTCTTGCCTCAGCCTCCCAAGTAGCTGGGCCTACAGGTGCCTACCACAACCCCTGGCTATTTTTAGAGATGGGTTCTCACTCTGGCTCAGGCTGGTCTTGAACCTGTGAGCTCAGGTAATCCACTCGCCTCGGCCTCCCAGAGTGCTAGGGAAGGCAATGTATTTAAATGCATTTCAACCCAGACAAGTACAGACATATCTTCCTCTTATATTCCTAATTAAATTGTAAGCCAGGGTAGGAACTATATCATACGAATGATTATCCATTGACCTTGGCACACTGTGGGGGTGAGGGGTATATGCCCTATTCCTAAAGGGGAAAAATTCCTCAAATTCATTGCACTAAGTTACATGCCTACTCCTAAAGCTAATAAAGTAAGGGTTCAAGTAAGTTTGAATTTATTACTGAATTAAAAATCATGCATTTTCTGGCTCGGTGCCTATAGCTCAGCAGCTAGGGATCCAGCCACATCCACCGGGTCTGGTGGGTTTGAGCTCTGCCTGGGCCCACCAAACAACAATGGCAACTATAACTAAAAAATAGCCAGGCGTTGTGGCAGGCACCTGTAGTACCAGCTATCTGGGAGGCTGAGGCAAGAGAATCACTTAAGGCCAAGAGTTGGGGGTTGCTGTGAGCTGTGACGCCACAGCACTCTACCAAAGGCAATATAGTGAGACTCTGTCTCAAAAACAAAACAAAACAAAACATGCATTTTCAGAGCACAGTTAAACCTATCTTAAGAAAGGAGTGTGCATGTCTTAAAAATTTTTGTAACAGATAAACAGGGAATTAGGTAGAAGTCTCCGCCTATGATTTGTTGCTACGAACAGATGTGCTACATATAAATCTTTAGGAAAGCACATTTTCTTTTCTTTTAACTGTTGGTAGAAATCAAAGCCTTTTCTTTAGGCTCTAAGAGGTCATTATGGATACATTATCCTCATACCAGACTTCAAATGTCAGATTCTCCCTGTGTTGGTTCTTTCAAGTAGTTTAAAAAAAAAAATTTAACAAAGAAGTAAAATCCGTGGCAAAATTTTCTCAAATACTATGTTCTTATTTACCAGATTTATTCAAGTAGCCAGGTTTTAATGGCAGCAGTCATAAAAAAGGAAGAAGTACCTATTAGATGAACACGTTTTGAAATGCACCCACAGATTCAGATTTTTACAGATTTAGAGCAGAGGTCAGCAGACTGGAGCCCACAGGTCAAATCTGGCCTACTGATGCCTTTTATATATTAAGTTTATTTGGAACACAGTCAGAGTCATTCATTCTAAGTATAGCTGCTTTCTTGTTGTGACAGCAGAAGAGAGAGTCGTGACAGAGGCAGTCTAGCCTGTGAAAGCCTAAAATATTCACTATCTGACCTTTCACAGAAAAAAAAAAAGTGCTGATCCTTGCCCTAGCAAGAATCTGCGTCTTTAAAAGTACACCAGACTGTGCTGATGATTTAGCAGGCCAAGAGCTACAAGCCAGCATTAGAGATACCTACAGACCAGGGGTCCTCAACCTGTGGGTTGAGACTCACAGGAAGTGTATTAAGGGCCGCAGTATTAGGACCGTTGAGAACCACTGCTGTAGATGGTTGTGTTAGCAGCATCAGAACTCTTAGCTAGACTGTATATTAATACTAGACCTACTTCTGGGTGCTACGGCATACCAAATAAATGTCATTAGCTTGTATTACATGAGTATGATGCAAAGAAGCCCACCCCAAAAGTGTGTGTATATATATAAAAACATAAAAAACTGACCAGAATCAAGGATCCAAAGAAAAAACAAGAACAGGTGAAAGGACAGGAAACCATCAGGATCCACCATGGAAGGCCCCATTCACATGCCAGGTTTCCACCCACCACCTGGCACCACACAAGAAACTGCTACATACACAAGTTAGAAAACCAGTATTTTTCTTTTCTTGTAACTGCTTATAAGAAGATAATCGAAAGTCTTTTCTTAAGATTATGTATACAATAAGAATAATTTTAAAAAGTTAATAGTTAATAGATAAGCTCCTAATGTAGCTTATAATATGGTAAATTTGATATTAATTCATCTAAAACATGTTCTCTTATTCTAATTGTAGACATGTTAAATTATAGATCTGAGAGCTCTCAAAGAGCAAAATATGAGGAAAATGCATTGAATCAGGAAAGACATTTCCAGGAGAATATACAGTAGAACCTGTGTAAGGCTACACGCAAGGGTCTGTGACAAACTGGTCCACATAGAGGTGGTCAACATAAGGAACGAGGCCTGCTGTACTATTTGCACATGTGGTGCAGGTCTGGTCTCTGACAGCTGGGTCAACATAAGGAGGTGGTCAGTGTAGGGAGGTATTTCAGCTTTAGAGGCTATGGAGTTTCTACCGTATTTACTTTATCCAAAGGAATGACACCTAAATAACTATCAAAAGGAAAATCTGCATTTACACTCAATCCAAGATTTTACTGAATAGATAACTCATTGCTTATCCAACTCAATTGATATTTTAGCTTTCAGAAGTTGTGTTACTATTAATGCAATAAAGAAATATGACTTAAAATTACACTGCATAGTACAATACATACACACACACATATCTAACACAGGCAGCAAACAGGAACAAGTCCTGGACCATGTATATCTACTAAAAACAAAACAGTTTATAGATAATAAAAAGTTCTAAAGGAAAATATTCTACAAATATAACACCAAACTTGAGAAAAACTATTTCTACTGATACAACATGCTACCTATGCGCATCAATTTTTCCAAACGATTTTAGATAATAAATGTCAATGCAATTACCTGCAAGCTGTGCCAATCGATCATGGAGCTTGTACAATGTGCTCATCATAAGATTTTTTTCACTTTCCTAAAATTAGAAGAAATTATTACAAAATATCCAATTCTAAGGAAAATATGTGGCAAATAATTGTTATTCAAAACAAAAAAAAACAGTAAATGAATTTAAAATAATAGAAGCTACATAATCTGAAAGACAAAAGTTCATCTTTAAATAATGGCCACAATATTTTAAGGAACATTAATCTAAGAATTTAAATGATCACTCTAAATATTTTACTTTCTTGAGAATGATCAAAACGTTGGCCCTACAGTTTGTACAAAAAAAGGTCTCAGGAAACAATAAACACTCCCTCACCACAAAAGCTGTGCTCCCAGCCCTTGTCTATACAATGCATGCCGATCCTATACAGTGTTCTAAGGACATTGGTTTTTTCATTAAGACTGCCACTCGTGGTTTTTTTTCTGTGTATATGTGTGTTTATTGAGAATCTTGTTCTGTGTTGGCTAGTGTGCCATGGCCTTAGCCTAACTTACAGCAACCTCAAACTCTGGGCTCAAGTGATCCTCCTGCCTCAGCCTCCTGGGTAGCTGGAACTATAGGCACATACCACCAAACCTGATTAAATTTTCTATTTGTGGCTGGCCACTCGTAGCTCAGTGGTTAGGACACGGGTCACATACACCGAGGCAGGCGGGTTTGAACTCAGCCCAGGCCTGCTAAACCACAATGACAACGTCAACAAAAATACAGCTGGGTGTTGTGGCAGGTGCCTGTAGTCCCAGCTACTTGTGAGACTGAGGCAAGAGAATCACTTAAGTCCAAGAGTTAGAGGTTGTTATGAGCTGTGACGCTATGGCACTCTACCAAAGGCAACACAATAAGACTCTCTTTTAAAAAAAAAGCTTTTTGTGTTTGTTCCATTTTTAGTAGAGATGGGATCTTGCTTTATTAAGGTTGGTCTTGTACCCTTGATCTCAAGTGAGCCTCCCATCTCACCGTCCCAGAGTGCTGAGTTTACAGGTGTGAGCCACCACACCCACATTTCACACACATTTGGTTTTACTCTAACTGAACCACATAAAACTAAGAGAACGAGTATTGACACAGACTGAACCTCATCCTTTCCTAGGACCCCAAGGTAGCCATGTAGGAACTTCACTAAAGTAAAACAAATACTCAATGAATATCTAGTAGTAGGAGTTAAGAAGAATTCCCCCAGCAACGTGAGAGACCCAGTGAACAAGATGGTTCCTGTTCTAAAGGGCAAAAAAGGTACCGTTACATGACATATGCAAAGTATGACGTAGATACGGAAGAGGGAAGGAAGGGTAGACACATTTATAAAACAGAATATCTAAGTTAGATTCCAAAGTAAAAAAGAATACATCAGCACTTGAGGCAGAAGGAACAGCCTGAGAAGGCTCCATGACGGCACTCGCTATACTTCTTACATAACCACAGTCTACTTTGACTCAACAAACTACGTACTGGAAAAAGTTTGGAATTAATTGCCCAAGATCCCTGGATATGAAGACAAAGAATTTGGCTTCATTCTGAAAACTTAGAAGAAAGAAAGGAAAACAGACCTGTCTTTCAGAATGTCCAGGATGGCCTGGAGGCAGAAATAACTGGAGAGTCCAGAGAGGAGACTACGGCAGACAGCATGCGCTCCCTGCCCAGTAGTCTAACGCAGTAAGCCTCTCAACTTAAGAGCAACTACAATTAAGTGTGACCAACAAGGGTGATGAAAAAGGGTAGGTTGGAGAAGGGGAGACAGCTTATTATTCCATCTGGAATTAATTCAAGATTCAGCAGGGGTCTATATATTCATTATGTCTTCTCTTCCTGGAGTGTCTAACAAAACAGGATTGCTGGGTGAATACAACTATGGAGCAAATTCAGGCAGGATATAAAAGGCTAAAATATTAACATTCTTATATCTAACGGCATTCAACCTCATCCGTTTATTTTCATGGTATATGTTCAGAGACAGAAGAAAAGAAATTTGCACACTATAGGTGGCATGCTTCCATCAACGTTGCTTTAATCAGTGACACTAAGAGGCAAACACATCAGAGCCCCCAACATCCTACCACCAGAGCCCCTAGCTTTACATCAGATGGTTGACTGAGTTATTTATTCCTTTAGTTCATTAATTGCTTTCCAACACTTTTGCTTTGAGGGAGGGCTCAACTTTATTGCACTCAAATTCTGAATCAAGACAGTCTTTAACTTTCGCATAAGATTAAAAATCCAAACTCCAGGGCGGTGCCCATAGCTCGTGGTAGGACACTGGCCACATATACAGGCTGGCGGTTCGAACCCAGCCTGGGCCTGCTAAACAATGACAACCGCAACAAAAAAATAGCCAGACATTGTGGGAAGTGCCTGTAGTCCTAGCTACTTGGGAGGCTAAGGCAAGAGAATCACGTAAGCGCAAGAGCCTGAGATTGCTGTGAGCTGTGACCCTACGGTACTCTACCCAGGGCAACAGCTCGAGACTCTGTCTCAAAAAAAAAAAAA
>NW_003852533.1:3380551-3382539 GCF_000181295.1 Otolemur garnettii | reverse complement strand
GAGTCTCCTGCCTCAGCCTCCCAAGTAGCTGGGACCACAGGTGCCCGCCACAACACCCGGCTATTTTTTGGTTGCAGCCGTCATTGTTTGGCGGGCTGGGCTGGATTCGAACACATCACCTTAGGTGTATGTAGCTGGTACCTTAGCCACTTGAGCCACAGATGCTGAGCCTACACTCTTATTACATTCTGATTTCTTTATTATGTTGTCTCCTAGCATTTTAGCTTATAGTATGTCTAACTTTTGGCTTCCCTCATGGCCCAGCAAACTAAAGATCCACAAATATGTGCATATTTAGAGTAAGCTTTCAAGTAACCTTTCATTAAACAAACAATTTTACAATTTGAATTTGATACATTCTGATCATCTGTTGTAGCAGGGCCCAGATTATATCATTTACCAAAGCCTGTCATCTGGTAAAGCAAAATTTTCATTCTTGGGAGTTAAAACTATAGAACAATTCTACCAAATGTTCTCATAACTGTCACCTTTAAATATCTCCCTCTTCTAGCCTCAATTTTCTCCTCAAGGACATTTTTAACTGATAATATAATGCTAACAGATTTTAGATACTTAACATCATGCCCCGCACAAAATAAGGATTTAATATAAGTGAACTGCCATTATCTTCCTTATAATTATTACTATTATTCGAAGTTCAGAACTTCAGTTCTGAAAATTATACAGAAGAAAATAATCTTGTATTTCTAATGTTCAGTGAGTATATGGTACTAAATTTAAATTATGATGCTGTAATAGTAACACGTAATGCAACTGCTAAAGTCAACTTTGTTTTAAACAAACATTACTACAACAGAATTACTAAATATAATCATTTTAAAGTTCCACTCTAACAATTTAAAGTAACATGCTGTGGGCTGGATTACACATTATTACACAGCTTTTAGTACAACAAATGATAGTTTCTACACAAATCTATTTAACTATCAGTTCTTATAATAGAACAACTAACTACTTATATATCATATGCTAAAATATCTTAACCTTTGAAGTTCCTATAACAATAGTTAAGGAAAAAGTACTTCCCTTAAGTAAATTTAGGTTGAAATTAATATTACAGCAACTTTCCAAAGTGAAGCCTCCTGGTGGCTGAACGGGCATGTCAGTGGTCAATGATGCAAAGGGACAAGACAAGGTCAAGGACAGACTGCAGACAATGGGACACTTGTAAGGACAGGACCAGATCACAGAGGGTGTGCCACTGCCGTTACACTTGGCAGTTGGCTTTTAAGTTAAGCTGATAAATAGTTCAGCTCTTAGGGGAAAGCCTGCGCCAGATTTAATTAACTATAATTAAGGAATATTCAAATTTAGGAAATACATTGTGTTACACCAAAATGACCTAAAGTTGATAGTCATCCTATTACTTCTGTCATTTAAAATGTGACATAAAATATCATTATTATGATCTTTTACTTACTTGTATTTTTCCAAATGTTTCACCAAAGGGGTTTTCTACTATCAAGGAAAGAAAAAAAGAGAACTATTAGCATTTTACCAAAGACTAAGAATTAAAACCCCCAACAAAGCCCTCAAAAATGCCGACATGTACTTTGCAAAAAATAAATATAAACATGGAAACAAAATGTAAAAAAACTTACGATAACAAATGGGAAAGTACTTTTTCAGAATTACTATACTTACCATTCTCACTTTGAATCTGTGGTTCTCTCCATAATCATGGAGATCAGGTGTTCTGAGGTCAGAGAAGCTGAGTTCAAGGCCCTGCTCCACCACTTACTAGCAACATCTCCTTGAGCTAACATCTCCTTAGCCACTCTAAACTGTCCTTCTTCAAAGGCGGGATAACACTCATACCTACCTTACAGAGCTGCTGTCAGGATTAAGTGAGATAAAGAAACAATGGCGGCTCAGCGCCTATAGCTCAACCGGCTAAGGCGCCAGCCACGTACACCTAAGGTGGCGGGTTCAAATCCCCAGCCCGGACCCGCCAAACAACAATGACG
>NW_003852533.1:3377436-3379522 GCF_000181295.1 Otolemur garnettii | reverse complement strand
AAAAAAAAAAAAAATAAACAGACTAAAGAAGCCAAGAGTTAAGTCTCAGTATTAAACACCTCCAAATTTCTAATAAAATACTACATTGTAAGGAAGAGATTTATCATTTCCACCCAACCTCCCTACTTTTACACCCATTAGAAATGACAGGAATAAGTTTATGGCTAAAATGTAGCATTTCTCACAGTTATTAGTCAGAACTTCCTCCTTGTCATCTCTTTTAATATTACACACAAAAATACTCCAAACTTTCAGACACCTGAAAATGTCTAACAGTTTATACAGATTATGTCTATGCATAATGCAGGTCACAACTCAGACTAACTGATCTTACAAAGTAGTTCACACTGACCAGGTTTCCTTTCTGAGATACTTTTCTATTTTTATTTGAGAAAACAGGAAGTCCCATAGGAACCAGGAACTGCCTGATTCCAAGAAAGTTCATGTGAGACCTGTTTAACAAGGTACAATAAAAAAGCAAGGAAAAAAACGCATCCTGTTATCATCATAAGGATGTTGCTAATACATGTTTTTAGACACTATTTCTCTACAACAAAAGGGTTTTAAATGCTGGGAAAGAAAACACCAAAAGCACTCAAAAAAAGGAGAGAGAGAAAAAATAAAGTGTGGCTTCAAGATCAAACACAATGTTAAGAATCAGAACTCATAGACTAGTAAGATATTTTTAATAACATTAATTTCCATATTAAAAATTTGAACACTTTATTATTTTTTTTTTTATTTGAGACAGTCTAACTTTGTCACCCTCGGTAGAGTACAGCAACCTCAAACTCCTGGGCTCAAGTGATGCTCTTGCCTCAGCCTCCCCAGTAACTGGGACTGCAGGCGCCAGCCACAATGCCCGGCTATTTTTAGAGACAGAATCTCACTCTTGCTCAGGCTGGTCTCAAACTCCCAAGCTTGAGCTATCCACCCCCCTCAGCCTCCCAGAGTGCTGGGATTACAGGCGTGTGAGCATTCCTTTTGTGATTATATGAAAAATTACTTGCTTATTCTCCAGACTATCAAGTTGAAAAGGAGCTCTACGAAAACATGAGTGGGGGGCCGCGGGGGCCCTCCCAGCAGACTGCCGGCCGTGGGGTCCTCACACAGGGACCGTGTGTCTTTCATGCCTGCGTGCCTGGAGCCAAGCCCAGTACTGCACACACGCCAGCCTGAAGAGTGCTGGCCGTGCCATCTAGGCACGCTTCTTTATTTTACTTTGTGTGTTAACACTACAGCAAAAGTGTTAAATTCTGCAGGAAGCTGGTGGAATACTCATTGTGAGCTACTGGGAAGGCAGAGGGGTAAGATAATGCAGAGAAAGCTAAAGAGGATAAAAACAATTCCGATAAAACACTGCTCTGCCCTTTGTGTCCGTCGAGGTTTCCGTATCTGGTCTAGTGGGATAAAATACCTGAAATTAACATACAGCAGAACGTCTGTAAGTTGACCACCCAAGAAACTATAATAAACCCATCAATAAACGTGGTCAACATAAGAAAGTAGACCTCCTGTACTGACGCATACGTGTGGTGCATGGGCAGCCTATGAAAATCAGGTCAACTTAAGGAGGTGGTCAGCATAGGGAAGTCAACTATGGACATTCTACTGTATTTAAAAAGCCAAGAGGGGTGGTGCCCATACCTCAATGGGTAGGGCACTGGCCACATACACCGAGGCTGGTGGGTTCAAACCTGGCCCAGGGCCAGCTAAAACAACAATGACAATTGCAACAACAAAAAAAATACCTGGGTGTTGTGGTGGGCACTTGTAGTCCGAGCTACTTGGGAGGCTGAGGCAAGAGAATCACTTAAACCCAACAGTTTGAGGTTGCTGTGTGCTGTGACGCCACGGCAGTCTACCCAGGGCAACAGCTTGAGACTGTCTTAAAATAAATAGATAATTAAAAAAGCCAAGAGTGGGCCAGGCCCGGTGGCTCACACCTGTAATCCTACCACTCTGGGAGGCCAAGGTAGTGGGCTGCCTGTGCTCATGGGTTCCAGACCTTGTCTCTAAAAATAGCCAGGTATGGCTCGGCGCCTGTGGCTCAAGCAGCTAAGGCGCCAGCCACATACACCTAAGG
>NW_003852533.1:3372397-3376207 GCF_000181295.1 Otolemur garnettii | reverse complement strand
AAAAAAAAAAAAAAAAAAGACAGTCTCCTGCCCCTGAAGTTACCTAGAACCTGTTACTACCTTCACTACACCCCAGCCTCACCCTCCAACAGCTTCTCATTACTGCTTTTTCTCAAATTCTCCTAATTCGGCCATTTCTTCAATATTTTTGCTCAGATTATTTCAAACCTCAATATGCCAAATTTTTCCTTCCAAATGTCTATGTGACTTCTCTTCCCTTTAAGCTATCCCACTGAATAAAAATCAATTCCTAAAATATTTAATTTGATCTTCCAAATCTTCCAATTGTTTCCCATCATATTTTGATTCAAGAAAAAATTCTTATCTCGTGTTACTTATAAGACACAAATGACTCTCCTCCAAACCATTCTCTGACCAATTCCAAAAATGTTACTAATTTTACTGATCCTTTAGTGAAATGTAAACTTTTCTCTACTCCCTTTGGTTGAAATCAAAGGCATCAACTGTTATGAATTCTCAGATAAAAAGGAAGAAATTGTGAACATATCTACAGGTGGCTCTACTTCAAAGAATATGCTTAAGGAAAACTAAATAAATGGACAACCTCCCAGAGAAAACCTCCATTTTGTTTATGCAATGGCGGTGAAAGGAATTAAAGTCTGTAGTAACCAAAGCCATTCTTATAAAGAGCAAATAAAATACTGAGTATGTTGTCCTAAGCACTGGAAATGTGGCAGTGAATAAAACAAGAAATATCTCTGCTTCCATGGACCTTATATTCTAGAAGGTTAGAAGAGACAAGGAACAGTCAACCCTGAAAACACAGAGTATGTCCGACGGGTCCAAGTGCTCTGGAGGGAACGCAGCAGAATGGACTTGACATGTGAGAGACAAACCGTTTTACATCAGATGGTCAGGGAAGGACACACTCAACACGCGTTCGTAGAGGGAGCGAGCCCTGTGCACACCTGAGGAAGGGTTCACAGAAGAACGAACAGCGGGCAGCATGGAGGTGTGACAGCAGCCAGGCTGGCAGACACCTCCTGGGAAGGAGTGAGAGAGAGAGAGGTGCAGCTGGAGCAGAGCGGGGAGAGGAAAGCAAGCAGGAAATGGAGCCAGACTCTGCGCAGTCAGTAATGAGACTGTGGAGGGCATTGGTGTTTTCCTCTCAGGGAGAAACTCAGGGAAGGAGAGTGTACGTGTTTGTGACCTAACAAAACAAGCACTAGTCCATTCAGGGTGCTTCCTTCAGCTTTCTCTGCATCAACACAGCCAGCTTCAGTCTGGGGGACATTTTTCTGTTGTGTCTACTTGAAACTACTGTCAGTTACAATACACAGAAACAGTCCCTCAGAAAGACTCTGAGCTTTGATCTTTTCTGGTCTTCTTAAAGCAGCATTGACCTACACTGACCACTGCAAGTTGACCTAAATGTCATAGACCAGACACGCAGCACATGTATGTACCAGTACTGCAGGCCTAGCTCCATCTGCTCAGCAGACTGGTACAGTCCCTTGGGTGGTCACCTGACAGGTTCTCCTGTATTTCTTCTTCTCCTTCATTCTGCCTTCATGGTTCAGTTTGCAGCTATCCTGTAACCACAAAGAGCACCAACTGCTGCAGCTTATCCCCCCTCTTGTTGGAATCCAGTGTATTTGCGCTCGTCTCTTTACTACCTGCTATATACCACAATTTAAGTGTTTGGTGTCCTCCCACCCCCAACGAGACAGCAACTGTGCCTGTTCCAAGGCCCTGCCCTCCCAGGCACCAAGCATGTGCTGAGCAGGGAGAGCAGGACTGCACACTGCAGCCCTGGAGGGACAGAAAGGACCACAGCCCTGGCCATTCCACAACTCTGTCCTTTGAATACAAAGGGGACTACACCAGTGGAATTCTCAGTGTGCACAGGGACTGCTGCGGCTCACAGCACCACTCTCTGTCCCTGCCCTGGTGGACACAGACACGAAGGCATGTTACGGGCAGTTTGCTCCTCACAGAAAGCGCAGTTAGTAAGTTGCGAGATTCAAACCCATCTATGTCTGACTGCAAAGCCTACGTTCCTCTCATTATAGAAATAACTATAGAAAAGAAAACATTGGTTCTATTTAAGGAAAGCATTCTTCTCTAGAACTTTTAGGTTTTGAATCATTAATCCCCTTATGATATAATAAATCAAAAATGACAAAAATGAGGATAAAGGGGAAATCACTACTGTTGGAGAACAGTTTGTCTTTCAGAGGAAAGAAAACTTATCTTCAAAACACGTGCTCTAATGTAGTATAGGGAAAGGCTGTCTGTGCTATATCAACATGTAAGTATCCTGTGACCACCACAGGCAGAATAATTTACCCTCCTCTCTGCTGCCAAAGCGCTCTGTCCATGACTTCCACAGAACTTACCACATGCTATCACTTTAAAAAACAATCATAATTAGGCAGCACCTGTGGCTCAACGTGTAGGGCGCCAGCCCCATATACTGAGGGTAGCAGGTTCAAACCCAGCCCTGGACAAACTGCAACAAAACAATAGCCGGGCATTGTGGCAGGTGCCTGTAGACCCAGCCACTTGGGGGGATGAGGCAAGAGAATCACCTAAGCCCAGGACTTGGAGGTTGCTGTGAGCTGTGTGATGCCACAGCCCTCTACCAAGGGACTCTGTCTCTACCCACCCCCCCTCCAAAATCATAATTCCTGATTTAGAACCACACTACATCTAAACAACATTTTCATTTGGTTTCATCTTACATTAGATATTCAAAAACATATAAGATTGAATTAAATTCCAAACTTAATTGGATCAGGGTTACAAATTCGTCCTAGAAAAAGTGCTGTACTGCACTTCCAGAGTGCTCTCCTTGGGGAGCTCTGCACCAAAGCCAGCACCTCGCCTACCCTTCAGAGCAATTTTGGAACTCTTTCTGGAATGGCTGCCAGAGCTGTTGTCTTACAAGGTCTAACAATGAAGCTTGCAAACTATCCTGGAAAAAGTGCTACATACATCACTGCTGAGTATCATCATGGTCACCTCCAAAGTGCTCCCCTTGGACATCTGGCGACGGAAGTGATAGTCAGTAATGAGGTACGGGGGGCTTCTTCTAGGATGTGTTTATCAACTTCATTGTCTGACCCTATATATCAAGTTCCTATGATGTACCAGGCATTATGCCAGTTGCAGATTAAAAAATGAACATACAGGCTAGAACCTGCGGCTCAGTGGGTAGGGTGCCAGCCCCATATACTGAGGGTGGTGGGTTCAAATCCGACCCCGGCCAAACTGCAACAAAAAAATAGCCGGGTGTTGTGGCAGGCACCTATAGTCCCAGCTACTCAAGAGGCTAAGGCAAGAGAATCACCCAAGTCCAAGAACTGGAGGTTGCTGTGAACTGTGACACCATGGCACTCTACCAAGTGTGACAAAGACTGTCACAAAAAAAAAAAAAAAAAAAGAATATACAGGCCAGGCGTGGTGGCTCACACCTGTAATCTAGCACTCTAGGAGGCTGAGATGGGTGGATCCCTTGAGCTTAGGAGTTTGAGATCAGCCTGAGTAAGGGCAAGACCTCCATCTCTAAAAATAGCTGGGCACTGTGGGCACCTGTAGTCTCTGCTGCTCCAGAGGCTGAGGCAAGGCAAGAGGATCACTTGAGCCCAAGGGTTTGCAGTTGCTGTGAGCTATGACGCCATAGCACTCTACTGGGTGACAAGTAAAGCTCTGTCTCAAAAGAAATAAGTAAATAGAACAGGAAATAAGTTAAAAATAAAAAATGAAATCCAACGTACACAGTCCTATTATGAAACTTATAGCTTTCTCTTTTTTTTTTTTTTTTTGCGACAGAGCCTCAAGCTGTCC
>NW_003852533.1:3364865-3371585 GCF_000181295.1 Otolemur garnettii | reverse complement strand
AGCCCAGGAGTTGGAGGTTTCTGTGAGCTGTGATGCCACAGCACTCTACCCAGGGGGGACAGCTTGAGGCTCTGTCTCAAAAAAAAAAAGGTTAGGGCAGGAAAATAAAATAAGTAAGAAATGTCTGGTGGTGCTAAAATCCTATCAGAAGCCCAGATTCCAACTGGGTGCATGAGAAACTTAGAAGCCGCCACTCCATCCCAACAAGTGGAATACTGAACTGAAAAGCCAGCAACTCTAACAGAGGATCACAAGCCTGTTACTATTGCTCCCAAAACCCAAGAAATTAACAGGTGAGTAAAGAGAATCACTACTTCCCTGAACAGAAACCCACAAGCAGCTACCTCTGAGGGAACAAGTGCCAGGCAGGGAATCCTGAGCCACAACCAACAAAGTGCTGGAGGTTCAGAGTAGACAACTCTGACAGGTAAATATTCCAGGAAGGGCAGTCAGAGAGCAGCCCCTTACCAGATCCTCATGGTGAATCTGTGTACTTCCAGCATGGGAAGGGAGGAAAAAACGTCATTTTTTAATAATGTGCCCATGAACTCTGAAACTGCACAATCAGAGCCTAACTTGCTGGGGTTTTACCAGAGTCTAACTGACCTGGGGAAGGGAGAAATATCCTATTCTAGCCTGTCCCACCAAAGGGTAGGATTAGGAGTGGGGAGGTGACAAGAGTTTCTCTGAAGTTCACGGGACACTAAAAGACTGGTCCTTACCGCGGGACTACAAGATCTGACAATTCAGGCTCGTCCTCGGCTTGCATGCCAGGAGAGTCCAGGCCCGGGGCCCCCGGGCTTCCCGGGTCTGTAATAAATCTCATCTTATGCCCTTTAAAAAAAAAAAAAAAGATCTGACAATTCAGTTCATGAACTCGTCTACCTCACTGCTCTATATGACACAGTCCTCTCTGAAGTGCCCCATGGGCCATCTGGGGAGTGCACTGATACACAACCAGGAGGTACATAGCACTTTTTCTAGGATGAGTTTGTGGACTTAATTGTCTGACCTTGTATAAAACATTCTCCATACCCAACACAAATACATCACTATTATCACTAAAGGCTTAAATTCAACATTGACTTGCCTGGTAATCAAGAAAAAATTTCAAGAAACACTAATGCAAAAAAACACATTTTGAAGAGATGAAGCAAATGTCAAAACTGGACTTATATATGGCAGGACTAACTTATGTATGGCAGACAACTACAATTGGTAGGTTTAAGGCTTCATGCAAGAACAGTGGGTACAATCAGCAGAGAGATGGAAATTCCAAGAAAGAACCAAAAAGAGATGCTAGAGATCAGGAACACTGTATCTGAAATAAACCGCCTTGGTGAGGCTTCTTGCCAGAATGAACAGGACTGAGGAAAGAGTCTTTGAGCTGTATGATATCTTAATGAGACTTCTAAAATTAAAAAGAGAAATTACGACTGAAAAAAAAAAGAATATCTGGGAATTGTAGGCAACTACAGAGGGTAAAATATACATGTGTGGGAATACCAGAGTAAGAGAAAGGAATAAAAAGCAGTATTTCAAGAAATGATGACAGGAAATTTCCAATTAACATCAGACGCCATACCACAAATCCAGAAAGCTCAGAAAATACCAAAACAGGGTAAATGACAGCTTTAACGGAGTTCACTGGTGAATACTACCAAAAACCCAAAGAAAAATTTATACCAATTATACAGTAACCTGCAGAAGACGGAGGAAGCAGAGGGAGCATTCCTAACTCATGCTTTAAGCCAGCATCACCCTCTACCAAAACCAGACAAAGACACACAAGAAAACTATAGACCGGTATCTCTCATAAACAAAAAATTCAACAAAACAGCAAATCAAATTGAACAAAGTATAAAAAGGGTAGGATTAAGGAGTGGGGAGGTGATTTACCTCAGACATGCAAGGCTGGTTCATCAACTGAAAATAAATTAATGTGGCTCGGCACCTATAGCTCAACCGGCTAAGGCGCCAGCCACGTACACCTAAGGTGGCAGGTTCGAATCCCCAGCCCGGACCCGCCAAAACAACAATGATGGCTGCAACCAAAAAATAGCCAGGCGTTGTGGCAGGCGCCTGTGGTCCCAGCTACTTGGGAGGCGGAGGCAGGCGACTCGCTTGAGCCCAGGAGTTGGAGGTTGCTGTGAGCTGTAATGCCACGGCACTCTACCCAGGGGGACAGCTTGAGGCTCTGTCTCAAAAAAAATAATTAATTAATTAATTAATTAATGTAATCTATCACATCCATAAGTTGGAGGAAAAAAAACACTATATGATCATACGAATAAATGTAGAAAATGGGCCAGGAGTGGTGGCTCACGCCTGTAATCCTAGAGCTCTGGGAGGCCCAGGTGGGTGGATCACCTGAGCTTAGGAGAGCAACCTGAGCAAGATCTTGACTCTAAAAATAGCCAGTGTTGTGGCAAGTGCATATAGCCCCAGCTACTCAGGAGGCTGAAGCAAGAGGATGACTTGAGCCCAGGAGTTTGAGGTTGCTGTGAGCTATAATGGCATAGCATTCTACCAGGGTGACAAAGTGAGACTCTGTCTCAAAATAAACAAACAAAAGTAGAAAACCATCTGATAAAAGTCCAACATCCAAACATCAAAAAAAAAAAAAACCTACCAATAAACTAGGAATAGAAGGAACTTCTTCAATTCAATGAAGAATATGTTTAAAAAACTAAACTTATAGCTGACACCATGTTTAATGGTGAGAAATGCAGACTTTTCACTAAGATCAGGAATGAAGCAAAGACGTCCCCTCTCACCACTGCTTTCCGACACTGTACCAGAAGCAGCAGCTAACACAGTAAGAAGTGAAAGAAAGATATAAAACCTTATTCATGGAATGATCACCTATGCAGAAAATTCATAAGAATCAACAAAATACTTCTGAAACTAATAAGCAATCATAGCAAGGTTGAAAGATACAAAGTTAATACACAAGTCTATTGCTTTCCTATATTCCAGCAAAGAACAAGTAAAATTTAAAACATAAAACAATACCATTAACATTAGAATCCAACAAAACATGAATAAGGCCTGTATGAGGAAAACGCCAACTCAAAAGACATCAAAATGAATTAAATAAAGCAGTATTTCATGTTCATGGAAAAGAAGACTCAACATTGTCAAGATGTCAGTACCTCCCAAACAAAATCCTAATCAGTTATTTGGTGGATATCATCATGGATCAGGTACAGTGGCTCACGCCTATAATCCTAGCTCTCTGCAAGGCTGAGATGGGCGGACTGCTTGAGCTCAGGAGTTCAAGACCAGCCTGAGCAAGAGACCCCCTCTCTAAAAATAGCCTGGCACTGTGGTAGGCACCTGTAGTCCCAGCTACTCAGGAGGCTGAGGTAAAAGGATCACTTGAGCCTAGGAATTTGAGGAGCTGTGAGCTACAATGCCACAGCACTCTACCCAGGGTGACAAAGTGAGACTCTGTCTCCCCTCAAAATAAATAAATATGTTTTGGAGGCCAAGCAGGTGGCTCACACCTGTAATCCCAGCACTCTGGGAGGTCAAGGAGGGTGGACTGCCTGACCTCACCAGTTGAGGCCAGCCTGAGCCTGAGCCAGAGCGAGACCTCATCTCTAAAAACAGCTGGGTATCGTGGCAGGGGCCTATAGTCTCAGCTAATAGGGAGGCTGAGGCAAGAGAATTGCTTAAGCTCTCTTGAGGTTGCTGTGAGCTATGACACCATGGCACTCTACCAAGAATGACAAAGTAAGACTCCGTCATTCATTCATAAATAAATAAATGAAGTTTTCATGGAAGGCAGTAGACCCAGAATCCCAACAAAGGTGGAGGACTGACAGATTGTAAAGATTCTAAAGCTACAATAACCAGGATGGTGTGGAACTGGTGAAAGAACAAAGACATCGATGGAACAGCAGAGAGCCCAGAAATAGACCCGTGTAATCTACAGTCAACTGGTCTTGACAAAAGAGCAAAGAGAATGTAAAATGGCAAGGGTGGTCTTTTCGACAAATGGTGCTACAACAAATGAATACCCACTTACAGAAAATTTAACGTGCACACAGACCTTACAGCCTTCACACAAACTAACTCAAAATGAACCACAGGTCTAAACGTAAAACACAAAACTATAAAGGTAGATGATAATGGGAAATCCAGATGACCCAGGATTTGTCAATGACTTTTTAGGTACAGCATAAAGGCATAGTCCATGAAAGAATTAACAAATGGAACATCAAATTAAAAATTTCTACTCAGCAAAAAACACTGTCAAGAGAATAAGAGGGGCGGCGCCTGTGGCTCAGTGGGTAGAGCACCAGCCCCATATACCAAGGGAGGCAGGTTAGAACCTGGCCCTGGGCCAAACTGCAACAGAAAATAGCCAGGCATAATGGCGGGCACCTGTAGTCCCAGCTACTCGGGAGGCTGAGGCAAGAGAATCGCTAAGCCTAAACCAAGGAGTTGGAAGTTGCTGTGAGCTGTGACACCACTGCACCCTACCAAGGGCAATAAAGTGAGACTCTGTCTCTTAAAAAAAAAAAAAAGAGAGAGAATGAGAAGAGAAGCCACAGACTGTCAGAAAATATTTACAAAAGGCATATCTGGTAAAGAACTACTATCCAAAATATACAAGAACTTTATACTCCTCAATAAGAAAACAAACAACCCTATTAAAAAATGGACCCAAGAACTTCACTGAAGAAGGTTTACAAAAAGATACCCCACATCACACACCCCCAGGGAGATGCAAATTAAAATACGGAGAGGCCACTACATGCACCCAACAGCATGGCCAAAATCCAAAACACTGGCAGCACCAAATGCCGGTGCGGGAGGGAGTGACAGGAGCCTCATTTGCTGGTGGGAAGGCACAATGGTCAGCCACTGTGGAGGACAGTTTACCAACTGAGCACACTTCCCACGTAACCCAGCAATCACACACTCCTTAACTGTGCACCCAAAGGAGGTAAAACTGTCCACACAAAACCCTGCACATGGATATTTATAGCAGCATCACTTATAATTCAATCTAAACTCTTTACAAACTGAAAGCCAGAAAAGTTCTTCTTTTGCAAAGACTCAGAAGAGTTATTGTGACATAAAGAGTTTTTTGCTTGGTTCTAGAGAGACTTCTTTTTTTTTTTTTTTTTTGAGCTTTCGCCCTGGGTAGAGTGCGGTGAAATCACAGCTCACAGCAATTTCCAATTCCTGGGCTCAAGCAATTCTCCTGCCTCCATCTCCCAAGCAGGTGGGACTACAGGCACCTGCCACAACACCCGGCTATTTTTTGGTTGTAACCATTATTGTTTGGCCGGCCCGGGCTGGATTCGAAACCGTCAGCTCAGGTGTATTGGTTGGTGCCTTAGCCACTCAGCCACAGGCCCCAAGCCCTGGTAGCTTGATCTTTTTTTTTTTTTTTTTTTTGAGACAGAGCCTCAAGCTGTCCCCCTGGGTAGAGTGCCGTGGCATTACAGCTCACAGCAACTTCCAACTCCTAGGCTCAAGCGAGTCTCCTGCTTCCGCCTCCCAAGTAGCTGGGACCACAGGCACCAGCCACAACGCCTGGCTATTTTTTGGTTGCAGCCGTCATTGTTGTTTGGCGGGTCCGGGCTGGGGATTCGAACCCGCCACCTTAGGTGTACGTGGCTGGCGCCTTAGCCGGTTGAGCTATAGGCACCGAGCCGCTTAATCTTAATATACTGTTCAAGGTCCCAAAGTTTGAATGATCTACTTTTCAGTACTTTGAACAGAGCTCTTCTTGAAAACGACTTTTGTACATTTGACACTGAAGAATACTGATATGTTACCACATGGTTACCAGTGAATAAAAAAATAAAAGGAAGTCAAGGTATAGAAGTTGTATTTATAGATATGAACCTATAAATAATAACAAGCATGTGTACAATAAGTAACTTGGTACCGAAAGTAGTTTATGCTAATGAAATACTGTAAGTTACTGAACATGGTAATACCTCAACTGTTACCCAGTAAAGACTGACTGTAACTTTTTGAAGGTTTACATTACAAGGTACAAGTGAAACCCTATGACAAAGCTGATCCTGAAAGAATATTGCTAAGAATTCAGATGTCCAAAAGGGAACTGTAGCACACTGCGCAGTCTATGTCCAGAAAAATGTAATAACCTGACATGAATTTTCCAAAGAATTTAGTAGAAACATTCAAAATTGTATGTTTAACATCATAAATGATTAGCACCAGTTTAGTTCTGCATAGCACAATGACAATATGCAAATAATAAAACTGGAGAGAGAAAATTTCCAGAGGAATGAAGACGTGAATAAGGCTAAAAAACAAATTAAGTAGTAGTTTACATCCCAATCATCAAATGGGGATAAGGAACACAGTTCTGATAGAAAGGAAAAGAGCCCTGTATGCACTGTGCATACAGGACAAACACTTCAACTAAACCTGAAGGTAAGAAACCCCCTTCCTTGGCTTTATAAGAAATGGGCTTAAAAGTCACATCTTTCTTGGCTCGGCGCTCATAGTTCAAGGGTTATGGCACCGGCCACAAACACCAAGGCTGGTGGTTCTGAGCCACGCATGGGCCTGCAAAACAACAATGACAACTTCAACAACAACAACAAAATGCCGGGTGTTGTGGCAGCACCTGTAGTCCCAGCTACTTGGGAAGCTGATACAAGAGAATCCCTTGGCTTGACGCCTATAGCTCAACTGGCTAAGGCGCCAGCCACATACAGCTAAGGT
>NW_003852533.1:3341274-3343380 GCF_000181295.1 Otolemur garnettii | reverse complement strand
CCACCTTCACCTCCTCACACCAACCAGGTCTGCTTCTTTAACCACCTTCACCTCCTCACACCAACCAGGTCTGCTTCTTTAACCACCTTCACCTCCCCACACCAACCAGGTCTGCTTCTTTAACCACCTTCATTCACCTCCTCACACTAACCAGGTCTGCTTCTTTAACCACCTTCATACCTTGGTCAAAATCTTGAGCTCAGATCAAGGGAAAAGTTTCCCTGTCCGAAACGAAGACCCCCGCCCCCGGAAACTGGTGCAGATTCAGAATCTTCATTGGGGCACATGATCCAGGAACCCTTAATCTTTCTAGCCTAATCTGTCTCCAAAATATGTCTTTCTGGCATAAGGACTATTTTCAGTCAGTTATTTTTAGACTGTTTTGTAAAAGAAATTTACATCTATAAAAGAAATCTCCATTTGTCTCCCTGTCTGCACTAGGAACAGGAAGACTAAATGACTAGAAATTCTCACAATGGAGAAGTCTCTGGCTTCAACCTGCACTAGAAGCCTTTCCTTTGTCTAGATGCCCCCTTGGTGGAGTGCAGTGGCATCACAGCTCACAGAAATCTCAAACTCTTGCACTCAAGCAATTCCCTTGCCTCAAGCCTCCAAGTAGCTGGGACTACAGGTGCCTACCACAAAGGCCAGCTATTTTTAGAGATGGGGTCTCGTTCTTCCTCGGCTGGTCTCGAACCTGTGAGCTCAGGCAATCCATCCACTCGGCCTCCCAGTGTGCTAGGATTACAGGCCTGCTGAAGATGCCTTTCCCAGCCATCCGTCTTAACTGGGCCTTTACCTAAACCCTAGTTTCCATCTTTCAGGGAACAAAGGTATTTAAGCCTGAAGTCCATGCCCTGTGTCTTTAAGATGTAAATGTTCTACCTTGTCTAACCTAACCTAGGAGCTATCCCTTAAGAGATTCTAATTTTGGGTTCAGCTTGTATATTCCAGCAGTTAGGGCACTGGCCACATACACCAAGGGTGAGGGTGGTGTACGGTATGAACCCAGCCCAGGCCAGCTAAACAACAACAACTACAACAACAAAAATATAGCCAGGCATTGGCAGGCGCCTATAGTCCCAGCTACTTGGGAGGCTAAGGCAAGAGAATCACTTAAGCCCAAGAGTTTGAGGTTGCTGTGAGCTGTGACACCATATCACTCTACTGAGGACAACACAGTGACATTCTGTCTCAAAAAAAAAAAAAAAAAGAAAGAAAAAAAGAACTTCTAATTTAGGAGTGACTCAGAAGACGACGAAAAAAAGTGAAGCGAACTATTTGGAAACTAGTAAATGGAAAATCTTAAAAGATTAGCCATCTGAGCTGATGATATTGTCACACTTACCAAAGACAATTACAATCTAGTCATTCTCTCATAAACTAGTGAATTTTATATCTGGACATGGCCAACATTTTAAAAGGATAAAGATATGATGTGTTTGCATCTACCTATGCGTTTATGAACATCTATGTATGTTAAATACTTCTGATATTTTTCTACTTCTGGATAATATTGTCGAGGATAGTTTACAAAAGACATCTCTTTAACTGACTTAAAGAAAAGTAAGTGCTTGTATAAATTAAGTACAGTTATCAGGTAGATAGCAAGAGATTCACCTAAAGGACAAACCGGGTGCTTGGCCTTAGTGCTGCCTCCAGCGATTGCCCCACCTAGGGAGGAGGACAAAGAGGGCTCACCCCAAGGCCAAAGTCTTGGTGCTACCTACCTCTGGGGAGGAGGGAATGCCCTACCAATCTACGAATCAGAGTTTAGCCTGCCAACTGCAGAAGAATGCAGCGGACTCTCTAGCCCACAAGCCAAGTACCAAGTACAACAGTCTGAGGGGGTGACCTGAAACAATCTTAAGGCTAAAATCCTATCATCAGCTTCAATCAACATTGCTGTTCACAACTCCACTGGGCTTTCAGAGAGTCTCATGGGAGATGTGCATGAGACCCAGGTTCTCAGGTGACCTCTGAACCACGAGGTGGGCCCATTCAGACAGTGTAAAACAGAATCCCAGGCATAGCCATAACCAAGGCCATTTTTTATTTTTTGTCACAGGGGGCCTTCCGTAACCTGCATCTCGGGGTTTCTGTCAC
>NW_003852533.1:3339860-3340800 GCF_000181295.1 Otolemur garnettii | reverse complement strand
ATCTCGGGGTTTCTGTCACAGGGGCCTTCTGTAACCTGTTTGCCTCACAACCTATCTTTCTCTTCCTCAATAAACTTTTACACTTGCCTTACTTTAGGGTGTCTTCAGCCAAGAGCACACCGAACCCACAACACAGAAACACACGCTGAACCTGACCCACTGAGGAGTTAACACTAAACAAAAAATTAGTTTTAGGCAAGGGGTACTGCCTCACATCTGCAGTCCTGGCACTCTGGGATTCTGAGGCAGGAGGATTCCTTGAGCTCAAGAGTTAAAGACCAACCTGAGCAAAGCCAGACCCTGTCCCTACTAAAAGCAGAAAAATTAGGTGGGTGTAGTGGCCAGTGACTGTAGTATCACCTACTCAGGAGACTGAGGCAAGAGGATTGCTTGAACCCAAGAGTTTGAGGCTGCTATAAGCTAGACTGAGGCCATGGCACTCTAGCCCAGGGGACAGAGTGAGAGACTCTGAGTGTGGGGGGTGTTCTCGCCTCAGAGAAAGAGAGGCTAAACTAATTTGGCTAAATCAGTATGTTAAATTTATGTGGGAATCAGTATCAAGTAGGCAATGACGTTTAATCTTCCTTAAGTGATATCTGTATGGCTATGTTATTAATACGAATGTTCTAGGAATTATATGATATTCCTAGAAATCTGTTATATCTTGATATAATGTTAGAAGTCACAATTTCAGTTATGATATGTCACAAAAATTCAACTTTCTGGTCAACTGCACTATATTTAATAATAAACGCTTCTCAGCCTCTAATTGTGGCCACTCTGAGTCTTATCATGTATAGACTGTTGTTTTACTCTGATACTTTCCTGAAAGCTTTGGCAAACAACTATAAACCTCAAGTTTTTCGGCTCAGCGCCTGTGGCTCAAGTGGCCAAGGCGCCAGCCACATACACCTAAGGTGGCAGGTTCGAATCCAGCCCG
>NW_003852533.1:3336211-3338054 GCF_000181295.1 Otolemur garnettii | reverse complement strand
GTAAGGGGTCCTTGGCTTTATGCCTTGAATAAGGCAGGCCTAGGAGCTTGGGAAGAAAGAAATGCACCCAAACATCATACAGGATGGCAAGTCACTGGCATGGCTTCTTAGCTTGGGAAGCTTTTAAAAGGCCAATCTGAGATTCTTTATTTAAAAGGCCCAGAAAAGCAGACTTTAAAAGAGCCTATATGGTCAATCACTATTCTTGGTGCACTTATGTAAATAATCAGACCAAGTTTAATGAGACCAGACCTATCTTACAAACAAATGAGTCTTACTGTTATTATCTTTGATAGAAACTGGAGGAGTTATAAACAATTTATGTCTCATATTGTACACCCTCATGGATACCAGATTCTTATCCTGTTTGCTGTCCTTGACATTTTGGTATCAGTGAACTGCTCTGTTTCTGAAGTCCAATAGCCTGGACCTAGACAGCCCTCACCCTGCTGATGCACAGCCACTCAGGCCCAAAGTCATAATCAGAGACATTTAAACTGCAAACAAATCTCCCATCTAAAACTTCTCAACTGGCTCAGCATCCAGTAGCACAGGGGTTACAGCCAGCCCCATACACCAAGGCTGGCAGGTTTGAACCCAGCCAGGGCCAAGTGCAACCAAAAAACAGCCAGGCCAGCAGTGCCTGTGGCTCAGTGGGTAGGGCACCAGCCCCACATACTGAGGGTGACAGGTTTAAACCTGGCCCCAGCCAAACTGCAACAAAAAATAGCCACACGTTGTGGTGGACACCTGTAGTCCCAGCTACTCCAGAGGCTAAGGCAAGAGAATCACCTACGCCCAAGAGTTGGAGGTTGCTATGAGCTGTGATGCCACAGCACTCTACCGAGGGTGATGAAATGAAACTCTGTCTCAAAAAAAAAAAAAAAAAAAAGGCCAGGCATTGTGACAGGCGCCTGTAGTCTCAGCGACTTGGGAGGCTAGGTGACACAAACCTCAGGAGTTTGAGATTGCTGTGAGCTCTGATGCCATAGCACTCTACTGAGGGCTACATAATGAGACTCTTGTCTCAAAATAAATAAATAAATAAAACTTCTCAACTACCCTCTGGACACAGAGTTGAACTTAGTTTGTTCTGGCCATTAACGTTTGTTTTTCCTTTGTTTATTGTACTTGGTTCTCTCTTGGGGGCCTTGGCTGAGAGCACACTCCAGGTGCCAGTCTTTTGGTAACAGACGTCCCTCCCTTACTGTGGTTTCAGTTGCCGACCCATGGTCAGCTGCTCCCAAAGGAGGTGAGTACAGTACAATAAGACACGTTGTGAGAGGGCAGCGCCTGTGGCTCAGTGAGTAGGGCGCCAGCCTCATATACTGAGGGTGGTGGGTTGAAACCTGGCCTCGGCCAAAACAGCAACAAAAAAATAGCTGGGCATTGTGGCTGGCACCTGTAGTCCCAGCTACTGGGAAAGCTGAGGCAAGAGAATCACTTGAGCCCAAGAGTTTGAGGCTGCTGTGAGCTGTGATGCCACAGCACTGTACCAAGGGCAGCAAAGTAAGGCTCTGTCTCAAAAAAAAAAAAAGCTAAGTTAACAAAGATCTTAAACAATCATCTCTGAGCAACTTCAAGGACTTTTAGCAGGTGGTAAGTTAGTCACTTCAACATTGTGACTTATTCCCTAACATTCAGAATGAATGTCTGGAGAACAAATTCTAAACTATGACCAGTAAGTACAGTTTACATATAATGTCTTTGTAATATGATTTACACAATAATTCTCTACATTATTTTTTTAGGATACATTAAAATTTGGTTTAATAATTCTTTGAGGTGACTCAGTGCCTGTGGCTCAAGTGGCTAAGGCGCCAGCCACGTACACCTAAGGTGG
>NW_003852533.1:3333518-3335959 GCF_000181295.1 Otolemur garnettii | reverse complement strand
AAAAAAAAAAAAATTCTTTGAGGCAAAAAAAAAAAAAATCACATTTGTAGTGAATGAACAACAAACATTTTTACTGTAGTGATAGGCTATTATTTTTAACTACCATTCCATGAATTCATAGGGAAGAGGTTCCAGTAGCTCAAGGAGGTACCTTGCCATTGAATGTGACAAAACATTGATTGACTTTTGAATTCATGGGAAACAGGTTCCAGCACCTTGTATCACTGTTACAGGGGTCTAACTGGTTATCCTGTGTGCTATGCTGTACACGTATTATGCCATGAGCTCATGGGGAATAAATAGGTTCTTGCACCTAGAAGCATGGGTCCACTGGTACTCCTGTGTGCTGCTGCGTTCTATGCTTTATGCCATGAATTCATAGGGAATGGGTTCCAGGAGTTCAGGCTCCTTTCCGTTGCTTCTCACAAAGTGGGCTTCTCTGGGTGGAGCAGGCTGGCACTTCAGTTGAACCCAGGTACCTTTCTCTTTGGCTTCCTTCTTTTTCTGATCATTTTCCTTCACATGTTTCAGGAAGTCTTCTCCGCTCTTAAGAGTGCTTAAGATGCTCAATAGGAACATTAATCCTCTTGGCAAGAATCTTGCCCTTAACTTGTTTGTTTACAACAATGCCAACAGCATGCTGGGTAACACTGTAGACTCTTCCAGTTTTGCCATGGTAACATCTGTGCAGCATGCCTTTTTGAACAGTACCCATTCCCTTGATGTCTACACTATCACCTTTCTTGTGATTGCATGTATGTGGCCAAAGGAACAACTCCATGTTTTCTAAAAGGCCCAGAGAACGTGTTTCGGGGCCTCTCCTCTTTCCCTTTGTGTTCGTCATTTTGGTGGATTACTGAAAGATGGCATCTCCGGCTGAAAGGAAGCTCTCTACTTTTTAAGTAAAATGCCTACTCCTTCATTTATATCATGATTTTCAAATTCCCCACATCACTACCTTTTTCCCCTTTGAGACAGAAACCCCTAGAAATTTCCTTTACCTTCAAAAGAGTTCTACTAATCATTTAGTTTTCACTTTTCCCAGCGAGAGCTAACTGTTCCTTTACCTCTTGCCATAGACATGTGCCAGACTCAAAGAGCCATTTCCTCCCCTCCACACATTTAAAGAGCTGTAGAAAGCAGTTTAAATAGAAGGAATTCCTAATAAAGAATTATGAGTGAAGACATGTACCACTTTTACTTCCTTCAAATAAGGAATAATCAAACTGGTAAGTCACTGGAGTGAATCAAAAACAGCTGACCAAGGCTGGACGCAGTGGCTCACGCGTATAATCCTGGCACTCCGGGAGGCCAAGGCAGGTGGACTGCTTGGGCTCAGGAGTTCCAGACCAGCCTGAGATCTTGTCTCTAAAAATAGCTGGGTGTTGAGGTGGGCGCCTGTAATCCCAGCTACTTGGAAACCTAAAGCAAGAGGATCACTTAAGCCCAAAGAGTATGAGGTCACTATGACACCATGGCACTCTACTGAGGGCATCGCGGTTCTCAACCTGTGGGGTCATGACCCCTTTTTAGCAATGAAAGTACTTTGCAGTATTAGGGAGGTTGAGAACCACTGCTCTATCTCAAAAAAAAAAAAAAAAAATTCCAGCTGACCAGTGGCAGAACTAAATCTCGCTCTCCCACCTGCCCTATCCCTAAATGGAGTTCCATTAACACTGACTGCCACGCCAGAAAAAAAATTTCCCCTTAGGGCCACAATGTTTTATTAGATCAAGACAGGTCGCCTCAGCGCCTGTGGCTCAAGTGGCTAAAGTGCCAGCCACATACACCTAAGTTCTAATCCAGCCCAGCCCACCAAACAACAATGATGGCTGCAACCAAAAAAATAGCCAGGCATTGTGGCGGGCACCTGTGGTCTCAGCTACTTGGGAGGCTGAGGCAGGAGACTCGCATGAGCCCAGGAGTTGGAGGTTGCTGTGAGCTGTGATGTCACAGCCTCTACCCAGGGGGACAGCTTGAGGCTCTGATTCAAAAAAAAAAAAAAAAGACAGGTCAAGAGACATGTAAGTTACATAGATGCTTCACCAGGCCCTGGGCTCAAAACTAGTACTAAGTTAAACACAACTCCCACAGCAGTTAATGTGTTAAGAGTGCAACACAGTGATGAAGACAGGGCTTTAATGTCAGATTTAGTTTTCATGTCTGCTCCTCTACAGACTACCTGTTAACCTTCATACCTCACCATCTCTTATCTGTAAAATGATAATAAAGGTTATACAATGGAGCTGTTAGAAAGATATTGAAATTATTACAGAGAACACAATGCACAGCACCTAGGAAAAATTCAAAAGTCAACAGTTACTAGATTTCATCAAACCACTAGTCACCATGGCTACTGACACTTGGAATCTGGCTGGCCCTGAATAGAGATATTCTGTGAGTATAAAATACACACCAGGCTTTGAGATTAAAAAAAAAAA
>NW_003852533.1:3329196-3332684 GCF_000181295.1 Otolemur garnettii | reverse complement strand
TTTTTTTTTTTTTGGACACAGAGCCTCAAGCTGTGGCACTCTAAATCAAGGGGCAACAAAGACTGTCTCAAAAAAAAAAAAAAAAGAAAAAGAGACTTAAAATGTCATCTCCAGATGTCCCTTCTTTCAGATTCTAAAGCCTTAAATGATAATTTTTTTTTTTTTTTTTTTGGACACAGAGCCTCAAGCTGTCGCCCTGGGTAGAGTGCCATGGCATCACCAGCTCACAGCAACCTCCAACTCCTGGGCTCAAGCGATTCTCCTGCCTCCGCCTCCAAAGTAGCTGGGACTACAGGTGCCTGCCACAATGCCCCGCTGTTTTTTCGGTTGCAGCCGTCGTTGTTTGGTAGGGCTGGCCTAGATTCGAACTTGCCAGCTCAGGTGTATGTGGCTGGCACCTTAGCCACCTGAGCCACAGGCACTAAGCCAGTTGGAGAATTTTTTATGTGTGAGCACTTTAACTTTCATGTGGGTGACTATTAAGGTTATGTTGGTAAGAAAACTGAAACATGAAAGAAAGAAGGTTGTAAGTGGTTTTTTCAAGGTCCCAACATAGATACTAAATGTTGGGGCCAGCATTTGAACCCAAGACCTGACTTTAGAGTTCACAGTCTAAACCAATGGGCAGCAGTATTTTATGCTTTATTTTACTCTCAGTTACTAACTTTATCTGGGCAGGTAAGTTACCCCTAACATCTTGGCCTTCGTTTTTGCATCATTCAGATGAGGATGTAATAATAAAACCAGCTACTTCCAGCCAGTGATTTTCGTAGGGAACTAATGTGATGATCTCTACAGAAATGTTGTGGAGCATTTTGGAGTGTTCTGTAACTACACTTTAGGATTTCTCAGTTGCAGTGATACACAGTATCCAGCACTGTGACCCGTCTCATCAGTTATGTCAATAAGTAACAGAAGAGCTGGTTCAATTTGTAGTCCTTATCAGTATTTTATAGACTTTCTCTCAAGCTGTCTGAGTAGATAAAAAGGAGTTGTCTTTTCACATTACTTAATTAGCATCTTCCTTATCTCCAGGGGAAAAAAAGTGTTTTTCTTTTCGCAGCTATATTAATTAAATGGGTGATGAAGCTCAACTTGAAACTAGACTGTATCCTTGCTAACCACCAGAAGAAGGTAGATTTGCCCATAGGAAAGTCAGAGATGAGATACATTGTTTTAATCCCAAATGTAGCAATTGAATTTGTGGCTGGCCCAAATCTCACTTTGTTGCCGTTGGTAGGTGCCATGGCATCACAGCTCATAACCTCAAACTCTTGGGCTCAAGTGATTCTCTTGCCTCAGCCTCCAAAGTAGCTGGGACTATAGTGCCAACCACAGCACCCAGCTAAATTTTAGAGATGGGGTCTCACTTTTGCTCAGGCTGGACTTCAACTCATGAGCTCAGGTGATCCACCCACCTCAGCCTCTCTGAGTGCTAGCATTACAGGCATGAGCTACCATGCCTGGCCTCATGGAGATGACATTTTAAAAAAATAAAACAAGACTTTTTGTCAAAAGCATAAAAATATTTCTAAAACATCTTGAACTATAATCATAAATGTTCAGACTTACAACATTTTCTTTTGTGGCAAATTAATTCTTCATATCCCTTCATTTTTAAAAAATTACTTTTAGGGCAGTGCCTGTGGCTCAGTGAGTAGGGTGCAGGCCCCATATACCAAAGGTGGCAGGTTTGAAACCAGCCCTGGCCAAACTGCAACAAAAAAATAGCCAGCCATTGTGGCAGTCACCTGTAGTCCCAGCTACTCCAGAGCCTAAGGCAAGAGAATTGCCTAAGCCCAATGGCTGGAAGTTGCTGTGAGCTATGACTCCACAGCATTCTACCAAAGGTGACAAAGTGAGGCTATCTCTAGAAAAAAAAGGCTCAGCGCCTTTGGCTCAAGTGGCTAAAGTGCCAGCCACAAACACCTAAGGTGGCAGGTTCAAATCCAGCCCGGGCCCGCCAAAACAATGCCTGCAACCAAAAAAAAAAAAAAGAAAGAAAAGAAAATAGCCAGCGTTGTGGCGGGCGCCTGTGGTCCCAGCTACTTGGGAGGCTGAGGCGGGAGACTCGCTTGAGCCCAGGAGTTGGAGGTTGCTGTGAGCTATGATGCCACAGCACTCTACCCAGGGCAACAGCTTGAGGCTCTGTCTCAAAAAAAAAAGAAAGAAAGAAAGAAATGAAACCTATATGTATTTAAATTGTTTGATTTAAAGATGAAATTCCCGAATGAGAAAACTGTAATACAAAAAAGATGAAAGGAATAATCAACACACACTACCATTTGTATTATTCAACTATTTCTTTTGTGTATGCACAATATACACTGTGGTAAGCTTTACCAGATGGCATACTCAAATTTGCAGAAACTAATTCTTAAAGTTATGTTTCCTGAGCCACAATAGATAAATCTGAAACACTGTTGCATAGTAACCAAATTCCAATTTTGAGGGCTTGCTAGTATATAAATATTTAGGAAAAAAATGTCATCTATTATATAAAACTATATACTCATTTTCTGACATAACATGGTACATAGTAGGTGATCAATAAATATCTAAGTGAATGAACAAACAGGAGAAACTTAATTGTTTCCTCAAATGAACCAAATCAAACAAGAAAGAGTTTGTGATCCCAAGGGAGGTACCCTTGTAAACCTAGGAAGCCATTAAGAAAACAGACCAGAAAAAAACAAAAAAAGAAAAAAGAAAAACAGACCAAGCTGGCTCGGTGCCCACAGCACAGTGGTTACTGCACCAGCCACATGCACCAAGGGTGGCGGGTTTGAGCCTAGACTGGGCCAGCTAAACAATGATGACAACCGCCAACAATAGCCAGGCATTGTGGTGGGTGCCTGTAGTCACAGCTACTTCGGAGGCTAAGGCAAGAGAATCACTTAAGCCCAAGTGTTTGAGGTTGCTGTGAGCTGTGACACCACAGCACTCTACCAAGGGTAAGATAGTGAGACTGTCTCAAAAAAAAAGAAAACAGACCAGGGTTCTAAGCCATTGCAAAAGGAAAAAGATATTGTAAAATTTCTCCCTGCTTTGGCAGCGCCTGTGGCTCAGTAGTTAGGGCGCCGACCCCGTATACCCAGAGTGGTGGGTTCAAACCTGGACCCGGCCAAACTACAACAACAAAAAAAATAGCCAGACATTGTGGCAGGCACCTGTAGTCCCAACTACTCAGGAGGCTGAGGCAAGAGAATCGGGTAAACCCCAGAGCTGGAGGTTGCTGTGAGCTGTGTGACACCATAGCACTCTACCAAGGGCGACAAAGTGAGACTAGCTCTTAAAAAAAAAAAGATTTCTCCCTGCCTAATTTCAATGGCCCTCTCCTCATTCAAGTTTTGAAAATTGTACCTAGGTAAATTCCAGCAAAGCACAAATTTCCTTTTTTTTTTTTTTTTTGAGACAGAGCCTCAAGCTGTCCCCCTGGGTAGAGTGCCATGGCATTACAGCTCACAGCAACCTCCAACTCCTAGGCT
>NW_003852533.1:3325747-3326753 GCF_000181295.1 Otolemur garnettii | reverse complement strand
TAGGTGTACGTGGCTGGCGCCTTAGCTGGTTGAGCCATAGGCGCCGAGCCAATAATAGTAACTTTTAAGCTCTGTGCCTGGCACAACAGTTAACGGTTAACTATGTACTGCGCACTCAGCTGTACTTTACATGCACTATTTCATTAATTCTTCCTTCTTTTACAGATGAGGGTATAAAGGTTTCCAGCTACTAAGCAACTTGCCTTTAGTAAAAAAGCTACTAAGTGGAAGGGCCAATACTCAGACCCAAGTTCTCTAACAGGTATGCCAGCGTTTCCTCCATGAGCTCAATGATAACACTTATGGGGAGTTCCAAGTTTTCCATCTGATGATTTCAAATTTTAAATTATCCTAGAGATAATTTTTAAAAGAAAGACATTTCCATAGAGTAGACTTTAATTTCTAAAATCAAACTGGTATACTCATACCCCCTGGGGTTCATAGGAATATTCTTAAGAGAACTAGGAATTTTTTTTTTCCTCCCAAGTAGTCAGCTTTGAAAAAGTTCAAACATAACACTAAGCTTTCATGTTTCAGAACAAGAGCCACAACGGTTTTTCAAAATCCTTATCTCTATGCTCATTTTAGATAACTAAGTTCTGCACCTTTTGGTGATAATAACTTTAAAATTTAAAGTACTTATAAGAAAAAAAAAACCCTATGGAGCGTGGCGCCTGTGGCTTAAGGAGTAGGGTGCCAGCCCCATATCCCAGAGGTGATGGGTTCAAACCAGGCCCCGGCCAAAATCTGAAAAAAAAAAAAAAAAAAAAAAACCAGGAGTTTTTTTAGGTGACACCTGTGGCTCAAGGAGTGGGGCACCAGCCCCATATACCGGAGGTGGCGGGTTCAAGCCGGGCCCTGGCCAAAAACTGCAACAACAACAAAAAATAATAAAAATAAAATAAAGTTTGCTTAAAAAAAATAATAAAAACCACCTACAGCACCTCTTTATAACACTTGGTCTTGGCTTTAAGAGAAAATATGTTTTTTGTTTTTTTTTTTTTTT
>NW_003852533.1:3322396-3323983 GCF_000181295.1 Otolemur garnettii | reverse complement strand
CAGACAAAAAAAAAAAAAAAAAAAACAACAAATAATTGCTGAGAAGTGATTATCGAGAACTGCTTATCAAAGTTTGCATTGTTGTCAGGCCCTGCCCTGCCCAGTCCCCTGCCCTGTCCCTGCCCCCGCGGGGGGGCCCCCCCCAATGTTGTCCTGCCTTACCAATGTTAAAATCTGGTCACCCTAGTCAAACCTAGAGCAGTGGGAATGGAGAGAAAAAGCTGATTCAAGAAGCATATGGGGAGATAAAAAGCATATAGGCTCGGCACCTGTAGCTCAAGGGGCTAAAGCGCCAGGCACATACACCAGAGCTGGTAGGTTCAAATCCAGCCTGGGCCTGCCAAACAATGACAATTACAACCAAAAAATAGCCAGGCATTGCGGCAGATGCCTGTAGTCCCAGCTACTTGGGAGGCCGAAGGAGGAGAATCACTTAAGCCCAGTAGTTGGAGGTTGCTGTGAGCTGTGAAGCCACGGTACTTTACCCAGGGTGACAGCTTGAGGCTCTGTCTCAAAAAAAAAAAAAAGACATCCCCTGAAAATAAGCCCTAGTATGTCTTCTTGAGAAAAAATAAATATAAGACAGTGTCTTATTTTCGGCTCTGGTGTGTGTGGCTGGCGCCTTAGCCGCTTGAGCCACAGGTGCCCAGCCTTCAGAAGTTGTTCTCGCACTTGCTGTTACTTCTATAAGAATATTCTCCTTCTCCTTGTCAATGGCTAGTTCCTTTGAATCACTCAGATCAAACATCCCTCCTCAGAGAATGTGACCTGTAACACTTCATGTGCCTTCATCTCAGCCCACAAGAGTTACTAGCATAACCTGTGTTACCAACTACTATATCTAAAATTCTTACTTATCCACAATGTAAGCTTTGAGGTGAGAGATTTCATCTTCCACATATCCACATATTGTTCACCACATATCCCAGCTGTTTAAAATAGTGCTTGGCACACAGGAGACACTTTTGTTGAATGAGTGTACACACACACAGATGTATTTACATGAAAAATATTAAGAAAGTTCTTAAAGGATCTAATACTTAAACCTGTTTACACCAAGAATGAGCATGAGACTCCTAGGCAATGACCATGCTTTTTTTTTTGCTTCATCTCTATCTAAATTTTCTCCAAAATATCATGTTTTCAGTAACTGTGATCTTGTAAATATAATAATCACATGAGCTTAAGATATTCAATCTGTTATGCTTCTCTATGTCTTTTGGTGGGCTGTAATGATCTAATTCTGTGGAATAAGAGAGTCATCTGATTGCAGGTCCATCCTTGAGTTGTTTTGGTAAGGCAGTTCAAAGGGAGCATCTTAAACCTTTGGAGCTGAAAATAATTTACTCATCAGTCCCCCCAACTTTACAGATGAGGAACAGACTCAGAGTAATTAATAAAAAAATAGAGTACTGACAAAAAATTGTCAAACACCAAATAATTAAGAATGATTTAAGGCTCAGCGCCTATAGCTCAACCGGCTAAGGCGCCAGCCACGTACACCTAAGGTGGTCCGTTCGAATCCCCAGCCCGGACCTGCCAAACAGGTTGCAACCAAAAAAATAGCCGGACGTTGTGGCGGGCGCC
>NW_003852533.1:3321369-3322313 GCF_000181295.1 Otolemur garnettii | reverse complement strand
TGGAGGTTGCTGTGAGCCATGATGCCACAGCACTCTACCCAGGGGGACGGCTTGAAACTCTGTCTCAAAAAAAAAAAAAAAAAAAAAGAATGATTTAAAAGAATATATGTTCTACATAATTTAAGTAACTAATAAAAGCCTACTAAAGCCTACTCGTACATATAACCTACAATCTTCTGATGAAATTATTACTCAAGGTATAACTATTTCCTTAAGCATCCTATTTGACTAATGAACCCTATGGTTAAGCATCATAATATGACAAAGGATTTGGAATACATAAATATAGGGAGTGACAATTATTCACTCTTGAAACTGTGACACCGTTAGGTATGCAGACGAACTGAACGATGTCTAGTATATCATACATTTAAGGATGCATTATAATTCCAGTCAAATTATTTCTATCAACTCTACCATGTGTAGTTAATAGAATTAATAAAAATTAAGTGTTAAATACATAAGAAATGCACTACTAAATATAATTTATGGAAAGGATTTAACTAGATTTCTCTTTACATACAGTTTATCAAGAATACAACAAATTTTGTCTAAACTTTTGAATAAATACCATCTAACATTTGTTTAACAAACTATTTCATTTGACCATTGCCACAACCCCATACACAGTAGATACTATTACTCCCATCCAGCATATACAGAACAATCAGGCCCTGAGGTTAAGGAGTTTGACAAAGGTCACTGAGACAAATCCTAGGACCCAGATCCTCTACTCTTAGCCACTGTTCTATCACCCAGGCTGCTTCACTTATTATTTACTATAATGCAAAACACTTTATAATTTCCTTCCATATCAGTGGAAGTGAGGAAGAGTACCAAAATTCTAGCATTCTTATACTGTCTGAAATTTTAGTACATTCATCATTCATCTTAATGGTGATGAGACAAGTCACTTTATTTTTTCCTTTTTTTTTTTTTTTTGG
>NW_003852533.1:3317488-3321349 GCF_000181295.1 Otolemur garnettii | reverse complement strand
TTTCTATTCTATTCCTTGTGTATGACAAGTATTCAATATTAATGAAACCCAATAGTGGTATAAATTTCTTTACATGTCCCAAATTTAGAGACCTTGAAATTTGAACTTAGAAAGTTTTTTTTTTTTTTTTGAGACAGTCTCAAGCTGTCACCCTCAGTAGAGTGCCATATCATCGCAGCTCATAGCAACCTCAAACTCTTGGGCTTAAGCGATTCTCTTGCCTCAGCCTCCCAAGTAACTGGAACTACAGGTGCCTACCACAACGCATGGCTATTTTTTGATTGTAGTTGTCATTGTTCTTTGGCAAGCCCAGGCTGGGTTCAAACCTGCCAGCTCTGGTCTATGTGGCTGGTGCCCTAGCTACTGAGCTACAGGTGCTAAGCCCCTTTTTTTTTTTTTTCTTGAGACTATGTCGCCCTTGGTAGGGTGCCGTAGCATCACAGCTCACAGCAACCTCAAACACTTGGGCTTAAGTGATTTTCTTGGGTCAGCCTCCCAAGTAGCTGGGACTATAGGCACCCGCCACAACACCCAGCTAGTTTTTGGTTGCAGTTGTCACTGTTTAGCAGGCCCAGCCTAGCTTGAACCCACCAGTCCCCAGTATATGTGGCCTGCGCTCTACTCACTGAGCTATGGCCGCCAAGACAAAAAGTCACCTTAATTGAGAACTGTGCTCATCAGTAATTCTGAATGCTACCAAATACTCAATTATTTTCTTAATCATAAAATAAAGAACCCACTTATTCAGAAAGCACTCTACAAACAATACCCATAATATTGTTAAAAAATAACTTTATAGTTGGGAAAAAACATCTGAAACCAAACCTTTTTTTTTTTTTTCTTTTTTTTGGAGAGACTTATTCTACTGCTCTGGGTAGAGTGCCCTCGTGTCATCGTATCTCATAGCAACCTCAAGCCCTTGGGCTCAAGCAATTCCGCCTCAGCCTCCCCCACAGCTGGGACTACAGACATGCAGCACCACGCCCAGCTCTAAAACCAAATCTTAACTCTGCCACTCACTAACTTGTTCAACTCTGGGTACATTTCTTAAATTACGTTAGTCTCATGCTCTCTCATAAAATGAGAATAATACCATCTCCGTCTGTGAGTTGCTGTGATGGTGAATGTAGAAAGCCCTTAGCTTCTAGGTAAAGGCCAGGTCTCACAGTAGCAGTTAGAGAAACAAATGTCCACAGGTACTGCTGATAGGCAATGTCATTTAGTTTGGTCAATTTATTTACTAGTTTAACTTCCAGTGTACCCTTATTTTTGTTCTGCCAAACATTTAGGGCAGTACACAATACCTCACTCTTGCTCCCAAGGATCCACTTAAAGTGAAAGTTGGATTTTACTCCTCTTCCAACCCCTGATAATTTAGCAATATAGTAATAATCTATTATTTAACTATCTTGGTGTTGGTTACATTGAAAGCAAAGCTTTTACTATTTTGATTCCTACTCTCGATCTGAGTCAGCTAACTCCATCTTTCACTACATTTTGATATAAACCCAAATAGTAAGACAATTTTATAAATACAAATCATGATCAGAATATTAATGTTGGGTGAAAAAAGTGGGAAGTCTTCCAAGGGACTGGACAGAGGGATCTAATACTAAGAAATCGTGTATTCAGCAGTATGTACTAATTTACTTTCTCCTTTAATCCTCACAGCTATCATTCTCTAGTCAATATGAGCATCACTTTATAGATTAGGAAAATGAAGTTCTAACTCTTGCTCTCTTCTCCATGTTCAAGGTGCTCAAACCACTCTAACTTACAGGAAAGCTCTCACCTCAATCCTCTTATGATCTCTGCCTGGGGAATGCTTTCATCTCTCCACAAGATCACCTTCTGTTTCAGGTCTCACCTCAAAACTATCTCCTTTGACTATTCACTCAAAAGTAGTTCACACCAATTTCTCCATCTTTATTTCCTTCAGAACACAAAACCATCTGTGCTTATCTTTTTGTGTTTAACGGTAGGGATACTTTGACTTATTACTGCTCTGTCCTAGTTGGTCACCATAGAGGAAGATACTGATTTTTTTTTTTTTAAACAGTGTCTCAAGCTGTCCCCCTGGGTAGAGTGCCATGGCATCAATAGCTCACAGCAATCTCCAACTCTTGGGCTCAAGTGATCTTCCCGCCTCAGTTTTTCTATTTTTAGTAGAGACGAGGGTCTCAATTTTGCTCAGGTTGGTCTCGAACTCCTGAGCTCAAGCAATCTACCCGCCTTGGCCTCCCAGAGTGCTAAGATTACAGGCATGAGCCACTGTGCCAGGCCTGAAGATACTGGTTTAAAGAATGAATGAGCACACCAGCCTACATTCATTGAGTAAAGAGCAGGGCCTGCCTATGAGTCCAAGGTAAAGAGCAGGGCCTGCAAACCAGTCCAAGCAAAAATGACTCCAAGCTCCTCCACTACCAGCACTACTACTATTTTCTTCACAGTTGGGAGGGGAGCTGTTTGGGGCTGAAAAATCAGTTAAGAGGTGTGCCTTCCTGATCTCTTATATTCATTCACTTGGAAGAAATTTACAGAACTACCAACACACATAATTACTACTACAAAATATTTAACCTGAATTTCAAGAGCTATTACACTGCCTTTTAGAATTACAAGTCAATCTGGAAAAACACTGCATTATGATGTCCATTAACAATCATAATACATTTAAAACTGTTGAGTGGCACATGCATAAATTATGTAAGGCTAAAAGAAAAGTGACATATTCGCACTTTACTAACAGTCTGGTAATATTTTGTCCCTCTGTAAGTTGCTCTGAGTTTCACAAAACACGGCACAGAAACTTCTTAAAACCAGCCATGGGACCTCGTTCTCATAGTTTCGTTCTTTCCTAAAGATGACCCACACACTCACTGTTGCTTGTTGCAGTTAAACCACGTCCTAGCAGGTAAAAGCCTAAGGGCCGCTCAAGCAGACCTCTAGCAGCATCCCCTGTCACCTCACCCACAGGATCTAATACTTACTGTTGAGGCCTCCATCCTCAGACACTCCAGTCCCTCTCATTCCTAGGTAAGTCAGTCCCAGGATTAGGAAAAATAAGCAGGCAGCAGTTAAGAGAAACATGGACAAATAGTGGGCACTGAAACTCCCTGTCGGGGACGCCTCTTCCCGTTTAAACTGCTGGAGAAGTTCCTCTTCGGGTTCGGAGAGCTTGGGTTTGCCGTACGCGTTTTTCAGGTAGGTATGATTGGAGCCCGTGTGATTGGCGTGATTGATCCTGAGTGAGCCGGAGGCGACCCCGGCCGCAGTGGGAGGGAGGCTGTTGGAGTAGATCCTGGGGGCGTCCACAGCGAAGGCCCCACCACCGATGTGATTGTTGGTTTTAAGAAGGGAGCCTGCGGAAGAATCCAAGGTTGAGTCCACGTCAGTAAGCTGCGGGGACAGGACCGGGGGCAGTTTCTTGGCGCTGGCGCGGAATCTGGGCACCGGGCTGGAGTCCCCCTGATCGCAGCCTCCTCGCTGCTCCGCCGCCGCCTCGTCGAGGCTGCGGCTCCTGTCTAGACTCCCGGCGGCCGCCGCCCTGTCATTCATCGCGAGCCCTGCCCCTCCTGGGGCCGCGGGCTCCAGCCGGCCGCCGGCAGCCTTCGCAGCCAGCGGGGAAGGCGGCTTACTGTGGGTCCGTCTGGGCCGGTGCCGCGGAAGGGGGTCGTCCTTCAACACCTGTCGGGCGGAGGCCGCGTCTTCGGCCGCCTCTTCCTCAGAGTCCGAGTAGTTCTCCCGGCAGCTGTAGGACACCAGCCGGCTGCCGTTCACCGCCCGGCTCGTCCACAGCGGCTCCTCGGCCTCCGCGTCCCGGTCCGCGCCGTCCTCCGCCGGCCCGTCCTCGTCCCCCCC
>NW_003852533.1:3312047-3316848 GCF_000181295.1 Otolemur garnettii | reverse complement strand
CCATCTTCTCTCCAGGGTGTTTTACAAGCTCCGCGCTACCGGAAGTGACGCGCCGCCCGAGACCCTGAACTAGACCGGGCTGCGTCGCCCCCCCGCGCCGCCGGCCGCCGGCCAATGGGAGGCGCGGGAGGAGCTCACCTGAGCGGGAAAGGCCACCTGAGCGGCGCGCGGCTCCAGGCGGAGACGGTTTCTGGGGTCTCACCTTGAGTGCTGCGCTTTCTCCCGCCGTCCTCTGTCCTGCACTTGCTAGTGCCGTTCCCGCGAGCTGTCTTTCATTAAAACACACCTTGACCTCTTTCTCCTAGGTTCCTGCCGCCGGTCAGGAGTAATAATTGAAAGGACATCTACCCTGAAGTTCATGGCATTAGTTTTCTTTCCATCCAGATTCTTGCTGCCAAGGGAGCTTAGAAGAGACTGAAAGAAATCCTAATGGCCAGACTTAGATGTGACTTCAGGTTGTGTCTTTTCAGTCTGTCTTTACGCTTGACTTAGCGTCCCCCCTCCCCCGCTCCCGCCTCCAAAGTGACTTTTTCTCACCGCTCTTTTTGACAAACCTCTCCCCTTCCAAACGGAGATCTGGAATACACCAGTCCAGATACCGTCTTCTTCAGCAGTGGTGGCTATGCATTCATCAGTTGATTGTAAGGCATTATTATTTTTTTCCTTTTTTGAAATCTGATGACCTTGGCAGGTCATCATTTCCAAAAGTGGAAGAGAGCCTGGTTCAGCTCCCGTAGCACAGTGGTTACACAGTGGTTACGGCGCCAGCCACAGACACCGAGGTTGGCAGGTTCAAACACGGCCCAGGCCAGTTAAAAAAACTGCAACATAAAAAAATAGCCAGGCGTTGTGGCGGGCGCCTGTAGTCCCAGCTATTTGGGAAGCTGAGGCTTAAGCCGAAGAGTTTGAGATTACTGTGAACTGTCACACCAGAGCACTCTACCAAGGGCAACATAGTGACACTCTGTCACAAAAAAAAAAGTAGAAAAGCTTATTATCTGCTACATTTGAAGACTGAAAGACATAACACGTCATCCTATTTATTTCCTTCTTCGCGCCTTGCCAATCAGTTATTTAATTATTAATAATTGCACTTATTTTAGAAATTATTTTATTTATTGTGTTATCCCTTAGAACTGTACACTCCATGCACAGAAGAACCTTGCCTATTATTAGGGACACAGCAGAAGCTCTGTAAACATTCCTTGAACGAATTAATGAATTGCGAAGCCTTAGTATGAGATGGGTATTTTGACGTGAGAACAGTACCATGTGAGGCAGAGAAAGCTGCACACAAAGTTGAAAAATAAAAGACCTGGAAATCCACCCCTCCCTTAGGAAATGATTCCGGGGAGGTGAAATTTGCCTAGTTTAGTAAAGTTCTCTCTCCTTCCATCCCCCCAAACTGCGGCAGAGCGGATACTTCTTAGGTATGTCAGTACTAGTAGCCGCAGTGCAGCTGCTAGTACAGCGCCTGACACACTGCACAGTATATATTGCTGAGTAAGTTATCTTACCTACTACATGACATAAATCTGTACAGGAAAAAGTCAGTTGAAAGCATACTGGCTTGGTGCCTGTGGCTTAAGCCGCTAAGGTGCTAGTCACATACACCTAAGGTGGCAGGTTTGAATCCAGCCCAGCCCGCCAAACAATAATGATAGCTGCAACTGAAAAAATAGCCAGGCATTGTGGCAGGCGCCTGTGGTCCCAGCTACTTGGGAGGCAGAGACAGGAGACTCCCTTGAGCCCAGGAATTGGAGGTTGCTGTGAGCTGTGATGCCACAGCACTCTACCCAGGGGGACAGCTTGAGGCTCTGTCTCAAAAAAAAAAAAAAAGAAAGAAAGAAAGAAAGAAAGCATGGATACTAGTTTTTCAACATCCTAAGTCCAACAGCAGAATAATACTTAGTAACTTTAATTTTTTACTTTTTCTAGCAAAAGCTCGCTATCTCCTCCAAAATAGCTTTTACATGAGGGGTATTTCCTTCTCCTTTGTCTGACATAAAGACTTGAAAATTTACAAGTGTTCCTGAATCTATGACTGTTACGGATTTATAAGAGTGTTTAGCACAGTAAATTATAGTGTCTATAATGATGATTGCCCAGAATTTATTGCCATAACTATTTGTGTGGGACTCAAATGATTATAAACTTACCACACTTATGTCTTAATGTAACAGAGTGGTGAAGCTGTGAGCTTTAGAGTTAAACAGAAGTGGCTATGGACACAGCCTTGTCTCTCATTTTTATTCTTAGTTTGACCTTTGTTTCATACCCTACTGGCCCTTCAGGTAGGAATCATAGAGAGCTGTTTGTTCGTCCTCTGATTTTCATGAATGTTTATATGTCCTCCTGGAAGGGAACCATTCATATTTTTGCCTGTTGACTTTGGGCAAGTTCCCGAACTTCTTTAACCTTGGTTTCTGAATACATAAAAGAAGGATGATGAGTCTTCCTTAGAAGGCTGTTTTAAGGATTAAATAAGATTTTTTTTTCTGCTTAATGCTTAGCATCCTACCTAATTCACAGTGTGCACTCAATAAATTTTAGTCGATAAGGTAAAGCTAAGCATGGCTTGCATCTGTTTTGGTAGCATGCCTCCTGAAAACCACATGTAAAACCATAAAGAAAATGTTGCTGCATAGATAAAAATAGAAATGGTTAAACTTTGGCCAAGGCCTTACATAATCCTTTATTTGGAGGCAGCAAAGTTTGGAATGACCTAAGAATCAAAGGTGTCCAATCCCCAAGTTATGTGATTTAGGGAAAATATTAGGCTCTCAGAACTTCACTTGGTTCTTTTTTTAAAATGTTGAGACTTGGTGCCCATAGCACAGTGGTTACAGTGCCAGCCACATACACCAAAGGTGGTAGGTTTGAACCCAGCTGGGCCAGCTAAAACAACTGCAACAACAACAACAACAACAAAATAGCCGGGCATTGTGGCAGGTGCCTGTGGTCCCAGCTACTTGGGAGACTGAGGCAAGAGAATCGCTTAAGCCCAAGAGTTTGAGGTTGCTGTGAGCTGTGACATCACAGCACTCTACTGAGGGCAACATAGTGAGACAGAAAAAAAGAAAGAAAGAAAGAAAAGAAAAGAAAATGCTGATATGCCTATAATCCTAGCACTCTGAGAAGCCAAGGCGGGTAGATTGCTGAGCTCACAAGTTCAAGACCAGCCTGAGCAAAAGCAAGACCCTGTCTCGATTTAAAATAGAAAACTTAAAAAAAAATAAAAATAGAAATAGAAAAACTGAGGCAAGAGGATAACTTGAGCCTGAGTTGGAGGTTGCTGTGAGCTATGACATCGCAGCACTCTACCCAGGGTGATGGCTTGAGATTCTGTCTCCAAAAAAAAAAAGGTAAAAACTAAAATATTTAACATTTTTTATTTTATCTTCTGAATATGACACACATCTTTTTAGGTGGTTTGAATTACAGTGGAACCTCTGTAAGTTAAATATCTAAGGAACTGTAACAAACTGGCCAACATAAGGACCAGCCATTGAGTACATGGGGTGCATGGCCAGTCTATGGCAAATAAGTCAACTTAAAAAGTTGGTCAATGTAGAGAGGTGGTCAGGTGCTACTGAATTGGGGGAATACCATAGAATTCATCTGATAACTCAAAAGGTAGGTTTTATTAGTCATCATCTTCTACAGATGAGCTGGAAAAAATTTCTTGATTCAAACCTCACAGTAGTCAAATGAGAAACTGAAACCCAGGACTTCTGAGCCCAAATTCCATGTTCTTTCCACCACACAATACCAACACTTGAATATATTACTGGAATCAGAAAGTAATATGTGTAAAAATAACTTAGTTCCTTGTTTTCTTGCCCACCCTATAAAGGAAAGAGTTGTCAGGGGGTGAGAAAAAGGACTAACCTTTGCAGTTCACCTGTTTCTTAGCTTTGTTGCTACATGTAACAACTGGAAGGAAAACTCAGCAACACAAAACTGATTATATCACTTGACGTTTTAGCAGATCAAAGAAGTAACACAGTATCATATTGATATTATCACTTAACTCCTCTTAAAGTGCCTCCAGGATGTGTTCCCTAGTTTTGATCTACAAAGTTACTGATGTTTATTTTCCTCTGTAATTGCTCAACCTCTATTCAACACTAGCACTACTTATAAAGGAAGAAGCCAGAATAAACAGGCTGAAGATATAACACCCTATTGAGAAATGTTGGACAAAATTCCCATCCTATGTTACAGCAAGAATTAGCCAAGGAAGTTTTGTAGTGAGAGCATCTGTTTTATTTTTCTATATATAATCCAAACAGGTGAGGAATAGTCATAGGATTCCAGTAAACAACATATGTGTGCCATGATTGATAATTACATTCCACTCTGTGCCAGTGAGTGAACTGCCTAAGTTATAAACTAAAAATCATGGAAAACATTTCACATCAATACATGATAGACAAGAATCTAGTCTCAGGTCTGCCGTTATCAACTGTAGCAATATTTTATATTGCCAAATAATCTACGGAGCATTTTCCTTATCTCACTTAATCTTTATACCAAACCTAACAGGTAGCTATAATTATCCAAGTTCTATGGACAAGAAAACTAAGGTTCAAGAAGGTTCTGACTCGGCACCTGTGGCTCAGGTGGCTAGGGAGCCAGCTGAGGTGGCGGGTTCGAATCCAGCCCGGACCCGCCAAACAACAATGATGGCTGCAACCAAAAAATAGCCGGGCGCTGTGGCGGGCACCTGTGGTCTCAGCTACTTGGGAGGCGGAGGCAGGAGACTCACTTGAGCCCAGGAGTTGGAAGTTGCTGTGAG
>NW_003852533.1:3301968-3312027 GCF_000181295.1 Otolemur garnettii | reverse complement strand
CTGTGGCGGGCACCTGTGGTCTCAGCTACTTGGGAGGCGGAGGCAGGAGACTCACTTGAGCCCAGGAGTTGGAAGTTGCTGTGAGCTGTGATGCCATAGCACTCCACCCAGGGTGACAGCTTGAGGCTCTGTCTCAAAAAAAAAAAAAAAAAAAAAAAGAAGGTTCTGTCTTTGTCCTTTGTGAGAGCTAGTCAGGGCTTGAATTCAAGCACTCCTGGCTTATTGAACCCTGAGTTCCCTGTCCTTTCTCGCCCAATGCTGTCTCCATGAGTACACTACATTGCCGAGTGAGCCATTTAACCTTTTGTCTTTCAGTATCACTCTAAAATGAGTAAGTAAAGCTAGCTGGCAATAAAGCTTCCTTCCAAATCCAGAACTTTCTAAGAGCACTTTCTTATAGTACATATTATTGTGCTTTTTTTTTTTTTTTTTTTTGAGACAGAGTCTCACTTATTCACCATTGATAGAGTGTCCTGGTGTCCTACCTCACAGCAACCTCAAGCAATTGTTTTGCCTCAGCCTCCCAAGTAGCTGGGATTACAGGCGCCTGCCATAGTGCCTGCTATTTTTAGAGATGAGGTCTCATTCTGGCTCAGGCTGGTCTCAAATTCATAAGCTCAGGCAATCTACCCACTTCAGCCTCCCAGAGTGCTGGGATTACAGGCATGAGCCACCGTGCCCAGTCTGTACTTTTTATTACAGTTGTTTATACAGTTGTCTTATTTCTCTCCGTAGGCTTTATGTCCCTTGAGATAAGGGTCTGTGTCTTTTTGAAATTTGCATCCCCCCAATCTCCTACCTTACTATTTTATACACAGTAGGTGCTCAATGCAAATGAACATGTTGAATGAAAGAGATACCACGTATCAAAAAATGGCATTAGGGGCTTGGCACCTGTGGCTCAAGTGGCTAAGGCACCAGTCACATACACCTCAGGTGGAGGGTTTGAATCCAGCCCGGCCCGCCAAACAACAATGACCGCTGAAACCAAAAAATAGCCGGGCGTTGTGGCGGGCGCATGTGGTCCCAGCTGCTTGGGAGGCTGAGGCAGGAGACTCGCTTGAGCCCAGGAGTTTTAGGTTGCTGTGAGCTGTGATGCCACAGTGCTCTACTGAGGGTGACATGGTGAGACTCTGTCTCAAAAAAAAAATAGAATCACCAGGTTTAAGTTTTATAGTATGTTTGAACGTTGGTTTAGGATAGGGAGGATGGCCAGGAAGAAGGGATGGCCACTGCTCCTTTTTTTCCTGGTGGGATAGAAAGCTTCCTCTTCCATCGTGCTGATCTAGACCTGCTCCTGACCTCTGCTGCTTTGCCTCTAAATGAGAGCACTTTCATTTCTTTTCTTTTTTTTTTTTTTTTTAACAGAGCCTCACTATATTGCCTTTGGTAGAGTGCTGTGGAGTCACAGTCCACAGTAACCCCTAACTCTTGGGCTTAAGCAATTCTCCTGCCTCAGCCTCCCAAGTAGCTAGGGCTACGGGTGCCTGCCAGAATGCCTGGCTATTTTTTTTGTTGTAGTTGTCGCTGTTTAGCTGGCTGTGGCTGGGTTCAAACCTAAGCACTGAGCCGGTGTATGTGGCCGGGGCCCTAAGCACTGAGCCACAGGCACCGAGCGCATTTCTGTCCGTCCACACAGAAGGAACGTTTCCAAATGTCATGTGTCCTTCCCTCGTTCCTCTGGCCCCTGAAGAACAGGTTCACAAGGCACAGCAATGCTCAGTGAGGCCCGCTCCCTGCCACACAGCCCGAGTTCCTCTCCTGAACATTAAGCTAGGGCAGCGTCAGGCTCCCCTCTCAGAGATAACTGTTCTTTGTTGCTCATCTTCTTGAAACTCTTTTCAGGTTAGAGAGTGAATCCAATCCCTGTTATTCCATTTTGACAGGAAGCAGAAATCCCAGTACATGGGGGCTTAAAATAATAATCTCTCTGCTTTTATTACATGATTGAAATTTCCCCAAATAAGAACTTAAAAAAAAAATCTATAGGTCAGATGCTTGATAGTGCAAAAGGTTTTTCAAGAAAAATAGCAGTATGCAATAAAAATTTAATTGAGTTATATTATTTATTTTATTTTCTTTCTTTTTTTTTTTTTTTTTTGAGACAGTCTCACTCTATTGCCCTTGGTAGAGTGCTATGGTGTCACAATTCACAGCAACCTCCAACTTCTGGGCTTAAGTGATTCTCTTGCCTCAGCCTCCGGAGCAGCTGGGACTACAGGCACCCACCACAACACACGGCTATTTTTTGTTGCACTTTGGCCAGGGTTGGGTTCAAACCTACCACCCTTGGTATATGGGGCCTGCACCCTACTCATTGAGCCACAGGTGCTGCCCTATTCAGTTATATTATGAGTTATATTATGAGATGTAAATTCTCTCTTTTGATTCTCTAAGACCTCTTCATTAAAGTCTGCATAATATATTTTTTTGTCTTAGCAAAAAAAAATTAGAGTAATATCTTTTTTTTTTTTTTGATTGCAGTTTGGCCAGGGCTGGGTTTGAACATGTCACCCTCAGTATATGGGGCCGGCACCCCACCCACTGAGCCACAGGTGCCACCCTAGAGTAATATCTTGAATATCTGTGCCCATCACCATCCTCTTAGGTACTAACCAGTCACCCCCACGAATCATCTCTTTGCTCCCTCTCTCTTTCTCACTCATTCTGCCTCTCCCTTGTGGCCAGCAGGTACATAAAACATGTTTTAATTTGTTTTTCTGTTTTTGAGACAGAGTCTCACTTTGTCAACCTCAGTAGTGTCATAGCTCACAGAAACCTCAAACTCTTGGGCTCAAGCAATCCTCTTGCCTCAGCCTCCCAGTCATATGAACTATAGGCACCCACCACCATGCCTGGCTAGTTTTAGAGATGGGGTCTTCTTCTTGCTGTAACTCGTCTGGAGCACGTGAGCTCAAGTAATCTGCCCGCCTTGGCTTCCCAGAGGGAGGGATTACATGCACAAGCCACTATGCCTGGCCAACACATTTTAATTATTTAGAAATTTTATATGCATGATATCAAGTTTAATATATGTTGCTGGATAAAGAGTTCCTGATCTCCTCTTACTATCAACCAATATGCAGAGAACAGGATAGGTCCACCAAAATGTATTTGTCAGAAGGCCAGGATTCTAGAGAACAGTGATTGCAGCCTCTCCAAGACTGCTTTTTTTCAGGCTGGTCGCAGTGACTCACACCTGTAATCCCAGCAATCTGGGTGGATTGCCTGAGCTCACAGGCTCAAGACCAAGAGCAAGAGCAAGACCCCTGTCTCTAAAAATAGCCAGGCTTTGTGAGGTGCCTGTAGTCCCAACTACTTGGGAGGCTGAGGCAAGAGAATCACTTGAGCCCAAGAGTTTGAGATTGCTGTGAGCTATGATGCCACAGCACTCTACCCAGGGTGACAAAGTGAGACTCTGTCTCAAAAAAAAAACAAGATAATTCTGTTCTTCCCTTTCTAAAATTACAGTTTTGAGGTTTTTTTTGTTTGTTTGTTTTTTGTTTTTGAGACAGAGCCTCAAGCTATCCCCCTGGGTATAGTGCTGTTGCATCACAGCTCACAGCAACCTCCAACTCCTGGGCTCAAGCAAGTCTCCTGCCTCAGCCTCCCAAGTAGCTGAGACCACAGGCACCCACCACAAGCCTGGCTATTTTTTGGTTGCAGCCATCATTGTTGTTTTCGCGGGCCTGGGCTGGATTCGAACCTGCCACCTTAGGTTTATGGGGCTAGCGCCTTAGCCACTTGAGCCATAGGCACTGAGCCTTGGGTTTGTTTTTTTTTTTAATTTCCGAGATAGAGTCTCAAGCTGTCACCCTGGGTAGAGTACCATGGCATCACAGTTCACAGCAACCTAAACTCCTGGGCCCAAGCGATCCTCTTGCCTCAGCCTCCCAAGTAGCCAGACTATAGGCACCTGCCACACCACCAGCTATTTTCTGGCCCAGGCTGGATTTGAACCTGCAGCTCCCATATATGTGGCTGGCACCCAAGCCACCTGAGCTATAGGCGCCGAGCTCCAAAATAACAGGTTTATACATAAAAGTTCAAAGCAAAGACCACACCAACCTCTATTCCAAATAATGATCAGCATAACTCAGTAACGTACCACAACATTCCAATTCAAAAGTTACTTTCCTAAATCAATTCACTTAAACCTCTCCAGATAGGCATCTTTAGGGTGGGAGCTAAGTTTGCAAAACAGTAAGAATAGGACCAGCTTGGTGGCTCACGCCTAGAATCCCAGCACTCTGGGAGACTGAGGTGGGTGGACTTTCTTTTTTTTTTTTTTACATCAGACAAATGGCTAATTTCTTCATGATTCAATCTGCTGAACTATGCAACCATCATAGTATTTTTTTTTTAGACAGAGTCTCATTTTGTCACCCTACGTAGAGTGCCAAGACGTCATGGCTCACAGCAACCTCCAACTCTTGGGTTCAAGCAATTCTCTTGCTTTAGTCTCCCAAGTCGCTGGGACTACAGGCACCCACCACAATGCCCAGCTATTTTGTTGTTGTTATTGCAGTTATTGCTATTTGGCATGCCAGGCCAGGTTCAAACTTCAGCTTCAGTGTATGTAGCTGCCACCCTAGCAGTTGAGCTATAGGTGCAGAGCCTGGAGGCTGGTCTCCAACTCTTGAACATAAGCGATCCTCCTGCCTTGACCTCCCAGAGTGCAGGGATTCCAGGTGTGAGCCACCCCACCCTGCTGTCTGATTGTAACTTGATTCAGGATCTCTGGACATTTTTGTTGTTTTCCATCAGATCTTTGGTACTTTCATGATCTTACTGAACTTTAACTCTACTGAATAGTAGATGTGAGTTATCCTCATTCTCATTTTATACAGGTGATGAAATTAAGAAATAGAGTTTAATTTACTTTGCAAGGTCACAAAGCTGGTAGATGTGCTACTACACAGGCCTTCTGAATCCTACTTAACTTTTCTTTGAAATGTTGGGGGGAAACAAGGCCCAATGGAGAGAATGAACATCCAAACACCATATTTAAGAGGAGGAGAGCTTTTATTCAGCTAGTGGAGCAAACAGCATAGAAGAATTAAAAATGGGCTCAGCGCCTGTGGCTCAAGTGGCTAAGTTGCCAGCCATATACACCTAAGGTGGCAGGTTCAAATTCAGCCCGGGCCCGCCAAACAACAATGATGGCTGCAACCAAAAAATAGCCGGGCGCTGTGGTGGGCACCTGTAGTCCCAGCTACTTGGGAGGCTGAGGCAGGAGACTCACTTGAGCCCAGGAGTTGGAGGTTGCTGTGAGCTGTGATGCCAAAGCACTCTACCCGGGGGCTAGCTTGAGGCTCTGTCTCAAAAACAGACAAACAAACAAACAAACAAACAAATGAATTAAAAATGGCCTGGGTCCCTGACTGGCTTGGTCTTTCCCTTTTTATTTCTAGTTAAAAAGTTCCAGCTCATGGGTACCTTTCTCACGGGTCAGTTTGAATCAAGTGGGAGAAGCAGGCTCCAGCTCTTACAGAACTTTGGGCTTTTACAGAAGCTGAACCAAGAGTCAGTTTTCAGACCAGGAGCGGTGGTTCCCAACTGTAATCCCAGCGCTCTAGATTTACACCAATCTAGACCAGCCTAAGCCAGAAGGAGACCTATAAAAATAGCCCGGTGTCATGGTAGATGCCTTGTAGTCCCAGCTATTTGGGAGGCTGAGACAAGAGAATTGCTTAAGCTCAAGAGTTAGAGGTTACTATGAGATAGGATGCCATGGCACTCTACCAAGAGCAACAAAGTGAGACTTGGTCTTCAAATTAAAAAACAAACAAACAAACAAAAAAACAGTAGTTTTCAGGTCCTAGGAGTCTACAAATTCTTAAGAGCTGAATCACCACGGGGAGGGCCTCGCAGGTGTGTCCTTGGGGTCTCCTTGAGAAGATCTCTATTCCTTTAGACCTTACTTTTTCTGGGTATCCTCTTTCACCATAACTAGTCTTATTACAAGAAATATTTAAATGATCTATCAAAATAAGTTTGGCTAAAAAACAGAGTAACAACAACGGCATAAAGCTATTACCTTAAACGGGACACATTAATGGGAACTGTAATGGTTGAACAAATAGTAACAGCTAACAGTATTGCCGTAGTAGAAAAACTGAGGTATTAGAAGCATAGATGCAAATTTTTTTGAACAAAAAATAATCAAATTCTATGAAAGAAGATAATTTTCGGTCAGTCTCTACATAATTTCTTTTCTTTTTTTTTTTTTGAGACAGAGCCTCAAGTATCCTGCTGGGTAGAGTGCCATGGCATCATAGCTTACAGAAACCTCCAACTCCTGGGCTCAAGCAAGTCTCCTGCCTCACCCTCCCAAGTAGCTGGGACCGCAGGCACCCGCCACAGTGCCTGGCTATTTTTTGGTTGCAGCCAGCAATGTGGTTTTGGTGGCCCGGGCTGGGGATTCGAACCCGCCACCTTAGGTGTATGTGGCTAGCGCCTTAGCCACTTGAGCCACAGGTGCCGAGCTTCTACATACTTTCAAAATACTGACTTCCCAAGAGTAAGGGCGAGTAGATTTTAATTAATGTCAGTTTCTGGGGGAAGTTGGTGGGAATTTTCATTAACTGGGAATGGAACATGATTTAATATTATGACCCAGCTGCTGGAAAAGCTAACTCAGTCTGAGGCTGCAGAGCTGTGTGGACTGAACCTCACCTGCTGGCCCAAGTTGGAGCCTGTGTTCACATGATGTCCCCACATAAGGACAGTGACAGAACTAAAATCCTTGACTATGGTAGTGTGGAAGTTGGCAGCTGTTTCCTCAGAGAACGTTTTGAGAACTTAGAGTATTCAATTTCAAATTTGGAGAATGAATGGTTCTTTAAACTTATTCATTCCCTTAAGAAAGATATGTTGAGGCTCGGCGCCTGTGGCTCAAGTGGCTAAGGCGCCAGCCACATACACCTAAGGTGTCGGGTTCAAATCCAGCCCGGGCCGCTAAACAACAATGACGGCTGCAACCAAAAAATGGCTGGGCGTTGTGGCAGGCACCTGTGGTCCCAGCTACTTGAGAGGCAGAGGCAGGAGACTCACTTGAGCCCAGGAGTTGGAGGTTGCTGTGAGCTGAGATGCCACGGCACTCTACCCAGGGGGACAGCTTCAGGCTCCTGTCTCAAAAAAAAAGAAAGAAAGAAAGAAAGAAAGATATGTTGAGTTTACTACACGTCAGAGTAGGCAGGCCCTTGCCGGTGACTGTAATGACTTGGCCCATACTGGAGTGAGCTGGAGGCTGTGGGGAGGAATCTACATGGGGGGGGCTGCTTGCAATATGCGGACAAAGCATCATCTTTCTGGCAGTTTTGTGGAGAATAGGCTATAGGGGACAGGGAAAGGGTGGAAGGGTGAGAATGAATCTTACCAGCAATAGGTTACAGTCATGTAGAAAAAGGCAAATGTATGGATTTTTGGATATAGTTTGATTTGGGGATGTATTTCATGTAAGTGAAGGGCAGAAAAAAAAATAGGTTAACTTTAATAGGTTAACCTAAATGGCTCCAGAGGACAGCACAGGCCCCCTGGATGGTGCTAGGAGAGGAAATAGTCCTGGGACACGGGAACATGACACAGTTGGTGACTCTTCAATGGCACAGAGAAGAAGAAAGTTATCACCCTGTGAATGAGGGATGGACATAGCTGGATTGCCTCCCTCTAACATCGTAACATTTTTTTTCTTTTTTGAGACAGAGTCTCACTATGTCACCCTCAGCACTCAGTAGAGTGCTGTGGTGTCACAGCTCACAGCAACCTCAAACTCTTGGGCTTAAGCTATTCTCTTTGCTTCAGCCTCCCAAGTAACTGGGACTACAGGCATCCACCACAATGCCTGGCTATTTTAATTTTTTTGTTGTTGTTGCAGTTGTTTAGCTGGCAAGGGTCAGGTTCGAACCCACCCCCTTCAGTGTATGTGGCTGGTGCCGTAACCACTGTGCTACGGGTGCTGAACTGACATCATAACATTTTAACTCAGTGTTATAGGAAGAAAGTTTCATAACTGCCAGAAATATAGAATTTCAAAAAGTTCATGAAATTAGCAATATAAATTTCAAGATTTAAAACTGGTATCGTGGGTGGCGCCTGTGGCTCAGTGGGCAGGGTCCTGGCTCCATATACTGAGGGTGGCAAGTTCAAACCTGGCCCTGGCCAAACTGCAACAAAAAAATAGCTGGGCATTGTGGTAGGTGCCTATAGTTCCAGCTACTCAGAAGGCTGAGGAAAGGGAATCACCTAAGCCCAGGAGTTGGAGATTGCTGTGAGCTGTGTGACGCCACGGCACTCTACCATGGGCGATAAAGTGAACTCCATCTCTACACACACAAAAATTAAAACTGGTATCGTTTTTTTACTTTCTTTTTCTTTTCTTTTTTTTGTTTTTTTGAGACAGAGTCTCACTATGTTACCCTGGGTAGAGTGCCATGGTATCACAGCTCACAGCAACCTCAGACTCTTGGGCTTAAGTGATTCTCTTGCCTCAGCCTCCTAAGTAGCCGGGACTACAGGTGCCCACCACAACACCTGGCTGTTTTGTTGTTGTTGTTACAGTTGTCATTGTTGTTTAGCTGGCCCAGGCCCGGTTCGAACCTGCCTGCCTCGGTGTATGTGGCTGGCACCCTAACCACTGAGCTATGGCACCACCCTGTTTTTTCTACAATAGTGTAAAAACAACAAATTTTGATAAAGTAGCAAAGGAAAACAGGTACCAACAGCCCTTCTTGAGGACTTAGAATTTTTGTTCCAAAGTTACTTGCAAGATCACCACCACCAGACATTGCCATTCAGTTTATAATTATTTTTGTTCACTTAACAGCTATGAAACATAATAGAAGTAATTAACAGGAAGCCAGGTGCAGTGGCTCAGTCTTTAATCCTAGCACTCTGGGGGGCTGAGATGGGCAGATTGCTTGAGCTCAGGAGCTGGAGACCAGCCTGAGCAAGAGCAAAACCCTGTCTCTAAAAATAGCTGGGCATTGTGGTGAGTACCTGTAGTCCCAGCTACTTAGGAGGCTGAGGCCAGAGAATCACTTGAGCCTAGGAGTTTGAGGTTGCTATGAGCTGTGACATCATAGCACTCTACTGTGGGGGACAAAGTGAGACTCTCTCAAAACAAACAAAAAAAAGGAAGTAATTAATAGAAAAATGAGGCCAGGGCTGGACATCATAACTCGGTAGTTAGGGTGCTGGTCGCACGTTCCGGGGCTGGTGGATTCCAACAGGGCCAGGGCCTGCTAAACAAAAACAAACAAACAAACAAAAAAAAATAGCCAGGCATTGTGGTGGGCTCCTGTAGTCCCATCTACTTGGGAGGCTGAGGCAAGAGAATTCCCTGAACCCAAGAGTTTGAGGTTGCTGTGAGTTGTGATGCCATAGCACTCTACTGAGGCTGACAAAGTGAGACTGTCTCAATTTAAAAAGAAAAAAGAAAGAAAGAAAGAAAGAGAAAAACAAAAATGAGGCCAGTTGTAGTGGCTTACATCTATAATCCCAGCACTCTGGGAGGCTGAGGTGGGTGGATTGCTTGAGCTCAGGAATTTGAGACCAGCCTCAGAAAAACAAGACTCCATCTCTAAAATTAGCCAGGCATTGTGGTGGGCTCTCCTATAGTCCCAGCTACCTGGGAAGCTAAGGCCAGAGAATCACTTGAGCCCAAGAGTTTGAAGTTGCTGGGAGCTATCATGCCATGGCAGTCTACCCAGAGTGAAAAAATAAGACTCTGTCTCAAAAAATAAAACTAAAAATAAGTAGACAGATAGACATAAAAACTAGCCAGGCATTGTGGTAGCTGCCTGTAGTCTCAGCCACTTGGGAGGCTGAGGCAAGAGAATGTATCGAGCTCAGGAGTTTGAGGTTGCTGTGAGCTATGACACCATGGTACTCTACCCAGGGTGACTGAGTGAGACTCTGTCACAAAAAAAAAAAAAGAAAGAAAGAAAGAGAAAAGAGAGGCTGGCGCCTATGGCTCAACCGGCTAAGGTGCCAGCCACGTACACCTAAGGTGGCGGGTTCGAATCCCCAGCCCGGACCCGCCAAACAACAATGACG
>NW_003852533.1:3295316-3300937 GCF_000181295.1 Otolemur garnettii | reverse complement strand
AAAAAAAAAGGAAGCAAGTCTGACATAAAGCAAAGAAGAGCACTGGCTGTGGGTGGTCACAAGGGCCCCCCTGACACACACCACCCAGGGTATCTGGCAGCCTGGGGGTGAAGGACTCACACAACAAAGGCAAACCGTGCTACCTCATTACATCTACCCTTTTATTAATCCAGAAAAAAACATTATCACAATAATGGACTGATTTTTTTTATATCTTAGAGGTAATCTATCAATTGATAGAAATGGTCTGGTGTGTTATTTTATTTTTTTTGAGACAGAGTCTCACTATGTCACTCTCAATACAGTACCGCAGCATCACAGCTCACAACCTCAGACTCTTGGGCTTAAGTGATTCTTTTGCCTCAGCCTCCCAAGTAGCTGGGACTACAGGTGCCCACCACAGTGCCCGGCTAATAACCTGGTATTTTAATCATGAGATATAATTTAATCAGTATGGTAACCTCATCACTGTTACAGATTTGTTTATAATCGGAATCAGGCTGTTGATGTAAGAGATAGTTTATCGATTCTCCAATACACTTATTTATCAAGCACCTTCTATGTGGCAGCAAGTGACAGTGATATTATCTGGGACAAGACAACACCATGTCCCTGCACTCAAGACCTTCAAGTTTGATTCGGTGGTTCTTAAATGTCAGCCAGCCTGAGAATCACCTCAGAGAATATGTGAGGGACACAGATGCCCAGCTCCTCTCATTCCTTCCAGCTCTCACGGAAATGCTGATTCTGTAGATTCTAGAGAGAATCCCAAGAATCTACTATCTCCATCCTAAAAAAGCTTCTCAGGAAATTCTACTCTAGGTGGTCCATGAGAGAGAGGATACCTGGAAGGGTGAGGCCTAAGAGAACGGAGGTCTTCTCAAGGAGACCCCAAGGACACACCTGTGAGGCCCTTCCCGAGGTGACTCAGCTCTTAGGAATTTGTAAAAACTTAATTTCCTCGAACTTAGAGGCTGATGCTTGCTTCCGCTCCAGTGAAAGTCTGAGATTCTGTAAAAGTTAGAGCCCGCTACTCCAGCTTGATTCAAACTGGCCAATGAGAAAAGTATCTATGGGCTGGAACTTTCTGACTGGGGACAAAAAGGAGAAGACCGTGGGCGGCACCTGTGGCTCAGGGAGTAGGGTGCTGGCCCCATATACCGGAGGTAGTGGGTTCAAACCCGGCCCTGGCCAAAAACTGCCAAAAAAAAAAACCCACGAGCAAGCCAGCTGGGAGTGTGGCCAGTTTGAATTCTTCTATGGTGTTTGCTCCACCAGCTGGAATGAAGCCCTTCCTTATAAACATGGTGTTTGGGTGCTCGTCCTCTCCACTGGGCCTCGTCTTCCTGCAACACATGGACCTCACTCCGAGAAACACTGGAAGGGAACAGAGAGCCACTTGGAGAGGAAGCTTGGTTTCCACCACGCTCTGGCAGTGACAGCTGGGAGGAAGCATCGGTGTGACTACCTGCAAACGGGCATCCTGAGAAACATTATTCTTGGTGAATAGGAAATTATGAGTGATTCTTAAAACAGAATAATTGTTAATTCCCAGCTTACAATTTTTCACATTGTCTGGCCTTATAGGGAACATTTACCCTTCAAGAACATACTGCACCAATGGGTTACTTTGCCAGTACACCCACCTTGACCTTCTACCTTGATCTGCCTCACCTGGCGCTCCAGGTAAGAAATAGGATATACAATTAACATGTCCCTAGCTCATTTGGCCAAAACTGAATACCTGCCCCAAAGCCAGCCAATCTACTACTTGATCAGACAGCAAATTTTTCTCTTTTAGCCGGGTGTTGTGGTAGGTGCCTGTAGTCCCAGCTACTTGGAAGGCTGAGGCAAGAGAATCACTTAAGCCCAAGAGTTGAGGTTGCTGTAAGCTGTGATGCCACAGCACTCTACTGAGGGTGACATGGTAAAACTCTGTCTCAAAAAGAAAATAAGAAATAAAGAAATAATTTTTTTTTCTCTTTTGTTAATCCCAATGAAGAGACATTGAGTTGTAATTACCTGATGGTAAATCGTGCAAAGGTCATGAATAGTTAATATCAGAAGGTCAAACAGGAACCCAGTAAGAAGAGAGAGCAGAACGTGTGGGAAGCAGCAGTGAAGCCGCTAGAGACACAGATGTGAAGGAGGAGAGATCGGAAGGTGACCTCAGTTCCCGACCTCCCGTTTCCAGCCTTCATTAGATCCCATTCTGATTCCTGTACTTAGCGCTTTGGGGCTTCTTTGTGCTCTTTCAATAAAACTCTCCTTTCTTGAGTCAGTTTAGAGTGAATCTGTCCTTTGCAACCAATAAGATAGGCAGAGACTGGGCACTTGAGGAAAAAAAGCTACCCAGGGCGGCACCCAAAGTTCAGGGGTCAGGGCACCGGCCACATACAGGTTTGAACCTGGCCCGAGCCAGCTAAAACAACAATGACAATTGCAACAGAAAAAAATAGCCGGCACTGTGGCAGGCGCCTGTAGTCCCAACTACTTGGGAGGCTGAGTCAAGAGAATCACTTAAGACCAAGAGTTTGAGGTTGCTGTGAGCTGTGCCATCACAGCACTCTATTGAGGGTGACATAGTGAGACTCTGTCTCAAAAAAAAACACACAAAAAAGAAAAAAAACATTCAATAAATGTCTCAGGGGAAAGAGTGGTCATTTTCCATGAGTGGAGAAAGACCTAACCACATCTTTTTTTACGCCTATAACACTGGAGAAGATAAATCCTTTAAAAAATGTTCTTCTATTTGCTATGCAAAAAAGAAGTATCTAATTGGCTTGCATTGCCTAGATATTAGTAAATTGTCTGACGTACTAACATTTTTTTTAAATAGTGCATATTGCAAAGGTACATGTCAAATTTATTAAGAGTAAAGTATAAATGTCTTTTTTTTTTTTTTTGGCCAGGGCTGTGTTTGAACCCGCCATCTCCAGCATATGGGGTTGGCGCTCTACTACTCTGAGCCACAGACACCACCTAACATTTTTTTTTGAGACAGAGTCTCACTCGGTGGCCCTGGGTAGGGTGCTGTGAGCAGTAGAGTGCCTTGGCGTCACAGCTCACAGCAACCTCTAACTCTTCAGTTTAAGCGATTCTCTTGCCTCAGCTTCCTGAGTCGCTGGGACTACAGGTGCCCACCACAACGCCCAGCTGTTTTTTGGTTCCAGTTGTCGTTGCTGTTTAGCTGGCCTGGGCCAGGCCTGACCCCTCCAGCCTCAGTGAATGTGGTTAGCGCCCTACTCACTGAGCTATGGGCACGGAGTCTGAAGCACTAACTTCTGTTGGAGCAAATGAAGGAAGGGAAGTGGCACTTCACATTAACAAGGAATAATGACAGCAGTAAGAGGAAAACCTGTTCCCACAGGAGTAAAGGGAATCACCTGCCCAGCTTCTCGCGGGTTTCTCACTCTCATATCACAGTACTGGGATTTAATTTAGTAAGTAGTCCATTACAATTTTTTTGGTTGTTATTTTTGATCCTATGAGCACCATCCTAGAGACACACTTCACAGCCGGGAGAAGGATGGAAGGGAAAGAGAACCTAGCAGTGAGGGCTCAGCTGATCTAGTTACAATCGAGTAAGAAGAGGTCAAGTGAACTGCAGTGGCAGGAGTAATGGAACGGAGAGAGATGCGGATGCAGGACTGTTACAAAAGACTCGGCATTGACCTGTCAGTGATCGTGACTGTCAGGGTAGAGGAGGAACCAAAACCAGTTCCTAGAACTTTGTTGAAGGGAGGGAGAGAGACAGTACTGTACAATCTTCAAGGTGCCAAAATGGAGATGAATATGGATGCCTAGACCTATAGTCTATCATTTTCCTGTATCTACTCAGAAAGTAGTGTGGTGGTTGGAAGCTGTTGTTATTATTATTATTATCTCTATATTTACAAAGGCAACACAGACATCCGAGTGTTCTCAATAACTGTATGCAACAGGCAACTTCTGGCACTTCCTCAAATACTGAGAAAGACTTCTATTCATGTGCCACAGCTACTTCTGTGGTCTCATTTCCTTGCAAAGTACATGTTTCCTTTGGCTCTACCATAGGGTGACCAGATTTTAACATTTGTTAAGTGGGACAACATGGGGGGGGGCAGGGAGGGTCAGGGGACAGGGCAGGGTAGGGCCTGACAACAATGCAAACTTTGATAAGCAGTTCTCCATAATCACTTCTCAACAATTATTTGTTATCATTACAGTTTAACATTATAAAATTAACAAAAATAATATAAAACTCATATTCTGGTGAAATAGCCACATGGCAGCCGAAAACTGTAGATTCCCTTCCTGTTCTCCTGCCCGTTCGTGCATTCTTTCCAAAAATCAGGACTTTTTTAAAACGCAGCGGGACGTGGGACAAATTGTTCAAAAGCGGGACGTCTGGTCACCCTACTCTACCACCATAAAAATGGCGTGAGTGGCAGCACCTATGGCTCAGTGACTATGGCACTGGCCCTATATACCGAGGGTGGTGGGTTCAAACCCGGCCCCAGTCAAACTGCAACAATAACAAAAAAAATAGCAGGGTGTTGTGGCAGGTGCCTGTAGTCCCAGCTGCTTGGGAGGCTGAGGCAAGAGAAGGGCGTAAGCCCAGGAGCTGGAGGTTGCTGTGAGCTGCGGCACCACAGCTCTCTACCCAGGGTGACAAAGCGTGACTCTGTCTCTAAAAAAAAAAAACGGTGTGAGTCTTCCCTCGTGTTATGCAGAGGCTTACTTAGCTAGTCTGTTCTCCAAAGATTCAGTTATAGAAAATGGCTCTTCTGTACTTAAACAAGTCTCTATTTTACATAGTCTGTTTCAAGCCTTAGTTGTTCTTTCACCATCATCTCTTTTTCAGATTCACTGAGGTATGACTGACAAGAAAACATCGCACATATTTAAGGCATACGACTTGATGTTTGTTATATAGATAGAGGTACACACTTTGTGAAATGGCCAGTACGATCAGGCACATTAGTGTCTGCATTACCTCCCACAGTTATCATTTTCTTTCCCCTTTTCCCCTGTGGGTTGAGAACACTTAGTTCTACCCTCAGCAAATTTCTCGGGTCACGCTGCCATACATGAGACCTGTAAACTTACTTATCTTACATAACTGAAAGTTTGTACCCTTTCACCGGCATCTCCCATTTTTCCCACTCTCCAATCCCTGCTAACCACTATTCTACTCTTTAATGAACCCGATTTTTTAATATTTCACACTTCTGCTAGATCATGTGGTATCGGTCTTTCTGCATCTGGCTTATTTCACTTAGCACAATGTCCTCCAGGTTCACCTATGTTGTGTGTAATGGCAGAATTTTAGGCTTGGCGCCCATAGCTCAGAGGTTAGGGCACTGGCCACATACACTGGGGTTGGTGGGTTTGAGCCCAGCCTGGGTCTGCTAAACAATAATGACAACAACAAAAACCTAGCTGGGCATGGTGGCAGGCACCTATAGTCCCAGCTACTTGGGAAGCTGAGGCAAGAGTTTGAGGTTTCTGGCTCGGCACCTGTGGCTCAAGTGGCTAAGGCGCCAGCTACATACGCCTAAGGTGGCAGGTTTGAATCCAGCCCGGGCCCCCCAAACAATGAGGGCTGCAACCAAAAAATAGCCAGGCGTTGTGGCGGG
>NW_003852533.1:3288737-3290497 GCF_000181295.1 Otolemur garnettii | reverse complement strand
AAAAAAAAAAAAAACATCAGTGCATCGTGTCACTGTGTCTCGCATTGAGGACATTACCCCCCCAGGCCCTTGTCTCTTTCATAAAATGGCCTTTCTTTTTCTTGGCTCGGGCTGGGTTTGAACCTGCCACCTCTGGCATATGGGGCCAGCGCCCTACTCCTTTGAGCCACAAGTGCTGCCCAGCCTGTCTCTCTCATAAAGGACATCACCCTCGGCCCACCCATCTCTTGCATAAAGGGCAGCAACCCCCAGCCCAATGTCTCTCACATAAAGAGCATCACCCCCAGCAACCCCCTATCTCTTGCATAAAGGGTGTCACTCCCCAGCAACCCCCTGTCTCTTGCATAAAGGGTATCACCCCCCCGACCTCCATCTCTCACATAACAGGGGGTCACACCCAGCCCCCTGTCTCTAACATACAGGACATCACCCCCAGACCCCTCACTCACTGTCTCTCCCATAAAGGGTGTCACCCCCTAGCCCCCCATCTCTCCCATAAAGGGCATCACTCCCCAGGTCCCCCCTCCCTGTCTCTCACATAGAGGGCATCACCCCCCCAGGCCCTCCATCTCTTCCATAGAGGGTGTCATCCCCCAGGCCCCCCTCTGTCTCTAACATAGAGGGCATCACCCCCAGCAACCCCCCATTTCTCTTGCATAAAGGGCATCACCCCCAGGCCCCCCCCACATAGAGGGCGTCACTCCCCAGCCCCCCTTGCTGTCTCTTGCATAAAGGGCATCATTCCCCAGCACCCCCAGGCCCCACTCTATAAATTCAGCTCTATTTCTACTGTCTTTATTTTCCTCATTCCCTTGTCACCAACACGCTTTGGGGACACTCATGAGTTGTGGGGGCTGGCTCCCTACAGTGCAAATCAAAGATTTTTGACAAGGGTGGTTTTTAAGAGGGTCCTAGAAGGATGGGTAGGATTTTGACAAGCAGAGATGGTTCAAGAAAGCCTTCTGGGGCCAGGTGTGGTAGCTCATGCCTGTAATCCCAGCACTCTGGGAGGCCAAGGTGGGTAGATTGCCTGAGCTCATAGGTTCAAGACCAGCTTGAATAAGAGTGAGACCCTCAGGCAGCGTCTGTGGCTCAAAGGAGTAAGGCACTGGCCCCATATGCCAGAGATGGTGGGTTCAAACCCAGCCTCAGCTGGAAAAAAAAAAGAGTGAGACCCTCATCTCTAAAAAATACCCAGGTGTTATGGTGAGTGCCTGTAGTCACAGCTACTTGGGAGGCTGAGGCAGGAGGATCGCTGGAGAATCTACAGAGAGTGGCAAAGTGAGACTCTGTCTTAAAAAAAAAAAAAGAGAAAAAAAGGCTCAGCACTCATAGCTCAATGGTTCAGGCGCTGGCCACATACACCAGGGCTGGCGGGTTTAAACCTGGCCCAGGTCTACTAGAAACAATGACACCTACAACAAACAAATAGCTGGGCATTGTAGCCTAGCCTGTAGACCCAGCTACTTGAGAGACTGAGGCAAGAGAATCGCTTGAGCCCAAGATTTTGAGGTTGTTGTGAGCAGTGACAGCATAGCACTCTACTGAGGGCAACATAGTGAGACTCTCTCTCAAAAGAAAAAAAAAAAAGAAAGAAAGAAAAGGAAGCCTTCTGGACAGAAGGAATATCAAGGGTAAAACCAAAGATCCAGAAAGCATTTGGGATTTTCTTTTTTTTTTTTTTTTTTTTTTTGAGACAGAGCCTCAAGCTGTCCCCCTGGGTAGAGTGCCATGGCATTACAGCTCATAGCAACCTCCAA
>NW_003852533.1:3282811-3288716 GCF_000181295.1 Otolemur garnettii | reverse complement strand
CCCAAGTAGCTGGGACCACAGGCGCCCGCCACAACGCCCGGCTATTTTTTGGTTGCAGCCGTCATTGTTGTTTGGCGGGTCCGGGCTGGGTATTCGAACCCGCCACCTTAGGTGTACGTGGCTGGCGCCTTAGCCGGTTGAGCTATAGGCGCTGAGCCAGCATTTGGGATTTTCAGGGAGGACCCAGTGTCCCATTGTAACTAGTGCATAGTGACCATAAAGGGGGGTTGGTGACACAGGCTGGGTCCACATCAGTGGGAAGCCTGGAGGGTAGCTGAGGGCCCCGGGCTTCTGTTCAAAGAAAGGAGCCTGTGATGTAGAATATGACACATATGTGACTGGCACTATGATGGAGGAGGATTAACCTACAAGGATAGCAGAAGGAGAAGGAAGCAGAAAATAAGGGGGGAAGCTGAGTCTAATTCAATGTTAGATAAAAATAGTACATTGAAAGGAGGCAGTCAAAAGAGGATGGGGAATAGAAGCAGCCCATTTTAAAAGTCTTCATAGGACTTAGCAATATATTAAAATTAAAGAAAGAGAGGGAAGAAGCAAACATTAACCGAGCACCTCTGTGCTATGCGTACCTCTGTGCTATGCGTACCTCTGTGTTATGCATACCTCTGTGTTATGCGTACCTCCGTGCCACCTGCACCTCCGTGCCACCTGCAACTCCATGCCACCTGCAACTCTGTGCCACCTGCACCTCCGTGCCACCTGCAACTCCATGCCACCTGCAACTCCGTGCCACCTGCACCTTCGTGCCACCTGCACCTCCGTGCCACCTGCAACTCCATGCCACCTGCACCTCCATGCCACCTGCAACTCTGTGCCACCTGCACCTTTGTGCCACCTGCACTTCCGTGCCACCTGCAACTCTGTGCCACCTGCACCTCCATGCCACCTGCAACTCCGTGCCACCTGCAACTCCGTGCCACCTATAACTCCGTGCCACCTGCACCTCTGTGCTTTCTGCACTGGGCTTGACTATCACACTAAGGACAAGTCAGAGGGGTAGCAAAGATGTCTCTAACGTTTCCAGATTAGGAAAAAGGAGAATGCTTGTTCCATTAACAGAAATTGGAAAGTGGGAAGATAGTCTCAGTTGATTGTGTTGAGATGTTCTGGTGGAATATTTAGCTGGTGGTCTGTAGAAGAAATTGAAGATAAAACTAGGGAGGCTAGGAGCCGTGTCCAGACAGGTGATACAGGTCTGGAGACCCTTCAGGCAGTAGTAAAAGTAAAGACGAGATCAGATCCACATAAGAGATCTTGTAGAGAGAGAGAAGGGCTCAGTGCAGAATGATAGTAAAGTTGATAATCAATCCTTTTCACCATCCCTCCCTGCAGACACTGCTGAGTGATTAGTGTGTGCCAGGCATCATGCCAAACAATTTTCATGCAATTAATTGTTACAATAAAAATATTTGAAAGTTATAATTTTGACTAATTTATCATTAGTACACAATGTAAAAAATTAATTTTCAAGAAATAAAATAGCAAATTCTCTTATCTGAGTCCCCTGCATTTTCATGTAAACTTTAGGATCAGCTTGTCAATTTTTGCAAAATACTTCTGGGATTTTGACAAGAATTTGCAACATTTTGCAAAAATTGACAAGCTGATCCTAAAGCTTATGTGGAAATGCAAGGGACTCAGAACAGGCAAAACTTTACTGAAAACTCAGAACAAACTGAAGGACCATGCTTCCCAGTTTCAAAGCTCACCACAGAGGTACAGTAATCAAGACGTGGTACTGGCATAAGGAGTAGCCAGTGGAGTAGAATTGAGAGTCCAGAAATAAGCCCAAACATCTCTGGCCAATTCACATGCAACAGGGTGCCAAGATTATTCAACAGGGAAAAAAAAATGATCTCTTCAACAAATGGAGCAGGAACAACTAGATATCCATGGGCAAGAGAATGAATTTGGATCTCTATTTCACAATATATACTTAAAAAAAATTAACTCCAAATGGATCAAAGATCTAAATGTAAAGGCCAGGCATGGTGATTCATGCCTGTAGTCCCAGCTTCTTAGGAGGCTAAGGCAGGAGGATCACTTCAGCCCAAGAATTTGAGGTTGCTGAGAGCTGTGTGTGTCAGGGCACTCCACAGAGGGTGACAAAGTGAGGCTCTGTCTCACACACACACAAAAAAAATCCTAAATGTAAGACCTAAGACTATAAAAAATCTTATAAGAAACCATAGTGGAATCTTCATGACCTCATTAGAACAGTGTGTTCTGGCTTGGCACCTGTAGCTCAACCAGCTAAGGCGCCAGCCACATACACCTAAGGTGGTGGGTTCGAATCCAGCCTGGATTCGAACAAAACAAAACAAAACAAAAACAAAAAACCCCCCTTTCATTCCTTAAGCTGGGCATGGTAATGTATACTTGTAGTCCCAGCTACTCCAGAGGCTGAGGCAGGAGGATTGCTTGAGGCCAGGAGTTCGAATCTAACCAGGACTACGTGGCAAGACCCCCATCTCAAAAACCCTAAATGCTAACATTTCTGTATAGGACTTGATGAGCTAATTTTTTTTTTTTTTTTTTTTGAGACAGAGCCTCAAGCTGTCCCCCTGGGTAGAGTGCTATGGCTTCACTGCTCACAGCAACCTCCAACTCCTGGGCTCAAGCAAGTCTCTTGCCTCAGCCTCCCAAGTAGCTGGGACCACATGCGCCCGCCACAATGCCCGGCTATTTTTGGTTGCAGCTGTCATTGTTGTTTGGCGGGCCTGGGCTGGATTTAAACCCACCACCTTAGGTGTATGTGGCTGGCGCCTTAGCTGCTTGAGCCACAGGCGCCGAGCCAGACGAGCTAATTTTTAATATCCTGCTAATTATTGATAAAGGCTGGGCTAGAGGAGGCAGCTTGTGTGTACAGCATCCTGAAACCTAGAACTAGGCATGCTCACCCATCCAGTGTACAGGCACATGGGGAAACCGAGGCGTCCTCACAGCACACCTGCAGACGCCAGCATCATCTTGGGAGCAGAGAGAAGAGGCGTGAACTTCGTGTGCCTGTTTCTCACCTAAACTCACTTAGCAGAGAAGTCGCTCAGCTTTGGATGTTCAGGAAAAATCTTTCTCCTAAAAACCAGAGGCTTGTGGAAGATGAGAGTGGCCAGTCGGCTTCCTTTCACAGGTGTGCTACTCACTACAGTTGCCTTTGTTAATTTACATTTCCCCCCCTTTTTTGAGTCACAAAATTATAATCTTAGGGTGTCACTGTGCCCTGATTATAAATTCTTGGGCTCCTTTGCAACCAGACATGGCTGTGTGTGTAGTTCATATCAGTGATTCCCACAAAGTTCTACTGTCTTTGTTCAGATTGACCAGCCCTTCTGCTTCTGTTCTCCCTTCTTTTTCCTGCCTGGAACACAGGAGTGAAGCCTGAAGCTAGAGCTTCTATCTACTGGTCGTAACCGAAAGGTGAGAGTCACTTGCCGAGGATGGTGGAACGGGAACATAGAAGTTCCCTGAAGAGGCTCTCGGGCAGTTACATCTGCCCTGCTGGGTCTTTCTGTGGATCATGCTTATTAATCCACACTGAGACAGTATTTTTTTCTACTTAATGCTTACAGATTTGAATTACATTTCCCTTCTAGATCTGGTTTGTACTTGCAAATGATCTTTTTTTTTTTTTTGAGAAAGAGTCTCACTATGTCACCCTCGATAGAGTGCTCTGGCATCATAGCTCACAGCAACCTTAAACTCTCAGACTCAAGCAGTTCTCTTGCTTCAGCCTCCCAAGTAGCTGGGACTATAGGTGCCTATTTTTAGAGACGGGGTCTTGCTCTTGGTCAGGCAGGTCTTAAACCTGTGAGCTCAGGGGAATCCACCCGCCTTGGCTTCCCAGAGTGCTAAGATTACAGGTGTGAGTCACTGTGCCCAGCCTCCATCAAATGATTAAAATCAAGAGCAAGCTAAGAACTTTACTCCCTTAATGATCGATGTGTTACCTGAGGCTTTGGCTTCTTCTGGTAAAGTTTGTCCTTTCTCTCCTGGGTTTTGGTTTTCATTTTTCGTTTTCATTTAGAATGTAGTCATAAACTGAATCATAGTCTTTGTATTAAACAGTATAAATTATATGTTCCAAGTAACTTTATTTCAAATTTATAGACTATTTGTATAAGTTCAGTTTACATATTTAACTTGTCTTATTGATCACCCCATTCCCTTCAGCTGCAACTTTTTTTTTTGTTGTTTTTTTTTGAGACAGAGCTTCAAGCTGTCCCCCTGGGTAGAGTGCCGTGGCATTACAGCTCACAGCAACCTCCAATTCCTGGGCTCAAGCGAGTCTCCTGCCTCAGCCTCCCAAGTAGCTGGGACCACAGGCGCCCGCCACAACGCCCGGCTATTTTTTTGGTTGCAGCCGTCATTGTTGTTTTGGCGGGCCTGGGCTGGATTTGAACCCGCTACCTTAGGTGTATGTGGCTGGTGCCTTAGCCACTTGAGCCACAGGTGCCAAGCCAACGTTTTTTGTTGTTAAGACAGAGTCTCACTCCATCGCTCTGGGTAGAGTGCCGTGGTGTCAGCCTAGCTCTCAGCAACCTGAAACTCCTGAGATTAAGCAATCCTCCTGCCTCAGCCTCTGGAGGAGCTGAGACTACAGGCCACTGCACACAAAACCTAGCTAGTTTTTTTTTTTTTATTTTTAGTAGAGACGGGGCCTGGGGGTGTCTTGCTTTTGCTCAGGCTGGTCTCAAACTCCTGAGCTCAAGGGATCTTCCTGCCTCTGCCTCCCAGAGTGCTGGGATCACAGGAGTAAGCCACCTCCCCTGGCCTACATTTTTGTTTTTCCAGGGACAAGGGAACACTGTAATAAAGGGGAAAAGCAGAATGGAGACTGGCCAGGTGTCAGCTCAGCTCCCACTGTTGCAAAAATCTTTATTAGCCTCATCAGTGCAGCTAGAATGGGGCAGTGATCCCAGGAGGGCTGCCTGGGGCTCTTCTCTAGTGGGGTCAGGATTGTGGGTGTATCCTTAGTACTGACCAGGATATGAGTAGGGTGTTTCTGGGAACTCCAGCCTCGAGGCACTCCAGGTGTCTGGGCGGGGGATTGCTGATTTCCACCCTGATTTTCTAAAAAGGCTACACTCCTATCAGCCTGTTAGGAGAATTCCTTCCCCACAACTCCCATTTTTTATTTTAAGGAATGCAGGCATACAAATCTTTCAAAACTGCTTCCTGGTGGATGTGGGCGCTGCCTCTTTTAGGGGTGGGGGGGATTATTGGGGTTAGGAAGGTTTTGGTGTTGTCTTGAGCGAGGAAGGACCCGGGTGCCATGTTGTTGGGTTAAGCTGCGAGCGGGGTTCTGGACGCCCTGGATCACAGTTTGCGTAAGGAGTGGACCTAGGAAGACACGAGGGAATGAAAGAAGCAAAGGGAAGTGTAGTGGTCAGGCCATGAGAGCCGGCTCCGTGAGTCAGACCAAGATTTCCAGCCATTTCCTCTTGGTCTTCAGAGGTTGGCAGCTTGGCAGGCTCGTTTCTCGGCTGCATCTCTGACAGTTCAGATCGTGGACACAGAAGCAGCATTCTTCACGTAGGAACAAACACAAGCCTCCCTTCTCTGCAGTGAGAGGGTCTAAACAATATCTATTTGGAGGGTCGTGGCTGTTAAGGAATCAACCTGTAGTTTAAAAATGTAGGAAAGACGCCCTGCCCCTAAGTCCTGTCCTGATCCTTGTAGCTCCCTAGGGCAGTGAGGAGTGGGATTATCATGGGAGCTGTTCAGGGCCTGAGAAGTGTTTTATATAAACAGGTAGAGGTTGATCAGAGCCTCAAGCTATCCCCCTGGGTAGAGTGCTATGGCATCACAGCTCATAGCAACCTCCAACTCCTGGGCTCAAGCGAGTCTCCTGCCTCAGCCTCCCAAGTAGCTGGGACCACAGGCACCC
>NW_003852533.1:3271256-3281325 GCF_000181295.1 Otolemur garnettii | reverse complement strand
TGCCATGGCACTCTACCCAGGGGGGACAGCTTGAGGCTCTGTCTCAAAAAAAAAAAAAAAAAAGAAAAGAAAAAGAAATCAAGGCAAAAATTGAGCCTGGCATGTTGGCTCACACCTGTAATCCCAGCACTCTGGGAGTCTGAGATAGGGGATTGCTTGAGCTCAGGAGTTCAAGGCCAGCCTGAGCAAGAGCAAGACTCTTTCTCTAAAAATAGCCAGGTGGGGGCCCAGTGAGGTGGCTCACGCCTATAATCCCAGCACTTGGGAGGCGAAGGCAGGTGGATTGCCTGAGCTCAGGAGTTTGAGACCAGTCTGAGCCAGAGAGACTCTGTCTCTAAAAATAGCTGGTTATTGGGGCAGGCCCCTGTAGTTCCAGCTACCAGGGAGGCTGAGGCAAGAGAATTAATTGCTTGAGCCCAAGAGCTTGAGGTTGCTGTGAGCTATGATACTATAGCACTCTACCAAGAGTGATACAGTAAGACTCTGTCTTAACAAAAAAAAAAAAAGGGTGAGGGGAGGCTGTGCTCAGTGGCTCACGCCTGTAATCCTAGCACTTGGGGAGGCCAAGGAGGGTAGATTGCCTGAGCTCAGGAGTTTGAGACCAGCCTGAGCCAGAGACATGTCTCTAAAAACAGCCAGGAGTTGTGGTAGGCACAAGAGAGGCTGAGGCAAGAGAATTGCTTGAGTCCAGGAGTTTGAGGTTGTTATGAGCTATGATGCCATGGCACTCTACCAAGGGTGACAAAGTAAAACTCTGTCTCAAAAAAAAAAAAAAAAAAAAGAAAGAAAGAAAGTAAAAGAAAAAGAATGGGAGGCTTGGTGCCTGTACCTCAGTGAGTAGGGTGCCAGCCACATATACTGAGGCTGGCGGGTTCAAGCCCAGCACAGGCCTGCTAAACAATAACTCCAACCAAAAAATAGCCGGGTGTTGTGACAGGCACCTGTAGTCCTAGCTACTTGGGAGGCTGAGGTAAGAGAATCACTTAAGCCCAAGAGTTTGAGGTTGCTGTGAGCTGTGACGCCACAGCATTCTACCAATGGTGAGACTGTGTCTCAAAAAAAAAAAAGAAAAAAGAAAAAAAATAGGAGAATGTTGGGCGTTATAACTGACAAGTTAGAGGTGGAGTTTTATGTTGGGAAGAGGGGATTCCATTAGCCCCAGCTACAGAAACAGAAGAGGAGAATAGTAGCCTTGAAAAATCAGGCAGTACAGGCCGGGTGCAGTGGCTCATGCCTGTAATCCTGGCACTCTGGGAGGCCGAGGTGAGTGGGTTGCTTGGGCTCATGAGTTCAAGACCAGCCTGAGCAAAAGCGAGACCCTGTCTCTACTAAAAATAGAAAAACTGAGGCAAGAGGATGGCTTGAGCCCAAGAGTTGGAGGTTGCTGTGAGATATGACACTGTGGCACTCTACTCAGGGCGACAGCTTGAGATTCTGTCTCAAAAAAAAAAAAAAAAAAAATCAGGCAGTACTGAGAATGTGGCCTCCATGTCCAGAAGAAAGAATATTCTCTACCAGCAACCAGAAGACAGACCCAGGGCTCTGCCAGTGGGATGGTAATGTGGGGGCCTGAGAGCCTGGACCCCTTCATCCTCAGTGGCTAGTCCCAGGAGTTCTGGTGGTTCAAACCCCAGCTCAGTCACTGTCTTGGAAGGGTGGCTCCAGGGCCTGCACCCCAGGAAACTTGTCCTTCCCGTGATCTTAGACCCCATAGACCAGGCGGAGTCTGAGTGGCCCTCAAGGATGAGGCAGTGGCAGGCCCAGGGTACCCGTTTGCTACACTGTAGCAAGGACCTGGAGGCTGTGAAGAAAGAGAAGAAAGAGGCCGGTGTGCAGGTTTTCTGCGAGAACCCGTCCCCTGTCCCTGAAGGGCAGAGGCAGCATCTGGGACCTAGCGGGCCTGGTCTTGGCCACCTCCCCCCCTCTTGTTAAGACCTTGAAGGCCAGTTTAACTAATTCCTTCCAGGGAGTCTGCATTTTGTCCTCGAGTTTCTGAAGATTTCTTTCTTATATCTGAGGATGGTTGAGAGAGAAAATAGGAGTTTCGGTATGACCTTCCAGCCTCAGATTTGGGTCAGGCTGGTATATTTTATGATGGTGAAGGTGTCTGTGAAGGCTGAGGCTGCAGCCCAAATGCAGGTGTTTCCTCAGGGGTGGTGGAGGAGGAAAGCACTGTGTGAACGTCCCGTCACGGAGGTCACAGGACTGGGTTAAATATAGGAAGATAGGGCAGGGTCATTTGAAAAGGACCTAAGGTGTTTTTCAGTTTGGGTAGACCTCCTAGGTTAAAGGGGACCTGGACTCCAACAATGGCCTCAGGTCCGCTACTTCTCTTTTTTTTTATTTTTTTATTTTTTTTTAAACTTTTTTTTTTTTTTTTGAGACAGAACCTTAAGCTGTCCCCCTGGGTAGAGTGCTGTGGCATTACAGCTCACAACAACCTCCAACTCCTGGGCTCAAGCGAGTCTCTTGCCTCAGCCTCCCAAGTAGCTGGGACTACAGGCGCCTGCCACAACGCCTGGCTATTTTTTGGTTGCAGCCATCATTGTTGTTTGGCGGGCCCGGGCTGGGGATTCAAACCTGCCACCTTAGGTGTATGTGGCTGGTGCCTTAGCCGCTTGAGCCAGAGGCGCCGAGCCAGGTCCACTACTTCTCAAAAGGGTAAAATATCTTCTGGAGGCTGTTTATAAGAGGCTGTGTGGAGGAGAAAAGGAGAGAAGAGGGAGGAGAAAGGGCTCAGGTGGAGAGCTTGGGGGTGTAGGAGTTGGGGACCAGGTGGGAGCAGAAGGTGGAGAGGCATAAGGTGGGGGACGGAATGGTCAGCAGGTGGAAGTCTGAGTCACAGGTGGAAGGTTGAAGCAGCAGCCGTTCTTTGAGAAGGGGGGTTTGAAAAGTGGTGCAGGATTAGCAGAGTGAAGGATGGCCCTGAAGGAGGTAAAAAGCGTGAAGATGGGGGCCCTGGCCCACTTGCTATTTCGAGTTAGGAGATTTTGAAGGTCACAGCGAATGTTTAAATAACATTGGGTGATGCTTCCCGTTAGCCCCTGTATACTGGGGCCAGGCAGCGCCGTGGAGGAATCCTTTCCATGTGACATCTCCTTTTAAACCCAGGCTGTGGGTCTTGGGAGGGGTGAGAATAATAACGGCCCTGGCCTGTGAGGTGAGGAGGAGGAATGGGTCTAAGGCTCACCAGCAGGGGGGCAGGTGTCCCTTGTCACCACTGGAGCCAACAGGACAAAGTCTGGAGAATCCCAACCCTATTCCTTAGGTGTCCCTGAGGGAAGATGTTGGGGGGATGGGGACACTGACCCCCAGATCCGGGAGGAAATCCTGACCTAGCACTAGGACTTTCAGAGAGAGATGGCAGCGGAATGGGAGATCCCGAGGAGGCGGAGTCCTGAGGCATAGTGTGCAGTGGGGGTGTCAGCAGGGCTGTGGCAAGGGTGTGTGGTGGTCCCAGGACTGGCCTCACTGCCTCATTTCCCAGTAACTGCCACAAAGATGAGAGGTTCTGCCATGGAACTGGGGTGAGAGTCTGCAAGAAAGGAGAGGAGGCCCAGGGACAAGGAAAGACTTTAGTAGAGGGGAAAAGGAGAACAGAGACCCACCAGGTGCCAGGTCCCTTCTTTTCCCCCTTGAATCTAAATTTTTTTTTTCCAGACAGTTTCACTTTATCGCCCTCTATAGGGTGCTGTGGTGTCACAGCTCACAGCAACCTCAAACTTTTGGGCTTAAGCAATTCTCTTGCTTCAGCCTCCCAAGTAGCTGAGACTACAGGCACCCAGCACAGTGCCTGGCTATTTTTACAGATGAAGTCTTGGTCTGGCCCAGGCTGGTCTCCAGCCTGCGAGCTCAGGTAATCCACCTGCCTTGGCCTCCCAGAGTGCTAGGATGATAGGCGTGAGCCACAGCGCCCAGCCTGTTGTATAATTCTTCCTTATGCTTTCCCCTCTGTCTCATATCAATGGTGCATTGCACACTTTCCATAAGATTCCCAGATTCCTAAGCAGCCTTTCCAGTTTTCTTTGCAGAAACCTACCCTAACTAAAGGTCAGGGACAGAATACCCATTTCCCCCTCTGAGAATAACGCCACCTCTGTTTTAGGTATCCGCTCTGGGTTTTGAATACTCATCCTCAATGTAACCAATATGCCAAAACATTTGTAATTGTGCCTATGCAGTGAGAACAATGTGTATGTCTGTTCCGAACCAGAGAATTAAAAGACAGACTAATGTTAATTCCAACTTGGTAAACACATTCTAAATGCACCCGCAGAGCACTTAGACCCTAATGAAAAAGCTTTTTATGATTCCCTGATTACATAATTGAGTCGTATAATTTATGTTCTACTCCGTCCTCTGTAAAAGGTTTAATGGACTGCTTAATTGTGGTTGTGACACAGCCCAGACTAAAGCTCCGGTGCGTTCATCCCTGTTGTCTTCTTTATTCTCATCCACAGCACATCTTTGTTTGTTTGTTTGTTTGTTTGTTTGTTTGTTTTTTAGAGACAGAGTCTCACTTTATCGCCCTTGGTAGAGTCCCGAGGCATCACACAGCTCACAGCAACCTCCAGCTCCTGGGCTTAGGTGATTCTCTTGCCTCAGCCTCCAGAGCAGCTGGAACTACAGGCACCTGCCAGAACACCCGGCTATTTTTTTGTTGCAGTTTTGCCAGGGCCGGGTTCAAACCCACCATCCTTGGTATACAGGGCCGGCACCCTCCCCACTGAGCCACAGGCGCCACCCTGTTTTTTTTTTGTTGTTGTTGTTGTTTATTTTTTTTTGAGACAGAGTCTTACTTTGTCACTGTGGGTAGAGTGCTGCGGCCTCAGCCTAGCTTACAGCAACCTCAAACTCTTGTGCTTGAGTGATCCTCTTGCTTCAGCCTCCCAGGTAGTTGGGACTACAGGCATCTGCCACAACGCCTGGCTTTTTTGCAGTTTTTTTTTGGCTGGGGCTGGGTTTGAACCCACCACCTCTGGCACATGGGGCCAGTGCCCTACTCCTTTGAACCACAGGTGCCACCCCATAGTTTTTCTATTTTTAGTAAAGGAAGGGTCTTACTCTTTCTCAGGCTGCTCTTGGACTTGTGAGGTCAAGCAATCCACCAGCCTCCCAGAGTGCTGGGATCAAAAGTGTGAGCCACTGTGCTGGCCACACATTGCATCTTTCTGTTTTATTTTTCCTCCTAGAGTGTAAATTGATTTTTAGGGCAGGTGCTCAGTAAGTATTTGTGGATAACTTTGATTCCATGCGTTAAAAAGAGGTTATATAGAAGGGCAGCACCTGCGGCTCAAAGGAGTAGGGTGCGGGCTCTATATGCAGAAGGTGGCAGGTTCAAACCCAGCCCCGGCCAAAAACTGCAAAAAAGTCAAAAAGAAAGAGGTTATATAGAAAAGAATTGTGACATGGAGGATTAATTCCATCACTAAAATGGCACTCTGATCTTTTAATATTTAAACATATTTATATTTTATGTTAAAGAGGGTATGGACACCAAAACCAGCTGGAGATAAAGGAGAAAATGATCTAACCTGGAATTATATTTATGGTCCCAAATGTTCAAATAGAAAAATTATATTTATGGTCCCAAATGTTCAAATAGAAAAATTATATTTATGGTGCCAAATGTTCAATTAGAAAAATTATATTTATGGTCCCAAATGTTCAATTAGAAAAATTATATTTATGGTCCCAAATGTTCAAATAGAAAAATATATTGGCAAATCAAACCCTCTTCCAGTAGAGTATGTATGTAGTCATTAAACTATTCGCTCTTTCCAGTTTTACCCGCCCTTGAACCTTACAAAGCACATCCGTGCATGATTGCAATGTTGGGAACCTTCTGCAGGGATCGTATCATAACTCATTCTCATTTAAACATCACATGATGAGTGCTCCTCCAGCTGGTCAGGATAGCTGTGCAGTTTGTGATTCCCAGCTTCACATTCCGCATCTCCCCTGTTGCTGAACATGACTTTGCTTCCAGAGCCTTTGCTGTTGTAGATGATGCTGCAAAGCACATCCTGGCACATGAGTCTGTGTCTGTCTCTTTCATTCTTTCTCTAGGATAACCCCCCACGTCTGCCAGGATCTTAGTGTGAAATAATAGCATATTCAGAGTGTGGGATGTAAGAGGCTTTAATGAACGAGCTGTTTACAAGAGGCGTGGGCAGGGTTAAAGGAGGCCACAGGAATGGTGAGACACGTAGATTGTTAAAGGACCCCTCTCCACACAGGATCTGAAAGAGAAGAAGGATATGCTAGTGTGTTATCTTGTTATTGCAAGGCAGAGAGAGCTCAGCTGAGGAGCAGGGCCAGGGCCGGCCTGGGGAACTGCGCCTCACAGCTGTGCTGCTTCTCCGAGTGTAGTGGGATCAGCAACAGCTGCAGCCTCTCAGAAACGCAGATTCTCATACTGGACCCCATCCCACTGAGTCACAAAGAGGCTGCCTGTGATGCTGATGCATTTGAGAACGCCTGGCTTAGCTGAGCAAAGCAGCTCAAAAATCATGGCAGCAGGGAGGGAGCAGGTGAGGGGAATACACACCCCCAAATATCCCTTCTGAGGTTTGAGTGCCTTCATTGACTAACCCCAACTGGAAGCTAGAGAGCAGGGGCGCAGGTGAATCTGATTTTGGAGGACAGAGCAGGACAGAGGACAGAGCCAGGCAGTGATATGGAGGAGCAAAAGGGCAACAGGTTCAGTCTCTAAGTGTAGAATTACTTGATCAAATAATCTAAGCATTTTAAAACCTTTTTTTTTTGAGACAGAGCCTTAAGCTGTCACCCTTAAGCTGTCACACAGTAGAGTACTGTGACATCACAGCTCACAGCAACCTCCAACTCCTGGGCTCAAGCGAGTCTCCTGACTCCACCTCCCAAGTAACTGGGACTACAGGTGCCCACCACAACACCTGGCATTTTTTTGTTGCAGCCATCATTGTTGTTTGTCGGGCCCAGGCTGGATTTGAACCCGCCAGCTCAGGTGTATGTGGCTGGCACCTTAGCTATTTGAGCCACAGGCGCCGAGCCTTAAAACCTTTTAATACATTATTAGTAGGCTTTTCATAAGGAACTCATGAATCAATACTTTACCAGCAATGGCTAATACTGCTAGTCTGGGGAGATTCTTGCTGACTTGGGGTATGATTTGTTTTTAAAGTCAGTTCCAGGCCAGGCACTGTGGCTCACACCTGTAACCCCAGCAGTCTAGGAGGCCAAGACAAGTGTATTGGACCAGCCTGAGCCAGAGAGAGACCCCATCTCTAAAAATAGCCAGGTGGTTGGTGGGCACCTGTAATCCCAGGTACTCAGGAGGCTGTGGCAAGAGAATCGCTTGAGCCCAATTTGAGGTTGCTGTGAGCTGTGATACCACGGGACTCTACCCAGGACAACAAAGTGAGACTGTCTCAAAAAAAAAAAAGTCGGTTCTAGTTCTGTAAATTAAAAATGGTATCTTAGTCTTGTTTTAATTTGCACATATCATTTAAAACACAGATTCTGAGGGCTCGACACAGTTTTATTGGACATCCTGAATAGTCTGTGCTTTAGGTGGGCCCATCACCAGAATAGTGCATGTAGTATTTTCTTTTTTTTTGCTTGTACAAAAGGTCTTTATTGGTGGGGGGAGGGAGGCTGCAGACCAGCACCTAGAAGGAGAGAAGAGGGGAGAGAGTGGAGAAGAGAAGAGAGAGAGAGAGTAGAGAAGAGAGGGAAGACGGGAGAGAGAGAGAGAAGGAAGACAGAAGGAGGTGAGAGAGCCAAAGGTATCTTTTCACCCCTCACCTGTTCCCACCCTAACACCTTTTGGAGCCCAGTGTCTCTCATTCCACTCTGTATGTCCACAGGTGCCCACGGATTAGTGCTCACTTACCAGCAAGGACACGAGCCACTTGACTGTCCGTCTCTGAGTCATTTCATGTAAGATGATGGTCTCCAGTTCCGTCTATGTTGGCTCTCATTCTCTCTTGGGGCTCCGTGGCGCTCTACAGGGGAGCGTGTGCGCACGTGTGTGTGTGTGATAGCTACATATGCTCACATAGGTATCTGCACATGCCTCAGATACCTGTAGATAGGCACACACACCACACACCACACTTCTTTCTCCACGCATCCATTGATGGACACACTTCGATGGATTCCATGACTTAGCTATGACGCTGTGATAAACACACGAGTGCAGGTGTCTTTTGTAAGTAATGACTTCTTTCCCTTTGTATATAGCCCCTGTACTGGGATTGCTGGATCGAATGGTAGATCTATTTTTAATTCTTTGAGAGATCTTCATGCTGTTTTCCTTAGAGGTTATACTCCTAATTCACATTCTCACCACCAGCCTGTTTCATCTGCATCCAGGCAACATCAGTTGTTTCCTTACTTTTTAGTAATGGCCATCCTGGCTGTGGTAAGGTGGTATCTCATTGTGGTTTTAATTTGCATTCCTCTGATGATTGGTGATGTTGAGTGTTTTTTATATTAAACATAGACTTATTTTTTACATTTGCATTCTTCGTGGGTATTATCTAGGTCCTTTGCCAATTTTGCCATTAGGGTGCTACTTTTTTTCATTTGGAAGAGCACTTTATCAATAATAAGAGTACTTCTTATTAAGTACTCTGCAGGTGGGGTCAGGCGCAGTGCCTCACGCCTGAAATCCCAGCACTCTGGGAGGCTGACACTGTGGATTGCCTGAGCTCACAGTTTCCAAGACCAGCCTGAGCCAGAGAGATACCCTGTCTCTAAAAATAGCCGGGCAGAGTGGTGCCTGTGGCTCAAGGAGTAGGGCACTGGCCTCATTACCAGAAGTGGTGGGTTCAAACCCAGCCTCGGCCAAAAACTGTAAAAAAAAAAAAATAGCTGGGTGTTGTGGCAGGTGCCTGTAGTCCCAGCTGCTCAAGAAGCTGAGGCAAGAGAATCACTTGAGCCCAAGAGTTTGAGGTTGCTTGTGATGTATTCTTTTGCTCCCTCAGACTCCCTCTTTAAAAATCATTCCTTGGACTATGATGATATTGGTAAGTTGGCATCTGTATCCGTTTCCTGTTGCTGTCACAACAAACTGCCCCACAGCTGATGTCTGAGAACAACACGGATTTATTGTCTTGTAGCTCTGGAGGTCGGAATCCAAAATGAGTCTCACTGGGTTACAGTTCAATTGCAGGCAGGGCTGCATGTTGTCTGGCAACTGCGAGGAGCAGAAGTCTTTTCCTTGTCTCTCCGGCCCCCAGAGCCGCTGGCGTTCGTTCCTGGGCTTGCAGCCATTGCCCCAGTCTCACACTCCTTCTCCCTGACTCCCGGCTGCCCTCTTTCAGCTGTCAGTGCCCTTGGGATAACACCGGGCCCACCAGGAAATCTCACCATCAATATCCTTAGCTTAATCATGTCTGCAAAGGCCCTTCTTCCACGTAAAGCAACTGATCCACAGGCTCCAGAGCTAAGCAGGAGCACGTGGACTCATCCTGCTACCCAGCCCACCACCCATCCTGCCTCCTGCCACATGGCCCCTGTGGAAACCCAGGCCCTGTCCTTATGCTCTATCAGGTGGGCTTTTCCGGGGTTCTTTCCAGGTCAACATTAGCCTGTGTTCACGACCTTTTTATCATCCTCTCTCTTTTAAAAACCACCCATGGGATTTTCTTTTCTTTTGAGACGGAGTTTTACTCTGTCTCTCAGGCTAGAGTGCCATGGTGTCATTATAGCTCACAGCAGCCTCAAACTCCTGGGCTCAAGTGATCCTCTTCCCTCAGCCTCCTCGGCAGCTGGGACCACAGGTACCTGCCACAATGCCTGGCTAGTTTATATATATAAATACATATATATGTATTTTCTGTTCCTATTTTTTAGTGGAGACAGAGTCTTGCTTTTGCTCAGGCTGGGTCACCCATAGGATCTTAAACTATCCTTGTTGATTATGATCATTTTCTTCATAGCCCAAAGAGCAGTTTCTTTTTTTGAGACAGAGCCTCAAGTTGTCCCCCTGGGTGGAGTGCCGTGACATCACAGCTCACAGCAACCTCCTCTGGGCTCAAGCAAGTCTCCTGCCTCTACCTCCCAAGTAGCTGGGACCACA
>NW_003852533.1:3265686-3270555 GCF_000181295.1 Otolemur garnettii | reverse complement strand
CCCGGCTATTTTTTGGTTGCAGCCATCATTGTTGTTTGGCGGGTCTGGGCTGGATTCAAACCCGCCACCTTAGGTGTACATGGCTGGCGCCTTAGCCACTTGAGCCACAGGCGCCGAGCCCATGTGTTTGTTTTCTTCCTTCCCTCCCTCCCTCCCTTTCTTCCTTCCTTCCTTTTTTTGAGACAGAGTCTCAGTCTGTGCCCTGGGTAGAGTGCCTTGGTGTCATACAGCTCACAGCAACCTCAAACTCCTGGGCTCCACCCATCCCCTCAGCCTTCCAAGTAGCTGGGACTACAGGCACCTGCCACAGTGCTGGGCTAGTTTTTCTATTTTTAGTAGAGATGGGGTCTCACTGTTACTCAGGCTGATCTCAAACTCCTGAGCTCAGGCGATCCACCTGCCTCGGCCTCCCGGACTGCTGGGATCACAGGCAGGAGACACTGTGCTTTCTTTGTCACCTGCCTTCCACCTTCACGTGTAAGTTCACTGAGAACTTGGACTCCATGCGTTATGTATGGATTTGTGTGTATGTGTTTACATACGCATTATATGTCCTAAAAAGAATATGATGTAGTAGCTAAGGCATGAGTTCAAATCTTGACTCTACCACCACATTGCTCCATGACCTTATATGAATAATTTAACGTCTACTACCTTTAGTTTCCATACTGATAAAATGCGGTTGATAGTACCCAGCTCATCAGGACTTTATAAGAAATGAGACGACGTGTATGAAGGTCCCTCAAAATTCATGTGTTGAAACTTAATACCAGTGTGGTAGCATTAAGAGGTGGGGTGTGTGAGAGGTGGCTAGGTCCCTAAGGCTGTGACTTTGTGAATCAATTGGTACCTTTATAAAAGGGCTCCAGGGTACCAGCTTGCTCCCTTTTGCTTTTTGCCCTTACAAATCTGCTGATACCTTGATCTTAGATTTCCCAGCCTCTAGAAGTGTGAGAAATAAATTTCTGTTCTTCATAAATTACCCAGGCTCAGGTATTTCATAGCAGCAGGAATGAACTAATAAAATAGGCAAAGTGGTTAGAATAGGGAACCCTTGAACATGTGGGCAGGGACAGAATTTACAGCAGGGGTGGTTTCCTGACATTACAGAGTGATTCAGAACACACACACTGGAGCCAGATCACTGGGCTTAAAATCCCAGCTCTACCATTTGTTAGCTGTTGATCTTGACTGGGAAAAGGGGATAATAATAATAATTCCTACCTCATAAGGCCATTGTATAGGTTTTATGTATTATATGCTCTTCTACACGCAGAATACTTAGACGATTGTTATCTGGTAAATGCTACATAATTGTTAGCTATTGTTACATATCTCTTTAAATTTAGAGTTCCTTAAAATAAGGCATTATAGGCTTGGCACCCATAGCACAGTGGTTATGGTACTGGCCACAAGCACCAAGGCTGGCAGGTTCGAACCCGGCCAGGCCAGCTAAACAACAATGACAACTGTAACAAAAAATAGCTGGGCGTTGTGGGTGGTGCCTATAGTTACAGCTACTTGGGAGGCTAAGGCAAGAGAATCGCTTAAGCTTAAGAGTTTGAGGTAGCGGCTTGGCGCCTGTGGCTCAAGTGGCTAAGGCGCCAGCCACATACACTTAAGGTGGCAGGTTCAAATCCAGCCCAGGCCCGCCAAAACAACAATGACAGCTGCAACCAAAAAATAACCGGGCATTGTGGCGGGTGCCTGTGGGTCCCAGCTACTTGGGAGGGTGAGGCAGGAGACTCGCTTGAGCCCAGGAGTTGGAGGTTGCTGTAAGCTGTGATGCCACAGCACTCTACCCAGGGGGATACCTTGAGGCTCTGTCTCACACACACACACACACAAAAAGAGTTTGAGGTAGCTGTGAGCTGTGATGCCATGGCACTCTACCGAGGGCAACCTAATGAGACTCTGTCTCAAAAAAAAAAGACATTACAGTCATATTTGTTATATTAACCAAACGCAGAGTTCCTTAACATAAGGTATTTCAGCTTCCGTTACAGTGTAATAGCATGAGAAGCCCAGTGTCCTGGATTAATACCCATTAATAAACAGGACTGAGGAACATGAGCTGGAAATGGCAGCATTAATCTCTGCCTATCCCTGGACTATTTTTTTAAAATCATCAACATATTAAGAAATATTTGACTCTATCAATTCTTAGCAGAGGCGTGAATGATTAGACCTTAAGAGGACCTTTGATCTGCAAACGTGTATAATCCAGTTACATCCAATATGTCTTCTCAAGAACTTTATCTTTTTTAAATTTTTTTAAATTTTATTATTTTTATTTTTTTTATTAAATGATAGCTATATACATTAATGCAAACACGGGGTACAGTGTAGTGTTTTCATATACAATTTGAAATACTTTTATCAAGCTGGTTAACATAGACTTCATGTCATTTGCTTAGTCATTGTGTCAAAACATTTATATTCTAGTTCTAGAAAAGTTCACTTGTACCCTTGTTAGACAGATATATAGGTGATCTTTCCAGCACCCTCCCACCACCCAGCTGCCCTTCTCTCCTCCCCTTCCCCACCCCCTCCCCATATTCTTGGGCTAGAATTAGGTTGTAGCTTTCATTTGAGAACTATAAATTAGTTTCATAAAAGAGCCAAGTGATCCCATCACAAGGTGGACAAAGGACTTGAAGAGAAATTTCACCAAAGAAGATAGGCGTGTGGCCTATAGATATATGAAAAAATGCTCACCATCCTTAATCATTAGAGAAATGCAAATCAAAACTACTTTGAGATATCATCTAATTCCAGTGAGATTAGCCTATATCACAAAATCCCAAAACCAGAGATGCTGGCGTGGATGTGGAGAAAAGGGAACACTTCTACACTGCTGGTGGGAATGCAAACTAATACGTTCCTTTTGGAAAGACATCTGGAGAACACTTAGAGAACTAAAAATAGACCTGCCATTCGATTCTAAAGAACTTTAAAATCCCTATTGAAACAAGTCAGGGTATAAATTAAAGCAGATAAAGCTGTGTCCTTGTCTACAAAAAAAAGCATACTCAGTAAATAATTTAAAGAGCTTTATTCTGAGCCAAAGTTGAGGACCATGACCTTGGGCCACACCTAAAAGCCTTAGTAAGTGGACCCTCTGTGATGGGTTACAGTTTGGGTTATACATTTCATGGAGATAGGAATTATAGGTAAAGTTTTATAAATCAATATGTGGAAAACCCAGTTTGGTTTGGCCCTGAAAGGTGGGCCATCTCAAAGGAGGGGTGCCCACAGGCGGGAGGTGGGTTTAAACATTCTTTAGCTGACTATTGGCTGAAAGATTCAGGCTCTGCCTGACAGACCAGGAGTCAGAGAAAGGAATGCTGACTTAAAGGTCAGTCTGTCAGAGACCAGGTACCCGACAAATGCCCAGACCAGTGGTTGGTTTGTTTTGTATATTGAAGGCCAGCAGGGGTGTCTTGCAGAGCCTTAGCCTTGTTAATGAGTCACAGAGGACATCTCTAAGAAGGCAGGGGACATGATGAAGCATGTCTGGTCTTGCTCGTGGCCAGTAACTCAATTTTAGGAGATCCCCTTGGCCAAGAGTGGAATCCAGTCAGCCACTGGGTGGGGGAGCCTAAGGTTTTACTTTAGTTCACATTGTTCACACAGACTCCTGGCACATGGGGTTTCTCAGCACATCACCATGAGAAGGGGCTTTGTGTGCTTTCATAAAAATGCAAGATATTAAAATTACAGTATAGGCTTGGTGCCTGTAGCACAGTGGTTATGGTGACAGCCGCATACACTGAGGTTGGCAGGTTTGAACCTGACCCATTACAGCTAAACAATAATGACAACTGCAACAAAAAATAGCTGGGCATTGTGGTGGGTGCCTTTAGTCCCAGCTACTCAGGAGGCTGAGGCAAGAGACTCACTTAAGCCCAAGATTTTGAGGTTGCTGTGAGCTTTGATGTCACGGCACTCTACTCAGGGTAACATAATGAGACTGTCTAAAAAAAAAAATTACGGTATAGCAGAAAATGCTGTGTATTTAAGCTAGTTTGTTTTGTAAAATTCTGTTTAATATCATCCTTCAGTTTCTGGTGGTAACTAATTGAGTGATACCTGGTGAATTAGAAAAGAAAAAGCATAGACACCTTTTGTTTCTGAATAGGGAATAACAGGTCAGTGCAATCTACAAAGCCTTGTCTGAGGCTGAAAATAAAATCCCACTTGAAATAAACTGTAGGAAACCCTTGTAAGGATAATAAACAACAATGGCATGTGGAAAGGAAGATAAATGGTAAGATCTTTCCAATGCTGTCCTGAAATACCATTTATAGTGATTCTCCTGTTAAATTGTGATGTAAATTATATGGCCTTTTTTCCAGACTGCTTCTCTTTCTTGCAAAATAAGAAAAGAAAAACAGTGTATTAATAACAAAGCATTCTTTTTGTTCTGGAGTATTTGAAAAATAGCTATAAAATATGAGTTGCAAATTGTGTTTCAATATGTAGTGATTCTGGGAACTCTATAAAACTGAAATCCACCCACAGCTTTCCAGGACCTAATTTACCAGGAGAATTATTAACCCCCTTCAATGACTGTATTTCAAAAATGTACCATAATCATCATCAGAGAAATTAGAGTAATAAAAGTTGGAAAGAGCGGATCTCTGTAGTACAAGGCTATGTAAGATACAAAAACAGTGAAAGCTATTTTTGTTTCAAAGTGGGTAACTGAAGTAAGTGATGGGTATAGTCCACACACGTATGCACAATTTTGTTTAATTGTTTTGTTTTCTTTTTGAGACAGAGCCTCAAGCTATCCCCCTGGGTAGAGTGCTGTGGCATCACAGCTCACAGCAACCTCCAACTCCTGGGCTCAAGCGAGTCTCCTGT
>NW_003852533.1:3260621-3263093 GCF_000181295.1 Otolemur garnettii | reverse complement strand
TGTAAAAATCCCTGACTTAATACATATTCAAATATATTCAAATTTGAATGTAGCAATCACTAAATTGTAGTTGGCCTAATTATAGTATAATTCAAACAGCTACTTGACAGCTTCTCAAAGCACATAGAGAATATTTTATTGCCAAATGGTTATTGACAATCAATTGAAACCCATGACTTAATAAATGTTTTGAAGCTTAATTTAAAGCTTCCATATGCTCTGTAATCAATAGCAAATTCTCAGGTAGCATAGTTTTTATTTTTATAGTGGCAAATGAGATTCAAAAGCAATAATTTTTTTCCAGGCTTGATCATTCAGTAGAATAGCTGAAAATAAATCTTTGCATTTTTTTGATTTCTAATTCATTTCATAGAATTTTTCTATTTGCAGCTGTTTAAAAATTGACTCAGAGTATTCAAAGATTAGATGCTTTAGATTTTTTTTTTTAGACAGAGTCTCACTATGTTGCCCTTGGTAGAGTGCTGTGGCATGATAGCTCACAGCCACCTCAAGCTCTTGGGCTTAAGCGATTCTCTTGCATCAGCCTCCCAGTAGCTGGGACTACAGGCACCGGCCACAACACCCAGCTATTTTTTGGTTACAGTTGTCATTGTTGTTTATCAGGCCCATTCCAGGCTTGAACCTGCCAGCCTTGGTGCATATGGCTGGTGCCCTACTTGAAGCTGCAGTGAACTATAATGACGTGAGCCACGGGTGCCGAGCCAAGTCTCCATCTTTTTTAATGGCTGAGTAATATTCTATGGTATACATATACCACAGTTTGTTGATCTACTCATGGGTTGATGGGCACTCAGGTTGCTTCCATGACTTGACAATTACAAACTGAGCCACAATAAACATTCTAGTACAATGGAGTATATTTTTTCTATTCTTTTGCTTTTAACTTACCTAAGTCTTCATATTTAAGTCACTTTTTTGGAGGGGTGCATAGATAACATCCAATCATCCTTTTAAAAATCACATGCTGGGCACCGTGGCTCATGCTTGTAATTCTAGCACTTTGGGAGGCCAATATAGGAGGATCTCTTGAGGCCAGGAGTTTGATACCAGCCTGAAAACATAGTGACCCCCCCCCCAATAGCTGGGTGTGGTGACACGCATCAGTAGTTACAGCTACTTGGAGCAGTCCTTCAGCCCAGGAGCTTGAAGCTGCAGTGAACTATAAAGACATCACTGTCACTGCACTCTGACAATCTCTGCTTTTTAAATGGGGTGTTTAGATATTTGTAGTTGATGTAATAATGTTAATTCATATACGAATAAAATCAAGTTTACCATTTTGCTATTTCAATTTGTCACATATTCTATGGGTTTTTTCCCTTCTTTTAAATTAATTGAATTTTTTTAGTATTCTATTTAATCTTCATGATTACCTTTTTGGCTATTATTTCCTTCTTTTATTTATTTATTTATTTTAAGACAGAGCCTCAATTTGTCGCCCTGGGTAGAGTGCCATGGCATCACAGCTCACAGTAACTTCCAACTCCTGGGCTTAAGCGATTCTCTTGCCTCAGCCTCCCATGTAGCTGGGACTACAAGCGCCAGCCACAGTGCCCGGCTATTTTTTTGTTGCAGTTGTCACTGTTGTTTTGCTGACCCTGCTGGGTCGGAACCTGCCAGCCTTGGTGCATGTGGCTGGCGCCATAACCACTGTGCTAAGGGTGCCAAGCTGTCAATTATTTTTTAAGAAAAATTTAAAAAGAGAAAAGATTATTTTACATTTATCCACATATTCAGCATGTCTGATTTCCACCCGGTTTTAATTTTCTTTCCACCTGAAACCTTCTTTCATGTTTCTTATGATGCTGGTTGTGCTCATTACCAATTATTTTCAACTTCTGTTTGGCAATGTTTTCATTTCATGTTAATTTACTGAAAGACATTTTCCTTGAATATAGAATTCCATGCTGACTTCTTTTCTTCCAGCTTTGAAAGAATGCACGTTTTTTCGTAGTGAATACCCTTAAGTGTATTTCCCTGCCTTTCGTTCTCTGCTGCTCTTACGATGTTTCTCTTTCTCACTTGTTTCCAGAAACTTGATTCAGATGAGGTTTGCTGTAGTCTCCTTTGGATGTATGTTGTTTAGTGTTTGCTGCGCTTCTTACATCTATGAATTTATAGTTTTTGTCTGGTTAATAAATATTTCAGACATTCTTTCTTTCTTTTTTTTTTTTCAAGAGGCAGAGTTTCAGTTTGTCACCCTCGGTAGAGTGCTGTGGCATCACAGTTCACAGTAACTTCCAGCTCTTGGACTTAGGTGATTCTCTTGCCTTAGCCATCCAAGTAGCTGGGACTACAGGTGCCCACCACAATGACCAGCTATTTTTTTGGTTGAAGTTTGGCCCGGGCCAGGTTCGAAACCGCCTCCCTTGGTATATGGGGCTGGTGCCCTACTCACTGAGTCACAGGTGCTGCCCCAATATTTCGGACTTTTTTTTTTTTTTTTTTTTT
>NW_003852533.1:3258110-3260207 GCF_000181295.1 Otolemur garnettii | reverse complement strand
TTTTTTGCAGTTTTTGTCTGGGGCCAGGTTTGAACCCACCACCTCCAGTGTATGGGCTGGCATCCTACTCCTTGAGCCACAGGCACCACCCTATTTCAGACATTCTTTTATCAAATATATTTTTCTGCCTTCCTGCCCTCTCCCCTTTTCTGGAACTTGACTTACAAACATGAAGCTATGCTTAATATTTTCCGCAGATCCCTGAAGTACTGTATTTTAGACCTTTTGGATAATTTCTAATGCTATGTCATTCTATTTATTGATGTTTTCTTCTCTGGTATCTGGTTTACTCTTAAACCCATTTAATGCATTTTTTCATTTCAGATTTGGCATTTTCCAGTGTAGAAGTTCCAGCTGTATCCTTTCTTTCTTTTTTTTTTTGAGACCAAGCCTCACTCTGTGCCCTGGGTAGAGTGCTATGGCGTCACAGCTCACAGCACCCTCAACTCCTGGGTTCAAGATATCCTCTGGCCTCAGCCTCCCAACCAGCTGGGACTGCAGGCGCCCATCACACTTAACTATTTTTCTATCTTTAGTAGAGACAGGGTCTCGCTCGTGCTGAGACTGGTTAGAACTCCTGGACTCCAGCTACCCTTCTGCCTCAGCCTTTCTGAGCGGTTAATGACCGAAAATGGGACGTTATTCTGAGACATGAATGAAGGAAGTGGAGTCCAGGTTCTGTGTGGGCAACGAGGCCTTTATTTACTTGGGCAGGAGAGGGCTGAATTTGAAAAAGAAGTCAGCCTGGGTTAAGGCGGGATAGGAATGTAAGAGTTCCAAGGGGTAGGGATTGCTGCATTCATTCCCGGGTTCTGGGCACCACAGTGCGACGTTAATGACCGAAAATGACAGGTTACTCTGAGACTTGAAGGAAAGGAAGCAGAGTCCAGGTTCTGTGTGAGCAATGTGGCCTTTATTCCCTCAGATGCGAATGAGATGAGTTCAAAAAAGAAGTCAGCACGTGGGTTGAGGCGGGTGGGAAATAGGGATAGAGACTGGCGTGTTCACTCCTTCCCGGAGGGACGTCCCTGTGTCTGCTCCTCCCCGGGAGGGACTTCCCTGAACTCATTCCTTCCCGGGAGGGCCGTCCCTGTGCTCACTCCTACTTGGGAGGGATGTCTGTGTGCCCGCCCCTTCCCAGGAGGGATGTCCCTGAACTTGCTCCTTCCTGGAAGGGAGGTCCGTGGTCTCACTCCGTCCTGGGTGGGAGTTACTTCCTGGGCAAGATGATTGCAGCTGGGCAGGCACCTGCCTTAGGCCCTGTCACTCTCAGAGTACTGGGATTACAGGCCTGAGCCACTGCATGGGCCTACAGTGTTTGAATCTTGAAAGAAGATTAATTTTCTCACAGAAAGTTTGATGTTTTTGATTCTTTTTTTTTTTTTTGAGACAGAGCCTCAAGCTGTCGCCCTGGGTAGAGTGCCGTGGCATCACAGCTCACACCAATCTCCAACTCTTGGGCTCAAGCAAGTCTCCTGCCTCAGCCTCCCAAGTAGCTGGGACCATAGGCGCCTGCCACAACGCCTGGCTATTTTGTTGTTGTTGTTGCAGCCATCGTTGTTTGGCGGGCCCAGGCTGGACTCGAACCCACCACCTTAGGTGTATGTGGCTGGCACCTTAGCCACTTGAGCCACAGGCGCCAAGCTGATATTTTTGATTCTTTTTCTTTTCTTTTGAGGCAGAATCTCAAGCTGTTGCCCTGGGTAGAGTGTTGTGGTGTCATAGCTCACAGCAACTTCAAACTTTTGGGTGCAAATGATCTCTTGCCTCAGTTTTTGTATTTTTAGTTGAGACCTGACTTGCTTTTTGCTCAGGCTGGTCTAGAACCCATGAGCTCAAGCTTTCCAACTGCCTTGGCCTCTCAGAGTTCTAGGATTACAGGCCTGAGCCACCGCATGGGCCTTGAATCTTTTTTTCAAAGCTTTATTGGGATAAGACTTTTTTACTCCAGTTTGACCACACCATTGAAAGATGACGCTTCGGCTCGGCACCTATAGCTCAACGGGCTAAGGAGCCAGTCACATACACCTAAGGTGGCGGGTTCGAATCCCCAGCCCGGACTTGCCAAACAACAATGACGGCTGCAACCAAAAAATA
>NW_003852533.1:3240102-3257953 GCF_000181295.1 Otolemur garnettii | reverse complement strand
AAAAAAAAAAAAGAAAGATGACGCTTCCTGGGTCGCTACCCACCAAGGGCTTCAGGGTTCAGCGAGGCCTCTGCGCTGGGCGGCTGTGACTTAGACGCCTACTGGATCTCCCGAGCTCTGGGCTTTTTCAGTTTACGGATTCCTGGCTCTTTAATGAGCCTTGTGAGGTTTTTCCCTAAGAATTTCCAGCTTCGTCTTCAGGAACAGACACAAGGGACTTGTCTGCAGGCTTCCTGAGCCCCTGTTTTCCTTTCTTCTCTTCTTACACACCTCCCTCCTCTGTGTCCTTTGCTCCACAAGTTCCAGCAGCCTCGGCCTCCCCAAGCTCAGCTTCCCTGGGGACTTCCTTGGTCTCCGTAGACCGAGCCTCCCTTCGTGTGATAGGAAAGCAGAAACGAAGCCAGCATGATCACTGGACTTAAAGGATTGATTTCCTTTCCTTCAGAATTCACAATCTCGCACTGCCTATGGCCTAATGTCTTAAAACAAACGTCCCTTATATTTTGTCCAGTTTTCTAGTGGTTTGCAGTGGGAGGACAAGCCCAGTACTGGTGACTCCATCCTACATAGCAGAGGAAGTTTCAGCTGCATTACTTATCCCATGAATTCATGGCCAGGCTTACTTCCTTTGTATCCCTACCTACATGCACCCCTCCTAGACACATCTTAGGAACTATCAATTTTAAATTGAAAGTGGACAGGGTGACTGCAAACTCAGTCACGAGTGGCGAGTAGGAGCAGCCACTTGGAGGCCGACTGTACTCTGTGAACACGAGGAGCCCTCATCGCGCCTTCAAACCCACAGGTCAGTGCACAGCCCGTAAAGGTGCCCGTTGTTTTTTATTTCTAAATTTTTGAATTAACATCCGGTTCAATTACTGTGAAGGAAATTTGTGAAACTGACATTTATTTGGTTCTTCTTTTCGAAAGCCAAGCAGCTGGATGTGAATTACGGGTTCTTAGCACAGGTCTCAATTAATGATCATTTAAATGTTATATTCTTGCTACTTATTCATGTGGCTTAATTGGTTAAATAGCTGTTTGGCAAGAACATTTAAAGAGCTATTAATGCATCATCTTGACACCTGTTATTTGGATATTATCCAAATCAAGGCACTTTATTGGTTAATGTTTCCTCCTTTGACGATTTTAATTGCCTGCAATAGGTGAAGTGAACATTTCTGTTCATGAAATTTCCCAAAGCAGTTTCAGAAGGCTATGGAATATACTGTAAATGGCAGAAAGCCTTTAACGCCCCGGCCAAAACACTGACCTATTGTAAACACCCTGTAAAAACACAAGAGACTTGTATTTTCTGTCAACAGAAGTGACATCACAGGGCCCTTTTCTTCAGGGATGTGAATGGTGATGTAATTACCACAACCACTTTTTTTTGCTTTCTTAGTAAACTCAGGTGGTACTATAATGTGAGTAATAGTATTTTATTTTATTTTATTTTGCTTTAGAGGTACAATGCTGGCAATGAATAGAAAAACTCAAGAACTCAAACTATTCTACTTGAGCACATAACTGGGAGGCAGTTTGGTGCAGTAAAAAGCCCAGTAGAATAAGTGACCTAGGTTTTCATCCTAACTGCCAATAACTTGCTGGCTTTGGTTGAAATATAGTTCATTCATTGTTATGAATTCAATGAAAAGGAATTCTTTTCTTCACATATCTAATACTGGCCGCAGGAGAATGAGATTGTGGCTGATGGGAATCAGAAATTCCGTCACTAGTCATGTGAACTGTATTTTGGGGGCAAGGATGTCACCAGGGGCTCCTATAGCCTAGTTTAGTGGCTCTTAATGTTGAAACCCAATACTACCATTTTGGTTACCTTATTTTCTGGGTTTTATTGATGTTTGTTTTCTAATTTGTTTAATCATTTAAATTTACATTTACATTTATATACAGTAAAATTCACTTTTTCGGGCTCGGTGCCTGTAGCACAGTGGTTACAGCGCCAGCCACATACATCAAGGTTGGCAAGTTTGAATCCGGCCTGGGCGAGCTAAACAATAAGGACAACTGCAATAAAAAATAGCCAGGTGTTGTGGCAGGTGCCTGTAGTCCCAGCTACTTGGGAGGCTGAGGCAAGACAATCACTTACACCCAAGAGTTAGAGGTGGCTATGAGCTGTGACACCACAGCACTCTACTAAGGGTGACAAAGTGAGGCTCTGTCTCAAAAAACCAAAGAAAAAAACTATGTTTTTAAATGTAAGATTCACCTGGGTGTCTAGGTGGAGCTGAGTATAAGCAGGTCTTCACCTATATGAATATCCCGCAGGGTGATCAAAAGGTGTGTAGACTCAGGACAGCCCACATGGGCTCCTGTCTCACACACGGCCGGACCTCTGTCCCCCTGGCTCATATCCAGTAAGACCCCAAAGCACCTTCCAGTCTCAACAGCCAAAAATATCCCCACAAATTTCTAAACTGCCTTCTCACAGGCTGCAGTTGAGACCACTGGCCAAGATGAAGCGTTTCTCAGGCCTTCTAGCAATCTCATCCCTGGTCAGCATTCACCCATCTTCTGACTACGTGCTGAGTTTCTCAGACCCTTCACACCATGTCTTCAACTGCCACTTTTGTGTTCTAGTCTCTAGAAATATATTTCCCATGTCGCATGTTGTATTGTTTATATTTTTATTTTCAGTAAATTATAATGTTTTCATGGTTTAAAAACTTTTCTGCTCCTCCTGGAGCAGGTCAATTCTTAGAAACAGCAAAGGGAGCGTGATCTGAAACGCCGGCCACACCTCCTCTCCGCTCCCCTTCCCCCGGGAAGCAATATTCTTTTGCTTTAATCTTTGTAGGAACAAGGTACCAGACAACCAGGGACTATCCTTAAAGTTTAGAGCCTGCTGAAATTATTCAAATGAACCAATCCTAGGCCATTTTCCCTGTGGGCCCTACCACTCCATGGAAAGTCTAACAAAGCCGTGGCCTAGGCTCTCCCTCACTGCTGTCCCACCTGCCCCCGACCGACGCTGGCGCTTTCTCATGTGGCCCCTGTAGCACAGTGCGCCTCCTCTTCCTAGGACCTAGGAGCGTAAGAAACTTTGTTTCCCTGAGCATTCCTGTGTCTCATCCTGTGGCCATGTCAGACTGACCATCTCATAATATACAGAGATTAATAGATTATCATTATTGTTCATCCCAGTTCTGTTTTGAGTTTGTTTAGCCTGAAACAATTTCTAAGATCCTGGTCAACTCCGAAGTAATAACACTAGATTTGTGTGCACAAAGCTGACTTCTTATTTTGCATTAACTCTCCTCAATGGGTGTTTCTTTCATAATTAATCTCCCTTGAAATTTTGAAGATGCCATTAAAAAAATTCATGATCACAACTGAGTGTGGTAGTGATACTGGACAAATGGCGCCCCAGCCAGCTCAGCAGAGTGGGACTGGGGGACCTGCCGCTTCCATCTTGGTGGCAGCAGCCGGCAGAGGAACCAGCAGGCTGGAGCAAGGGGGCATGGGGAGGCTTTCCTCCCCCAGCCAGAACCTCCAGTAGCCAAAAAGTACCGGACACCAGCGGGGAAGACACCTCCTCTTTCTCCCTGATGGGTCCATTTTCAAAACCTGCTCCTGATTGGTCTATTTTCAGGAACAGAAAGCTCATTGGACAACTGCCCTATATAACCCCCTGAGTAGCAAGCCTAGGGGCAGATGGCAGCAGACCATGGAGGGAGAGAAAGCAAAAGAGGAAGAGCTGTAACACTTATACCCTGCTCTGCAAGGAGGTTTGGCTCTTTCTAAGAGCTGTAATACCTGTTAAGTAAAACCTAACTTGCATCCTGTAGTCCGTGGATTCATTCATTGAATTGTTGAGACCAAGAACCTGGAAATCAATATCAAAAGTCCAGTATCAGATTGATAACCCCATAATCCCAGTACTCTTGAGAGGCTAAGAGGGGAGAAGTGCTCAAAGTCAGGAGTTCAAGACCAGCCTGAGCAAGAACAAGGCTCTACAAAAAATAGAAAAAGTTAACCTGGTGTGCGGGTGAGTCCTTCTAGTCCCAGCTACTCACAAGGTTGAGGCAGGAGGATCGCTCGAGCCCAGGAGTCAGAGGTTGTAGTGAGCTAGGCTGAGCCACAGCATGCTAGGCAGGGGGAACAGAGTGAGGCTCAGTGCTGGGGGAGGAAATACAGTTCATGATTGTGTGTTTTTTTAAGAAGAAGGTTACTGCTGGCACAAATGCTTTTCAGTATTCAGTATTTATCTGAATCAAGCCAGTCCCTTAGTCGGGGATTATTTGATTTCAGTTATTCCCATGAGTGGAAAGGAAACGAATCGTGTTCAGGTAGTCCAGGGCAAGGTGCCTTAGGAAACTTGAGTATTCTCAAGAACAAGTATAAGATACAAGAATTCAACTCTCATTAAAAAGTAAAATTACGGCTCGGTGCCTGTGGCTTAAGTGGCTAAGGCACCAGCCACATACACCTAAGGTGGTGGGTTCGAATCCAGCCCGGCCCACCAAACAACAATGATGGCTGCAACCAAAAAATAGCCAGGCGTTGTGGTGGGCGCCTGTGGTCCCAGCTACTTGGGAGGCAGAGGCAGGAGACTCACTTGAGCCCAGGAGTTGGAGGTTGCTGTGAGCTGTAATGCCACGGCACTCTGCCCAGGGGGACAGTTGGAGGCTCTGTCTCAAAATAAAATAAAATAAAATAAAATTACAAGCCCATATTTCTGAAGAATATAGATGCAAAAATCCTCAACAAAATACTGGCAAACTGATTTTGACAGCACGTTAAAGAATTATCCACCATGATCAAGTGGGATTATCATTAACCAATAAAGCTACTTCCACAATACATAAGGTCTTTGGTAGAAGCTTTTTTTTTTTTTTTTTGAGACAGAGCCTTAAGCTGTCACCCAGGGTAGACTGCTGTGGCATCACAACTCACAGCAACCTCCAACTTCTGGGCTCAAGCGATTCTCCTGCCTCTGCCTCCCAAGCTGCTGGGACTACAGATGCCAGCCACAACGCCGGCTATTTTTTGGTTGCAGCCGTCATTGTTTGGCAGTCTGAGCTGGAATTGAACCTGCCAGCTCAGACGTATGTGGCTGGCAGCTTAGCTGCTTGAGCCACAGGTGCCGAGCCATAGAAGTTTTTAAATTATAAAGATAATTTTTCTTTAGGCTTCAGGAAGAGGTTTTATTTTTATTTATTTATTTTTTGAGATGGAGTCTTGCAATGTCACCCTTGGTAGAGTGTCATGGCATCACAGTTCATAACAACCTCAAACTCTTGGGCTTAAGTGATTCTCTTGCTTCAGCCTCCCAAGTAGCTGGGACTACAGGTGCCTGCCACAATAACTATTCAACTATTACAACTATTTTTTTGTTGTTGCAATTGCCATTGTTGTTTAGCTGGCCAGGGCTGGATTTGAACCCACCAGCCTCCATGTATGTGGCTGGCACTGTAACCAGTGTGCTACAGGCACCGAGCTGCCAGAACATCAATTTTAAATAGTTCAATAATATTTCATGCCATCTTCCTAATCTTGGGGAATGACATTGTTTTCTCTTTTTTCTCTATCTTAACAATTAGCTTTGTTAAGTGTTGTAAGGATGAAATAGCATGGATAAACAGAAAACTATAATAGATATAGTTTACAGAAGACAATATGTGCTGGGTTGCTTGGCAATGCTGTCACGGGAAGAAAGGAGAGCAAGGGTGTCTCAGGGGATGACGAGGAACACCTGAGCTGTGTGCACTTCAGTCACGAGCTGTCAGGTGTGGTCACATGCCATTCTTTTTTTTTTTAAGAGACAGAGTTTCACTTTGTCACCCTTGGTAGAGTGCTGTGGCGTCACAGCTCACAGCAACCTCCAGCTTGGGCTCCAGTGATCCTCTTGCCTCAGTTTTTTTTTTCGTTTGTTTTTTATAGAGACAGAGTCTCACTTTATTGCCCTCGGTAGAGTGCTGTGGCATCACAGCTCACAGCAACCTGCAGCTCTTGGGCTTAGACAATTCTCTTGCCTCAGCCTCCTGAGTAACTGGGACTGCAGGTGCCTACCACAAGACCTGGCTATTTTTTGGTTGTAGTTGTTGTTGTTTGGCAGAACCAACCCATCAGCTCCGGTACATGTGGCTGGCAACCTAGTTGCTGAGCTACAAGTGCCAAGCCTATGTATGTGTAGTTATTATACACATGGAGTTATTATGCATATACTTTTTATTTTTTATTTATTTATTTATTTTTGAGACAGAGCCTCAAGCTGTTGCCCTGGGTAGAGTACTGTCGCTTCACAGCTCACAGCAACCTCCAACTCCTGGGCTCAAGCGATTCTCCTGCCTCAGCCTCCCAAGTAGCTGGGACCACAGGTGCCCACCATAACACCCAGCTATTTTTTGGTTGCAGCCATCACTATTGTTTGGCAGGCCCAAGCTGGATTCGAACCTGCCAGCTCAGGTGTATGTGGCTGGTGCCTTAGCCACTTAAGCCACAGGCACCGAGCCTACACGTACTTTTTAAACAGGGCTGCATTCAGCACAGTGCTCAGCAACCTGCTGTTTTCCTTTGCTATCTTGTGGCCCAGTCCGCACAGCTGAGCCAAGGAGCATCTGTGACTGTCCCCCAGCAGTGTGGTGAGCAGCGTCTGTGGTCTGTCCCCACAGCAGTGTGGTGAGGAGGTGAGGTATAGGCAAAAGGCCTATTTACCTCTGGCCACAAAAAGCTGTTTGAGAGACAGCAGTGAAAAGACTTTGTGCAGGCATACTTGTGAGAAATTGAGGCAGAATCTCGTGTGGCTGGGTAGGTTGCGGGCCTAAAACCCCCCTGACCTAAAGTTGGCCTGGTCAGTTGCAGGCATAAAACCCCCCTGACTTAAGGCCCACATGGGAGCAGAAGCTTGCAAACAAGTTTTCTGTATGTCTTAGAAATTTCTTAATTATGCCTTGCTTAAAATTGAAGTAACTGCCTCCAAATGGTGAGGCCAGCAGGGTGGGTATTCAATCCACCTTCCTCCTCTGAGCCTCAGGCTTCATCAGATAAGAACAAAAGAAGTAATGGCTGACAACATGTTCTCCATTAAGTTATGTTAAAAGGACTATGTTAGACAAAGTGATATCAGTTAAACAGTAGATTACTAGGGAGGAGCTACGCGAGATTGTCACAAGATGTTTATTCATGAGATGGATTATGGATTGTAATGAATAGGTACAGTGCGCATGTACACAATGGACTATATAAGCCAGGAGAGAAAGAAATAAACTTGTCACATGCCTGAGAGAGCTGTGAACCCTTTTATTTAAATACAATTTCAATATGCAGGTTTATGCTCCAGGACATCGCTTCTCCTTGAGACCCTAACGGCAGCAGTGAGGAGTGTCTGTGGCCTGTCCTGCAGCTGCGTGGGAGAAGCAGCCCTGGTCCGTCCCCCAGCTGTGTGGTGAGAAGCATCTGCCTCTCTCCCTCACCAGGCCCAGCTTGGGGTGCAGCCATGTGACTGTCTCGGTCTCTGTAGTCACTCAGGCCCAGCTCAGGGTGCAGCCATGTGCCTGTCTCAGTCCCTGTAGTCACTAAGAGAGTTCTGGCTGAGACCGCAGGGGACAGTGGCAGGCAGAAAGGCAGCTGGCCTGGGTGAACAAAGGCCTGGGCAGTTCAAGCAAAAGCATTCAAGAAGAAGTCCACAGTTTCATGAGAAATCTTCTGATCTGCAAATGTCTGCAGCTAATTAAAATATATATATACACACACATACATGCAGGTCTTTATCATTTATTTTATTTCTTTTTTTTTTTTTTTTTTTTTTTGAGACGGAGCCTCAAGCTATCCCCCTGGGTAGAGTGCCATGGTATCACGCTCATGGCAACCTCCAACTCCTGGGCTCAAGCGAGTCTCCTGCCTCCACCTCCCAAGTAGCTGGGACCACAGGCGCCCGCCACAACGCCTGGCTATTTTTTGGTTGCAGCCATCGTTGTTGTTTGGCGGGTCCGGGCTGGGGATTCGAACCCGCCACCTCAGGTGTACGTGGCTGGCGCCTTAGCGGGTTGAGCCACAGGCGCCGAGCCCATTTATTTTATTTCTAAAATAGACTTTACATTTTAGAATAGTTTTAGACTTACACCCCAAATGGGAGAGACAGTACAGGCAGTTCCCATACACCCCACAGCCAGGCCCTGTTACCGGCATCTTACATTAGTCTGGCATATTTGTCACAATTAACAAGCCAGTATTGGTCCACTATTACTGACAGGTTGTTAGAATTCCCGCGTTTCACCTAATGTCCTTCTCCTGTCCCTGAATCTTGTCCAGGATGTCACATTACATTTCCCTGTGATAATTTCCAGGTTCCTCTCAGCTATGACAGTGTCTCAGAATCTTTGTTTTCTTCTTGTGAAGACTGCGTTTTGAGGAGGTATTTGACAGTATGTTCTCTAATTAGACTTTGCTGATGTTTTTCTCATGACTAGACGGGGATTCTGGGTTTTCAGGAGGAAGACTGCAGACAAGGACCACGGTTACTACCTCACATTAAGGGCACAGACTATCAGCACAACTTGGCAGTGTTGATGTTGCCCTGGCTCACCTGGAGGATGTAGTGTTCAGGTTTCCCCACAGCAAAGTTACTCCCCCTGCCCCTCCCCTGGTGTGTTCAGGGAAGGTCAGGCTGCACTGCCCACAGTAAGCAGTGAGGAGTTGGGCTCCACCTCCTGAGGACAGGGTCTGTGGGTAAAGTATCTGCAGGTGTCCCTGGCACAGTTTTCGTAATGCTCCCTCTACCCTTTCTGTGCTGTCTCCCCAGCGGCTCCCTGTGGGATCAGAAGCTGCCCTGTGTTCTTGTCTCCTCCTTTGCCATTGCTGTCCATGCACGGACCTTCCTGGTCACTCTTGGATGCTCGATTCCCCTGTGACCTTCCAGACTGCTCAAGTTCCCTCTCCTCTAGGACAACTTCCCAGAACCCAGCTTGCATTAGGAGACGGTCCCCTTAGTCTCAGAATAATCTGTGCCTGTCCCCGTTCTGCCATTCATTCCTCTCGACTGGGAGTCCTTTAAGAACAGAGTTTGTGCACACCTCTTGGTGTGGGACACAACTACAAGAGGGACTTTACTTAACAAATGCAAACATTTGTAACCTAGTTGTTTGCATCCTCAGGTTAATATGAAATTTTAAAAAAAAGGGTGTGTCTTCTTACTGCCTTTCTATCTCTGGTGCCTAAAAAGTGCCTACATTAGACACCTGGTAAATAATTTTGGAATGAATGCATGCACTAAGAAAACGTTCAGAATTCTAGGCATGAGATTTCTTCTTTGAGTCTGCAGTCCTTCTGTTTTGCCAGCAAGCACCATATTCTGTCCTGTATTATGGTCTTCTGTGTGCTTGTCTCACTCACTTTGGTAGCTCCAAAGCTCTAGGAAGTCTGAGATCATATTTTCTTTGCCCTGTGGCTTCTGGGTCAGTGTTCTGCACATAATAGGTGTTCAACAAATCTTTGTTCAGTGAGTTAATGAACACGTAAATGAAGGTGTTTGAACACATACTTTATGAGAGTGAATCACACAGGGAAGGAAGCATGATGGAATAGAAAACAAATGGCAGAATTTCGAGCTAAACAAAGTTAACTCCTAATACCAAATCTCTATCACGAGAAAATAAATGGTGTTACATTTTTATTAGAGAAATTTAACTCTATTCTAAATGAAATAGCTATTTTGTCTTCTCTCTAACAGAAAGGGGAGTCAAGTCAGATTCAGTTATTAATTAGATGGACCTTCCCACAAAAAGATAGACTATTACTCTTAAAAGTAGCTGATTATGGCTCGGCACCTATAGCTCAACCGGCTAAGGCGCCAGCCACAGACACCTAAGGTGGCGGGTTCGAATCCCCAGCCCAGACCACCAAACAACAATGATGGCTGCAACCAAAAAATAGCCGGGCCTTGTGGCGGGCGCCTGTGGTCCCAGCTACTTGGGAGGCGGAGGCAGGAGACTCGCTTGAGCCCAGGAGTTGGAGGTTGCTGTGAGCTGTGATGCCATGGCACTCTACCCAGGTGGACAGCTTGAGGCTCTGTCTCAAAAAAAAAAAAAGTAGCTGATTGTTGCATATTGCAATGTATGCTCCATCTCATTTAAAAACCAAAAGAGCTTAAATCTTTATAAAGAGCTTAAAGAGATTTTTAAAATAACTTTCTTTATCTGTCTCTAATAAAATAAAATTCTTCCACATGGTCTCTGCTAAGCAGAAGTGAACAGAAAACACACACTCTGGAAGGAAAGAATGCCCTTATGTCAAGACAGATTAGTAACATCAAATCCAACTGCTGAGAAAGAGCTGCACGCAGAGGAAGCTAACGGAGGAGGGAATTTAGCCCCTCTTCTCTCTTACCAAAAAGTAAACGTTATGGAGGCTGTTTCTCAATCACTATGTGGTTAGAACAGCCTGTAGAGGGCGTCCTTGCACCAAGAGCCACAGCGGTTGGAGCCGCAAGAAGGGAAGAAATATACTGACCCGTCTCCAAGTCAAAGAAAACGTCTATTGTGCTGTGAAATTATTGCCTTTAACTGGGTGGCACTGGCATTGCAATGCTAGTATTTTGAAGGTTGCCTAACGTATTAATACATTATATAAGTGAATATTTGCTGAAATAAAAAAAAATAAAATGTTGGCAAACAGGCAAATATTTGTATTTTAAAGGAAGAATGGCTGTGAAGCTTCGGATGTAGATTTCGTTATCATCTACTCGGTATGACGTGTGGTGTCTAAGAGAATGAGCTTTGAAATCAGTCAGTCACTTACCAGCAGGATATTCACAGTCAACTTACTGGACCTTTTGAGCCTTGTTTCTCCACCAGTAAAATGGAAGTAATAATAATACCTAAATAAAAGAGTTGTGAGGATTTATTTTATTTATTTATTTAGAGACGGTCTCACTTTATTGCCCTCTGTAGAGTGTTGTGACATCACAGCTCACAGCAACCTCCAGCTCTTGGGCTTAGACGATTCTCTCCCCTCAGCCTCCCGAGTAGCTGGGACTACAGGTGCCCCCCACAACGCCCAGCCATTTTTTTTTTTGTTGCAGTTTGGCCGGGGCTGGGTTTGAACCCGCCACCCTCAGTATATGGGGTCAGCTCCTACTCACTGAGCCACAGGCGCCACCCAGTTGTGAGGATTTAATACGCATTTAAAAATAAAAGTACCTTAAGAATTAAGGCACTGCAAGTTCAAATCAGTCATAATTAGATTCATTGTCTAACTCCTTCCCTCCCCTTTCCTATCACTTTGTAAAATATTTCCTGATTGGAAACGCGTATTCTGTTCTGCTGACTTCTCATGACCTGCACTGATTTAACTTAATGCACGCGCTCGCCCAGCTTCTCTTCTGTTGCTGCTTTTCTCGAGGTGTCCGCTGCTCCACCAAGTGAGACACCGAGCACAGCCCAACCCAGCCCCTTGGGGCATTTGTCACGGCAGCTGGGTACTAAAGAACAGACAGAAGTAAACAAACCTTTTCTGAGTCTGAAAACGTCTTAAGTTTTTGAAAAAACTTTTGCTTCCGTTTTCTTTGCGCAAGTAAGAAATTAAGCGGGAGGCAAAAATAAGTCCTTTCTGCCGAGGCGGATGGATGGGTGGTGTTCCCGCTGCCAGCCCAGTGCGCTTCCCGCGGACACCGCCAGAGCCTCGCTCTTGCCCCAGATCTCAGAAGCTGCGCGCGCCTCCAACTTTCTTAAAATGCCCACACGCATGAAGATACTTATGACTGTGGGGCAGCCCTACCGCGGGGGTCAGGTACCGCTATCCCCTCGGGCCCAGGACCTCTTGCAGGCGCTCGGAGCTTTCAGGGAGATAGGCGTCTCCAACAACAGGGCGTCGGGCCACTGCCCACCCAGCGTCCTGCGCCCCGGGCCATTCGAGCGTCCGCAGTCAGCACCACCGGACTTTTGGGGCGCGGGTTTTGATCGCGTAGGAGCGCCAGGTGTCAGAGCAGCGCGGAGTGGAGAAGACGTGACGGGATGCAGGGAGAGGAGGCCTGCCCCAGAGAAGGGAGAGGGACGTGGGGAGGGACGTGAGCCTTCCGTCGGCACCGGGACAGAACTGGGGGGCGTCATTGTCGTCATCACGGGCTCTCCATCCAGCCCGGCGATGTCTGCCCACCCCATTCCCAGGCTCCCCTAGCCGGAGGAGGGCCAGTGTGGTCCCGGGGTTCCCGGGAGCGGCCTTCGCTCCCACACCGCACCGCACCTCCGCTCTGCGCGCGCCCCACACGCCCCCGGGCACCCGCTGCCCGGCAGCGCCCCCCAGCGGGCTCGCTCGCACCGCGCCGGCGCCCGCCCCGCGCGCTCCTCTCTGTTGCACTTGACCCCGGGACTGCTCGCCCCGCCGGGCGTGCCGACACCTCCAGCCGCGCCAGTCTGGCGTCTCCGCCTCCCCCTCTCGGGCCCGCACCCCTCCTCTTGCGCGGCTAGAGCCGCTCACCCCCTACCTCCTCCCTCCCTGCCTCCTCCCCTCTCTTTTTGCCTCCCCCCTCCTCTCTCTTCCCTCTCTCTTCCTCCCTCCCTCCCTCCTCCTCCTCCTCCTTTCCCTGTCTTTCCCTCTCCTTCCACCTCCCTCCTCGGGCTCTCCCAGGCTCACCGCGCCCAAGCCTGGAGGCTCCGCGCCTGGCCGTCTAATCGCGAGCAGCTCTGGCCGAGGAGCCGCGCGGAGCCGAGAATCTGACGGCCGCAGGTCGCGTCGGTGCAGCAGCAGGACTTCGTCCCCGCGAAGAGGTCCGGAGCAGCATGGCCGGGAGAGGCTCCTTCCCCGCCGCCGCGCTGCGGCTGTGCAGCGTGGTCCTGTGCGCGCTGGCGCTGCGGGCGGAGGCCGGGCCGCGGGAGGACAGCCTGTACCTGTGGATCGACGCGCAGCAGGCCCGAGTGCTCATAGGTGAGGCCCGCGCCGCCAACCCGGGACACACGCGTGGAGCATGTTTGAAACCTTAATTCCCAGGGAAGATCGCTCACCCTCGTTTAATCAGATACTCTCCGTCTGGAAGTGTAAACTCTCTTGAGGAGCCAGCGCTGGGGTAGCGTCCCGATTAGCTTGCTCTTAGCCTTAGCGATCTAAGCGCGTCTGCTGGCGTCCTTATCGCACGCAGAGGCACATTGGTCTCGGGGGAGTGTCGGTACCAAAAAACAGGTGGGTCTTGAACAGAAATGACCCGTACTAACTCTTTGGTTTTCTTTTTTGCGTGAAACTTCTGATTGAGAGTCTTTCAAGTCCACCTGGTTTGATAGTTTTATTATTTTTTTTGCAAAACAGGATTTGAAGAAGATATCCTGATTGTTTCCGAGGGGAAAATGGCCCCCTTTACACACGATTTCAGAAAAGCACAACAGAGAATGCCGGCCATTCCTGTCAACATCCATTCTATGAATTTTACCTGGCAAGCAGCAGGGCAGGTAAGTTCTCATAACCAGGAAGGGAGGAGGAACTTTCCCTCAACACTAACACGGCCTCTTGGCAGGTAGGAGTAATAATGTATCGTGTGTAGTCCGGGACATTTTGCAATCTATTTGAGACGGAGTCTCACTCTGTTGCTCTGGCTAGAGTGCAGTGGCGTCAGCCTAGTTCACAGCGAACTCACACTCCTGGGCTCAAAGGATCCTCCTGCCACAGCCTCCCCAGTAGCTGGAACTACCAGTGCCTGCCACCGCACTGGCTAATCTTTCTATTTTTAGTAAATGGGAGTCTTACTTTACCGGGGCAGGTCTCCAACTCCTGACCTCACATGATTCTCCCACCTCCACCTTGCAGAGCGCTAGGATTACAGGTGAGAGCCACTGCACCCAGCCACATTTTACAGTTTTTAAGAGTAATTTCTCATCTGATCGCCAGTGCAAATAAATAATTAATTTCTATTATTTAGGTTGTCACAGAAATTAAAGATTCACAAAAGAAAAGAGTAGGCAGTGTAGCTAAGCTCACTAGTTTGGTAAGAGTCTCGAAGCTGCTGGAAATATGAAGACCACAAATACCGACATCACTGTGTTTCCAGGATCATTAACATTAAAAAGTAACAATAACGTGTGTCCTTCTGACTTTATACTTCACAGCAAATCATAATGCATATTTTGTGCATTTTAAAAGTTGGTATGCTTAATGTTACTCTCTGGAATGTGAAGGCTGTACACAGAGGGTACCAAAAAATGCATACCATTTTAAGAAGGGAAAAGACTGTTGAAATTGGAATACTCAAGTCACATTTGACTTCTGCAATTACAATAGAACAAACATTATATTATAATTTTAATACAGTTTTTTCTTTTCTCAAAATGTGTATTTTTTTGGTGCCCTCTGTTTCAGGTAGACATTCACAGACTCAAAAGGTATCATGTAAGAATGGTGTAAAATATTGCTTCTTATTGAGTTTTTAAGTTACTATTGTAAATGCTTTCATCTGGAAAAGAAAACTGATCTGTTTTTATGAAGAAGATTCCTTTTATTCCATGGCACTTTCTCATCTTTTGTATGCTTCCTTCTGCACATTTTTTTGTATTATATAAATGGCTCCTAATTTTGTAAAGAAAGGAAGAATAAAATGCTTATGTGAGTTTAATTTTCTTTGCACAATTGGGGGATTTACTCTAGAGAACAAATGATAAGTAATAAATTCTTTTGTTAATTAGCTGGTAAAATGTGTCTACTATGAAAATCATGGTAATTATAATTAAAATCACATTTTTAGGTCTTTTTATTCTAAAGTGCTTAAGTGGCTATTTTCAAGAAGAATGTGACACAGAAAACACTTCATAAAACATAGCTGTTTTTGGCTTGGCGCCTGTGGCTCAAGTGGCTAAGGCGCCAGCCACATACACCTAAGGTGGCAGGTTCGAATCCAGCCCGGCCGGCCAAACAATGATGGCTGCAACTGGAAAAAAATAGCAAGGCGTTGTGGCCGGCGCCTGTGGTCCCAGCAACTTGGAAGGTGGAGGCAGGAGACTCGCTTGAGCCCAAGAGTTGGAGGTTGCTGTGAGCTATGCTACGGCACTCTACCCAGGGGGACAGCTTGAGGCGCTGTCTCAAAAAAAAAAAAAAAAAAATAGCAGTTTTGAGTTGAGAAACACTGTTCCTTCTAATTACCTGTTACGGCAGGGACACCACCATTTCCCCCTCCTCTTCCTCCTCCACCTCTTCCTTAGACCAAATCTTGACCCTTCAACACTTCCATTGTTATGTGAGTTTTTTATTTATTTATTTATTTATTTATTTATTTATTTTGAAACAGAGTCTTACTCTGTTGCCCTAAGTAGAGTGCTGAGGTGTCACAGCTCACAGCAACCTCCAACTCTCAGGCTTAAGCAATTCTCTTGCCTCGGCCTCCCAAGTAGCTGGGACTACAGGCACCTGCCACAATGCCCGGCTAATTTTTGTTGCAGTTACCGCTGCTCTTTTAACTGGCCGGGGCTGTGTTCAAACCCGCCACCCTCGGTATATGGGGCTGGCACCCTACCCACTGAGCCACAGGTGCTGTCCGTTATGTGGGTTTTTAAAAATTGAAGTTTTTGGATCTGCCCTGTATAGGTCATCTGTTCCTAATAGCAGGTAAGTCCGCAGCTGCCCGTTGCTCTGTAGGGAGAGCTTCCTTTTCTCCTGCCGTTCCCTCCTCGGAGGAACTTCATGGACACTTGAGTATTGAGATCAGTAACAGGTCAGTGAATGGCCTTCTCTGGTCTCCTTTTCTTCTCACCTGAATCTATTAACTTGTGGTTGACCACCCCTCAGATGGTCATTAATTAAATGGTCAATCGATTCTATATTTTCGAAAAGACGTTTTTTGACCTATACTTTTATGGATTCCTAAGAATTGTTGGAAGGTAGCTTAAATTGCACCCCTATCTGAAAGAATTTGCTGACTGGGTAACTATAAGACAAGTAAAAAATGCAAATGACTCTTTTTCTTTTTTTCTGTTTTTTTTGTTTTTTGCATATGTCTTCTGGGGAATGGAATTTGAAGTAAAGGCTTAAATTCCACCTATTTCCCCTACTTATAGCCTAATGCATGTTTGGAAATATTGACATATTGGTGAGAACAAAATGACTGACCTGTCATACAAGGTCAGAAATATTTCCTGCAGGGGTTGGGGAAGGAGGCAGACTGGCACGAAGATGGAGCTTCCAGTACTCTTTTTCTCCTGCTTCAATGTTCTGGGCACCTTAGTTCAGATATCTGATAGGGCCACAGGTAGCTGTGAGCAGCCTGGTGTCTGGTTTCCTTAGGGTAGAAGGCGGCAAGGGGGAGGCTCTACACAGCACCATGCGGCAAGATTTTTTAAAATATCATTTAAGTCTGATTAACCTTACGTGCTAGAGTTATATGTTTCTAGAACCAAAATTTTTGAAGTTCTGAAGATGGGAAAAATAATAACATCAATACCAATTAAGTATTCTGAAAGGCTTCTATGTCCAAAGCCAAACCTCTTCAAAACATTTATATGAAAAATGAAAAGTTCATTTCATTACATAGTTATTTCATCCAAATGATATCAAACATTTAGGCATTTCAGCAACACCTAAGCAAAACACATAGCTGATTAATGAAATTTTAAGCTTTATATTTAAGGGCTTTGGCATCTTATAGACAAAGTTAAAATAACTTCAGGACCGAAGACCTGGTAAGGTGTTATCCACTTCCAATAAATGGTTAGTTCAGTAGCCCGAAGTGGGCCCTTAAAATACATCTCTGTGTTCTATTGCAAACAAATGCAAATAAAAATTTTCATGAGATTCATCAAGTTGGTCAGATTCTTTAAAAAGTTATTTTAGTCTGTGGAGAATTATGCATACTCAGTCTCTGCGGATGTGCATGTCAGCCTTTTTCCAGGGCAATTAGACTCATGGCCAAAGGCTTGATGTAGATCCTTTGTGAAATTATACTTTCAGAGCTTCATGCTAAAGAAATAATCATGGATATAAATAAAAGTTTAAGTCCAAGAATGTTCTTCATCATGCCATTTATAAAAACAAAAAACTAGACACAATTTTGGGTCCAGCAGTAATACTAGCAGCATAGAATGAAGCAATAATAAGGCTATTCTAGGCATTCGTTGGAGAGGAAGAAAGATGTTCGTGCAAATTAAGTAGTCTATAACAAGCACGTTCTGTTTGGTTCCATTACAAAATGTATTGGCAGACACAAAAAAATCATGGAATCAACATCTGATCCTCCACAGGGTAAGCACTGGTTGCGTCTGCTACTTTTATGCTTTGGTTTCTCCCCAATGAATGTGTATTAATTTGTAATTAATTTTCAAATTTATAAATTATAACTTTTATAAGTTATTCGAGTTTTACACTGATTTTCTTTATTATAGATGCTTTATATCTGTTATCTGGCATCAATTTTACACTACTTATTGCTCAACAGAATGGTAAAACAAATGGTTTTCACGGGTTATTATAGCCAAGGAAACCAAAGAATCAGCAGTGCTTGACTGAATTCTCACCAGTTTCTCTTGAGGTTCCCCTGACTTTTTCCTGCCTGGAGTAATTTTTCTTGACCCCTGTGTCCCTCCTTGCAATTCTCATTTTCCACGGACAGTCTTGCCTCAATGTTGTCTCTTATTTTATTTAAAATACTCGTTTTCTGACATGCCTTTTCTCAAAGCTTTTGTTTTGTTTTCTTCTTATAAACACATAACTGTGTACATTGAAGCATTTACAGGGTTCAGTGTACTGATTAGGTGTACAATGTGAAATGCTTACATTGGACTGATTGACACATCCAACACCTTGATTACTTATTTGTTGTGGTAAGATAATTATACTCTTTCCTTAATAGTTTTGAAATGTACCATTGCATCATGCACATAAAGCTTTTGGATAAGGGAAGAATTTCTTTTTTTTTTTTTTT
>NW_003852533.1:3238583-3239773 GCF_000181295.1 Otolemur garnettii | reverse complement strand
TTTTTGAGACAGAGTCTCAGGTTGTTGCCCTGGGTAGAGTGCCGTGGTGTCACTGTTCACAGCAACCTCAAACTCTTGGGCTTAAGCCATCCTCTTGTCTCAGCCTCCCAAGTAGCTGGGACTATAGGTGCCCACCACAATGGTTATTTTTGGTTATAGTTGTCATTGTTGTTTGGCAGGCCTGGGCTGGATTCAAATCCGCCAGCTCCAGTGTATGTGGCTGGTGCCTTAGCCGCTTGAGCTATAGGTGCCGAGCCTATGATATATAACTTTTTAATGGTTGATATTTTCCAATGAAGCATGCCTTATTCTTTTTCTCTAAATTTGAGACAGGCAGGAACCATGAGCAACAAATTTGGTTTTCTAAATTAGGTACTAATTAAACATTTTATTTGGAAAATAACCCTTTCTAAACCCAATGGCTTTGAAGTAAAAATTTAATGAGAAGCTTTGTTAGACAAATCTGAATCTAACGTTAGGATACCACTGCTCATTTCCATATGAACCAATTTGGTATAAGGCCAAAATGTGTTATTTATGTAGCTCACGTAAGTAGATCTTTATTTATAGAGATCGTATAGCTTTGACCTTGACAACTGTACTATGTTCTATCACCTGGGTGGAATCTAGTACTTAGGGAACAGGGCGTCTCTTTTCTTACTACCTTTTTTATCAGAGGCACTGGATTTGTGCTGAGCCATCTGTATTAGTTTTTGGACCTTCTTGTGACCAAAGGCCTGGATTTCTAATGGATGGCAAGGGCTGGGGTAAAACTGGAACAATAGTTCTCTGGGGGTGGATAACCAGCCATGAGTAATTTCCAACCCACCACCTACATTACTAAGTGAGCTGCAGGCATCTGTTCCAACAGTCCAGTTTTTATGATGCACAGAGGGATTCTCACTACCACAGACATCACCAGTGTGGCTTTGTTGTTCTCAGTTTCAAGATGTTTAGAAACAAAACTTTAAAGTGTTGCAGTGTGTACAGGAAAAGAAGAAGAAGGTTTTGTCTCTGCCCTGGGGCTGGGTAGGGCTGTGTGTGCTGCTGAGTAACTGTCCTCATTGAGTTAAACTGCACAGACGTGTTCCTTTGTTTTTATGCATGACCATCAAAAATAGAAAATATTAGATATGCTGAAGACACAGTGCGTCGAGGGAAACATTTTCTTTTTTTTCTTTTTTTTTTTT
>NW_003852533.1:3236262-3238301 GCF_000181295.1 Otolemur garnettii | reverse complement strand
GCTGGGGATTCGAACCCGCCACCTTAGGTGTACGTGGCTGGCGCCTTAGCCGGTTGAGCTATAGGCGCCGAGCCGGAAACATTTTCTAATACGTGAGGTTTGTCATAAAGGAGTTCATGACACTTGCTCCATAGCAATTAAAAAAAAAAAAACCTTCTGAATTATTTATTTATCTTTTGGCCGGGGCTGGGTTTGAACCTGCCACCTCCGGCATATAGGGCTGGCACCCTACCCTTTTGAGCCACAGGGGCCGCCCAACCTCCTGAATTATTGAAAACTGTCAGGAATAATAACAATGATAATAATAAATTGTGAGGAGATCTTGAGAAGTCTGCCCAGATCGTGGTGCCTTTGTGCAGAACTCTAGTCAGTATCACCCACTTGCAGCCTGAAAGTGAAGAAAGTACCTTTGGAAAAAAGGGAAATCAAACACAGGCCATTTCCCTGACAGTCGACACAAAATTGTGCTAATTTTTAAAGAAACAGAATCCTCCTACTGACATGTTTCTATGATATCGATTGGATGTTCCAACGCCATAATTAAAACCTGCCCGCAGCCCGGGGTAGTTGTCTTTTCACTGTTGTGTCTGATGTGATGTAACACTGGTCCCGCTGAATTGGCTGTAGTTTGTAGTCTCATGTTTCCTATTGGGCTGGACTGGAGTTAAGGAGACCTGTATTAAAAGTAATTTGTTCCCTTCCTTTCTCCTCTTGACCAGAAGCAAAGGAAAATAATAGAGGGTGCATTTTAATTCAAGTATGCCCTCTCCATCTTCAAAGGAACTGCCAAACACCTTTAGACAGCTCTTTCCAGCCCTGAAGTCGTGGTGACCCATTATTATTCTTTGAATCCCTTAATGTGTACTGTCCACATTCTGTCCTAATAGAGTCGTGATTATTTTGGTAGTTAAGACCGACGTGGTCTGTACCTTTGCACTCTGGGGTCTGCTGTCATACCTTCCTGGAGGTTTTATATCCCCAAATGGAGGAAATGCCTCGTTTTCTGGCCCTTGTTCCCCGGTTTCAAAGTGGGAATGTGAGCGTGTTTACATACTGGGGCCTGATTTCTTTAAGGAGGTGCTCATGTCAAAAGCACAGCTTTGAGCCTTTAATGTGCAGGTTCTGCTGTGCTGTGGACTCGCCACTGGGGATCAAAGGGTAGCTCTGCAGAGGGCCGTTTCATCGAGCAAAGCAGGCATGTGCCAGCCATCTGCTGTATCTGCTGATAGAAAACAGCAGTAAGCTTCTCAAACTTTTGCCAGAAAAAAAAATTAGGCTTTATTGCTTAGAGGAGATGAGTTACAAGGTACCTTGTAAGCCACATCTGCTTCTATAGCAGTTTACACGGCATAAATGTAAACTCGCTGTGTCTCCCTTTCACGGTGGTGTTGAAGTGCGTAAACAAGCCCTTCGCTGGGACTCTCTCTGTTTATTCCTGACTTGAAATTGCTTGCACAAATAAAAATCTTTTAAGTTGTTGTGATGAAGCAGGAAGGTATGACATTCGATAAAGCATTTTGTTTTGGATTAAGCTCATTTAACTTAACTGTCCGTGATGCATAAGATGGATACCGTGAGGGAAAAATTGGGGGAATTAAAGAGTTCAGGAGAATGTCCTTCGTCCTGTTGCCAGATCTCTGGGGGAGGCCTCGTCAGATCAGGGCTTCTTTTGCCGGGGTAATTGAGCTGACTGGTTAAAGTCATGGGGGTGTAGCTTGGCTGGGTTCCCCACGGACCCTCAGTGGACGGGGGTTTGTGTTCCCCATGTAGCGTTTCTCTCTGACTCAAGCACTCGATCAGCAAACACGGAGGTAGGCGCAGAGCTTCCAAGGAGAAACAACTCAGCACCTGCCCTCAGGACACTCACAGTCTAGGAAACAAATACCACATCAGGTTCAAAGTTGGGGACTGGCTGATCACAGAACGGAGGCCACACTTCATCTTGCCTGGCGTGCGGGAAAGCTGGGGCACTTCAGTGAGCACCGAGCCAATGATGTTTGAATTAATTCCCAGAGGATGAGTGAGATTGGTGTGTGGGG
>NW_003852533.1:3230586-3236242 GCF_000181295.1 Otolemur garnettii | reverse complement strand
TGTTTGAAAATTATTCTTTCTACAACACATTTTTTTTCAGCGTAGGAGCACTTGCTTTATTGTAAATTCTGCACACAAAATAAAAGCTTAATTAATATCTTTTGTATCACAATATTTATAGTCAACAAAATTCCGATTGACATGCAATGTGTCCTTGGACTGTGGTGTGTGGGGGGGGGGGGGGGGAGGATGCCTCCCAGGTGGAGAACTCCGGATGTTCAAATGCATGGCGGTCTCCGAGGGGAAGGCCTACTCCAGGTGATGGTGAACCATGTGTCTTATCTGAGAGGTCACGGAACCCAGTGAAGGTCAAGGTCAAGCAATGGAGAAGGGGTCGAGGAGAGAGAAGTGAAAAACAGAAACGGACTCACCATCTTCCAAGTTTCTCCCAGGGATGCAATAAGTAAATCTTTGAATGTATGTTGAGTGGACAATGGCTTTTCCATGACCCAATTAATCTCTTCCTTCTTATTAAACTTTTGGAAGAGTTTGCAATGATTTTGTTTTGTTTGTTTTGCTTTTGGTGATTAGGGGGTGGACCTGTTTAAAAATCACTTTTTGTGAGTGTGTAGGACTAAAAAGCATCAATTTAACTTTCTAACAGAGTCTAGAACTTTGAATATAACATAAAAGGGAGCATAAATAAGAAAAATAATATGTTGATTTGAAAAAGAATCAACTTGGTAGCAACTCCTATATGATCTTTTTATTATTTTTTATTTGTATTTGTATTTATTTATTTATTTTAATTGAGACAGAGTCTCTCTACATCACCCTAGGTAGAGTGTGGTGGCGTCACAGCTCACAGCAACCTCAAACTCTTGGGCTTAGGTGATTCTCTTGTCTCAGCCTCCTGAGTAGCTGGGACTACAGGCGCCCACTACAATGCCCAGCTATTTTTTGGTTGTAGTTATCATTGTTGTTTGGCAGGCCCAGGCTGGATTTGAACCCATCAGCTCCAGTGTATGTGGCTGGCACCCTAGCTGCTGATCTACAGGCGCTGAGCCTACGATCTTTTTAAATATCAGGAAAAGCATAATAAAAGTATAGAAATTGAACTGATCAGGTGATCTTTCAGTTTGAAAAAATGAGAGCTTGAACACCAGAAGTGCTTCTTCAAGTATTTGATTTTCTTTTTTTTTTTTTTGAGACAGAGCCTCAAGCTGTCCCCCTGGGCAGAGTGCCGTGGCATTACAGCTCACAGCAACCTCCAACCCCTGGGCTCAAGCGAGTCTCCTGCCTCCGCCTCCCAAGTAGCTAGGACCACAGGCGCCCGCCACAACGCCTGGCTATTTTTTGGTTGCAGCCGTCATTGTTGTTTGGCGGGTCCGGGCTGGGGATTCGAACCCGCCACCTTAGGTGTACGTGGCTGGCGCCTTAGCCGGTTGAGCTATAGGCGCCGAGCCAAGTATTTGATTTTCTTTTAAAACCTACCAGGTCTTGAGCCTGAGCCTCAAAAGTGACAGGACGATGGCTGCCCTCCCTGTCTCTCTGGGGTAGACGTGTGGAGCCCTGTCCTTCTCTGCTGTTTTATCTTCTTTTTGGATTTTATGGATGACTGTGATGAAAGAATCTTGAGAAGTTGTCAGAGATCTTTTGAAAGCCATTTACCTGAATAAAATCTTGCAGGGCAGCTAAGTGTGTGGGCTCAGGACAAAGGGACTGTTTAGGGAGTAAATATATATATATACATATATATATATATATATATATTTTTTTTTTTTTTTGAGACAGAGTTTCACTCTGTCACCCTGGTGCCGTGGCATCATCATAGTTCCCACTGGTCTCAAACTCCTAGGTTCAAGCAATCCTCTTGCCTCAGCCTCCTGGGTACTGAGGACTACAGGCCCTCTTCACAGCACCCAGCTAATTTTTCCATTTTTAGTACAGACAGGTCTCACTCTTGCTCGGGCTGGTCTTGAACTCCTGAGTTTAGGCAATCTGCCCACCTCGGCCCCCCAGAGTGCTAGGATTACAGGTGTGAGCAACCATGCCCAGCCAAGGAGCAAATTGTTAAGCAGGCAATGCCAGACTTTTTAGTCTTGGCTTAGCTGCTGCTGGCTGGAACTCACGTAATGCCCTGGGGGTAAAGCATGATTAAGAATTGGTTCCCTAGACCAGCCTGAGCAATGTAGTGAGACCCCAGTTCTACAGAAAAATAGAGCCTGGGATTATAGATACGAGCTACTGCACCTGGCCTGCTTCTCAGGTCGTATCCCCGACCCAGAGCTGTCTCTGCAAGGAGAATCTCTACCTAACTGCACAATGTCTCCACGGGAGTGAGTTGTGGCCCTCAAATATCCTGAGAACAGTGCCATGAGAGCCTAAAGCCCAGGATTTTGCCATTGATTGAGTAACTTCACAATTACTTAACTGCTAGAGAAGACCCATCAAGGAGGTGACGTCTGAGTGGGTCACGTTCCATGGGCAGAATGGCCTGGACAGTTGGCTGAGGCGGCCATGCTGAGTGCCCTGTGCAGCCCACAGGGAGGATTCAACTGAGAGTCAGGGGCGCGATGACAGAACAACAGTTATTTAAAACACTTAGAATTTGTGGAACGGGATTGAAAAATATGGTTCTAAAAAAGTAAGATTGGGAAAGATTGTGATAATGGCTATGTGCTATTATTGCCTTTGTGTCATAGATAATTGGAGCCATTGAAAGTCGCTGACTGTGGCTTGGCACCTGTGGCTCAAGTGGCTAAGGCTCCAGCCACATACACCTAAGGCGGCAGGTTCGAATCCAGCCCGGGCCGCCAAACAACAATGATGGTTACAATCAAAAAATAGCCAGGCGTTGTGGCAGGTACCTGTGGTCCCAGCTACTTGGGGGCGGAGGCAGGAGACTCCCTTGAGTCCAGGAGTTGGAGGTTGCTGTGAGCTGTGGTATAGCACTGTACCCAGGGCTCTGTCTCAAAAAAAAAAAGAAAGTCGCTGACTGTGTCATACCTGTGGGAGTGACTTTGGTGACACATGCAAGTAGATGATCAGTTGCTCGACTGGGCATTGTTGAGATACAGCAGGAAGTGAGGAGAGCCAGAACCAGTGGGCAGTGGAGACAGAGAGGAAAGGACAGACTCCAAAAGGACAATCCCTGCTGGCCGGGAGCCGTGGCTCATGTCTATACTCCCAGCACTCTGGGAGACTGAGGCAGATGGATTGCTTGAGCTCACAACTTCAAGAGACCAGCCTGAGCAAGAGTGAGACCCTGTCTCTACTAAAAATAGAAGGACAGAGGCAAGAGGATCACTTGAACCCAAGTTGGAGGTTGCTGTGAACTATGATGCCACGGCACTCTACCCAGGGTGACAGCTTGAAACTCTGTCTCAAAAAAAAAGAGGATCTACTGAATGTGGGATTAATGGAGATGAGGGAGTGGAGAAGGACACCACAGTGGCCTGAGGGACCTGCTGTCTTCATTGAGACGTTAAGTGCAGGAGCAGGAGCAGAAGAGTTGGGGTGTGTTGACAGAGGGGTCCACTTGGAAATGGCTGCTCACATACTTCCTGCTGGACGTCCAGGTGGCAAAGTCTGCTGGGCAGTTGGAACAATGTGAGCAGAAGCTCAGACATGGAGTGGACGGGACAAGATTTTGAACACTGAATCTTCCCCATTGTCCTCTCTCCCTCCCTCCCTCTTTTTGACCTCAACTTGATAAATACTTATTGGGGTTCCACCCACTGCCAGAACTTATTCTGAACATTAGAAAGAGTAACGTAAGTTGGATGTGGAGCCTGCTGTTGTGGAGGCCACAGGCTAGTGTGGAGACAGACGAGACCCCAGTGAGAATAACATAACGCTAAGCGTGTCACTGCCGTGTGGACGAGGCCTTGTGAAAGTCCTGGGGAAGGCGCACAGCTGCTGAGGAGCAGCCACTTGTCCCCAGGCTGCCAGTGCCCTTCAGGGAGCACCCCGAGACCGGTAGAGCCAAGATATTTGTACCTGAATCAACTTCTGCTATTTCATGTCAGGCCTTTATGTCCTTGAGATAACAGAGCCTGATGAGTTCTGCCTTCCACCTGCCATTCAGTTTTTGGAGCTGAATATGAGAATGTCACCAATCACCATTTTTCAAAAGAAATATAGGGAGCAACCTTTGGGGAAACTAGTTTGTGGGAGCTGAAAATAGGCCCGACTGGCTCGCTACTGCAGTTACTGCCAGCATGCCTCCCCACCCGGCTGCTGCAGGTCAGTCTGGATGCACCAGCCGCAGGATTCACACCTGGGCGTCTCCTCCTTAAGTCAGTAACCAGATGGATCTCCAGACACCTGCAGGATTACGCTGATTCCTCCCATTTGAGGAGTCCATCAATATTTTTACTTCCAGTTAGAACTGAACTAGGATTTGAATTTTATTTATATTGCTGTAACTTACAGCAATAGCCAGCAGATGGCAATGGAAAAGTTACATCTTTGTGGAATTTTCCACGTGGAGCCTATTTTTAAGGCTGTAGGTGCTCTATGTTTAACAGGGACCTGTTTCTGGGGTGCAGTGATCTTTCTGTCATTCATTTCAGTAGACCATTACTGGGCTCAGCAGTTTGGAAAATAGACTTTCTCAAATTCAGTGTCTCCAATAGCATTGAAACTCATGTTTGAGAACTCGTCCTCACCAAAACTGAATGATTTTTATTACACATTCATCACTTATTTCTTCCTTTTGGATAATGCCTCAAATTCAAATGGAAGTTAAGTTTTTATTTTTTGAGACAGAGTCTCACTATGTCACCCTCAGTGGAGTGCCATGGTGTCACAGCTCATAGCAACCTCAAACTCTTGGGCTCAAGTGATTCTCTTGCCTCAGCCTCCCAAGTAGCTGGGACTGCAGGCACCTGCACAACGCCCAGCTATTTTTCTGTTGCAGTTGGCATTGTTTAGCTGGCCTGGGCCAGCTTCAAACCCCAAGCCTGGGTGTATGTGGCCAGCACCGTAACCACTGTGCTACAGGCACCAAGTCAAAGTTAAGTTTTGAGTCATCTCTTCATCTTCATCCAATTTCTTCTTTGCCTTTTTGGCTGTGTCTTTAGAAGACTCAGAACAGCAAAGTGGGGAGACACTCCGAGTTCATTCAACTCAATTTATCCAACCTTTCTCTAAAGTATCCATGAGGCTCAGCGCCTGTGGCTCAAGTGGCTAAGGCGCCAGCCACATACACCTAAGGTGGCAGGTTCGAATCCAGCCCGAACCCGCCAAACAACAATGATGGCTGCAACCAAAAAATAGCCAGGCGTTGTGGCGGGCGCCTGTGCTCCCAGCTACTTGGGAGGCTGAGGCAGGAGACTCACTTGAGCCCAGGAGTTAGAGGTTGCTGTGAGCTGTGAAGCCACAGCACTCTACCCAGGGTGACAGCTTGAGGCTCTGTCTCAAAAAAAATAAAAAATAAAAAAATAATAAAGTATCCATGAATCGTGGTCTCCTCTATGTGAACATACCCAGTAGCAGGGAGTCATTAGTCAGGGTTTTAAAAAATGTTTTTGATTGTGTTAAGAAAGTTGTTCTTAATAACAAATCAAAATCTGCCTCCCCAGTGTAACTGGGCTGTCCCTACTCACTGCTGTTCCTGGGCTCCCACCTGGGGGTCCTGACGTGTCATCTGTGGGCTCCCACCTGGGGGTCCTGACGTGTCATCTGTGGGCTCCCACCTGGGGGTCCTGAC
>NW_003852533.1:3212041-3228694 GCF_000181295.1 Otolemur garnettii | reverse complement strand
GTGTCATCTGTGGGCTCCCACCTGGGGGTCCTGACGGTGTCATCTGTGGGCTCCCACGTGGGGGTCCTGACTTGCACTTACACTTCCAAATGCTGACTCATCCCCTCTGTTGTCACGTAGGGCCTCTGGTTCATTCACTGTTTTCTTTATTTTCCCAAAGACTAGCTAACTCTGAGTTTTTAGAAGGGTTCCACACATGTCACCCGCAACAGGAATGTCTTTGTGTTCACCCACATGCTGCCGTGGTGCTGCCAGTAGGAAGGCTGCCACTCGGGCCGGGGTGCAATCTGTTCATGCCCCTGGTGCAGTAACCACTTGAGGGGCCTCCCTGGGCCCCTTCCCCTTGGCCCACATGGCTGCGGAGCAGCTGGGTGTTCTGTGAGAAATGAAGACCATTCCACCCTTGCAGGGCCCTGAGCTTTGTCACTTGGCACCTGCACCAGTGCTGCGGTCTGGCTGTGGTTTGTCCCTGGCAAGACTCAAGCTGAACCTCCATTGCCAGCATGGCAGTGTGGGGAGGTGGGGCCTCTGAGAGGCGTGTGGACCATGAGGGCAGATCCCTCATCAGGAGATTGGCGCCATTCTCACGGTTGCTGGAGAGTTCTTGATCTTGCAAGACTAGACTAGTTTTCATGAGAGAGGGTCACCCCTCGGGTCCCCCAGTTTGCATGCACCTGCTTGCCTTTCTGCTTCTCTGCCACGCTGTGACGCCTGCAAGGCCCCAGCAGGAGCTGGGCAGATTCCAGCACCGCACTCATGGGCTCCCAGCTACTGATTTGTGAGTGGACCTCTTTTCGCACAGCAGCCTCAGGTGCTCTGTTGTAGCAACGCAGCATGGACTGACAGCAGCATGGACTGACAGCAGCATGGCATAACATCTGGTCTCAGCTGAGGACACCAGTGTTAAATTAGGTTTCTGCAACCCATGTCCCCATAGAAATCAGGCCAAGTCCTTGGGGCCAGGCTAGAATCTGCCAGTACAAATGTGCACCTCTGTGTGTCCCCCTCCCCTTATTTCCCAGGCAACTGTATAAACAGACCCCCTGTTAGCAGGTCCCCTGAATCCCATGCCTACCAGGAGGAGGGGCCATAGGCCCCCAGCAACACTGCTCAACCTCGGTTCCCAGTCACAGCTCCATTGGGGTGCCTGGTCACATAGGGAACACTGACCACGGTCCTCTCCCTGTCCTCCGAAGCCAGTGGGGATATGTTTTAACCCCTTTCTCCCTGGAAGCCACAGTCATGTGAAGCCAGCTCCTCTCCCCTTCAAATTATCTTCTCTCTGTGCCCAGCATCTCCCATCCTTTGAGGTACTTCATACAAGCAGCTTTGCATTTCTTTGACCTTGACTCCTAAATACTTAACAAAAACATTGGCTTGAAACTTGTGTAATAAACCAGAGAAGAAGAAGGGATAGAGCAGAAGGAGAAGAAAAAGGAGGAAGAGAAGGACACAGTGGAGGGAAGCAGCAACACTTATTAAGGCTTTCTATGTGCCCATCATTGTGCCGACCACGTCCATCATTGTCTAAGTCCCACAGCAACCCCACGACAGGAGCACTACCTGTGCCCTCTTTTTACAAAAATAGCACCTGAGTTATAGAGAGGTTAAATAACTTGCCCAAGGTCACACAGCCAATAGGTAGTGGGGCCAGGACTTGTTCTCAGGAAGTCTGAGTCCAGAATCCCTGATGAATTGTGACTCAACTCTTTGAAATCAAGATTTCCCTGACTGCTCGTGTGTGTTTTTAGACACTCTCCTGCCCCACACGAAGGGCGTCCTGCTGCGTGTTGTGAAGCAGGAGTTTAGATAAAGACCCTGAGCAAAAACGTATTATTTTAGAGGAGGTCAGGATAGTGTGGCTTCAGGAAATATTAGGTGGACTTGCTTGAAATTGTCTTTTAATAAGTCAAAATGATTGAATTTTATGTGATTTAACCTAACGATAAGAAGTGACATTTATTGGGCATCTGCTGTATGCCAGCAGCTCTTCTAAGTAATTTACATAGATTATCTCAGTTAATATTTGGGCCAATTCAAATTAGCTGAATCTCATTTTGCTCTCCATTAAACATATACGAAGACTGAGGCACAGAGATCATGTAACTTGCCCAGTGTCGCACCTCAGTCACCTGCAGAGCCTGGGTTGGCAGTCGGGTGCCACGGTATGTGTATGTATGTGTTTATTATTTCATCTCTAAGTTTTACAAGGGCAGGCCACCTGTCCATCCAAACTGTTTGGAGAGTCCCTCCTTACAAAGCAAATGTCACATCATCTGAGTCAAGATCAGTTCAGAAGCCAGGTAAAATTAATACAAAGTCCACTTGGAGGATTTTGTATGCTTGTTAATATCAGCACTCTTGGGAGCCCAAGGCGGGTGGATCACCTGAGCTCAGGAGATCAAGATCAGCCTGAGCAAAGTGAGACCCTGTCTTTATGAAAATAGGAAACTAGCTGGGCATTGTGGTGGGTGCCTATAGTCCCAGCTGCTAGAGAAGCTGAGGCCAGGGGATCGCTGGAGCCCAAGAGTTTGAGGATGCTGTGAGCTATGAAGCCACAGCACTCTATCGAAGGCAACAGAGTGAGACTCTATCGCAAAAAAAAAAAAAAAAAAAAAAAAAATCCCCTTGGCTGCAGACCAGCTAAATTTCATGGATTCCCTGAGTTTGAGCAGTAAACTCACCTAGTTTCTTGGTTTGCTGCGGGCCTTGCTTTTAGAGTTATCATTGCATGTCCTGTACTGGGTTGGAGGGAGCATTCCATCATAAACTGGGGGACAGAGTGTCACTTGGCACAGCTCTACTGAATGAGGTGGGAGATTGTTGTGTTATTCTGCTAACAGTGCAATGCCTGTTGTTCATAGAGCACTTAACAGTAAAATATGCTTCTGTTTACACTGTCTCAGGAAGTTCATCCAGTCCGCCCAGTGACTGAGGAAACTATGTACTAATGAAACTTTAGATAACTGAATAGGAGGAATAACTGATAATTTGCAATGAGTGGCTTTTAGCCGAAAGTAAAATACTTCAGACCCAATCTTTCATAGCTGTGCGTTTTTCTGTAGTACACAAAAGATCTGTGTTTCCCATTTTATAGAAATGCTTTCGCTGTTCAATAAAAATAAACATGGGCACCTTCAGACTTGAATTATGAGGAAACATTTCTAGTGGAAACTGTAAGTGGATTTCCATTCCCTTACATAATCAGCATAAAAGTAATTGCCCCTGCTCTGTTTTTGTGCTGATATTTCACAGTTTGCCATCAGCTCCCTGAGAAACTCTGCGTTGCCCAAGGCTTTTCTAGAATGATATTTCCTTGAACGTTGGATCTTATCTCCCCAGTATGAAACTCTGTGAGGTGATTGAATCTCTGAGCATGGCGCACAGCAGCCTGCCCTTCCTGACGTGGTGGGCCTAAGCCTGAGTAGGACAGAAGGGCTAGCCCTCCTGCAAGGGGAGACAACTCCTGCCTGGCAGAGCTTGGAGCAGAATCCAGCCTTCCTGGGCCGTGTGTCTGGTGGCCGTCACACTGGAGCTGCAGCGGGGCTCCTGCCAACCCCAGATCTTAGCACGCAGCCTCCACACTGTGTGAGCCAATTCCTTCCAATAAATCTCTTCAAGTATATCTGCCTGTGGGTTCCATTTCATGGAGAGCCCTGACACCACGTTTTCTGTCCTAGCTGCCCACCAGTGGGAGTAGTTACTACCAAAGACAGCAGCACTGGGCTAAATCTTCATCAATTTAAAATCTTAGGGCCTGAGTGTCTTTAGGTACGAAAAGGCGATAATTAACTTACTTTCTACAGTGGCAAGTGCTGGACACTTGGTGGACACTGAAAACATGGGGTCTTTGCTTCCTCTGTATCAGCTGCTGGGTGCCAGGTGGGAGCTGTGAGGCAGGAAAGATAGTCCGCCAGACCCTGACTGGGGGGAGCAGTGCTGGGGTGCCTGGATCCCTCTGAACAGCAGGGGGGAGTGCTGCTGGGTGCCCGGATCCCCCTAAGAGTGTCCCCCCCAGCTGACCTCAGGATGGGGGGAGCGGTGCTGGGGTGCCTGTATCCCACTGAACTAAGAGTGTCCCCCCGAGCAGACCTCAGGATGAGGGGAGCAGTGCTGAGGTGCCTGGATCCCACTGAACTCAGAGTGTCCCCCCGAGCTGACCTCAGGATGAGGCGAGTGCTGCTGGGGTGCCTGGATCCCACTGAACAGCTTGGGGGAGTGCTGCTGGGGTGCCTGGATCCCACTGAACTCAGAGCATCCCCCCCGAGCTGACCTCAGGAGACCTGGCTTCCAGCCCAGCTCCCACACCAGCTATCTGGGGCCTCAGACAAGGATTTCATTTTCTTTCTTATCTATACAATAAGAGTTTTTTTCTCTTCCAGTTTTAAAATGTCTGTGGCTTATTAGTTGTGATAATTATGCATCGTTCTTAGTTTTATGTTTGAGTTCAAATCTCAGTAATAAAAACAGCTCAGATATAGTTACTTGTAACTAAAATCAAACAAACTTTGAGCAGAATTAACTTTTTAAAAATAGTGTTTGCCTGAATAATGTTAATAAAATCTATTTTAGGCAACTTCTGTCTGGTTTCTCTGTTGCCTTGAGTTCAGTGCATTCTGTTTGACTCATAAACTGACTTGAGGAGTTGAACTCTCAGGCAGGTAGACAGGACGGCTGTATACTAACATCTACCCTCTTAGGCCCTCCCCACAGGGTAGCTTCTTTCTGGATATTCTTAACATTTGTACTCGGTGAGGCTCTTTACAGAGAGCTGAGCAGTTAACTCTAAGACTTGTCTCTTGGTTGCAATGCCAGTTGCCTTTGCAATAATTAGAACTCTCCAGAAACATTAACTGGACTCCATTAGAGCTTGCGGTACTTAATTTCCTGGGCATAACTCTTTTTATGAATCCTGACAGAGTTTTATTTTAACTTCATTACTTTTTTCCATCATAAACTGGTCCACCCTCTAACAAGTTTTGGAAATACAGAAAAGGGAAAAGAAGAATGGGAGAAGGGAAGTTGAGTGTAGCCAGCCCACCTGAGAACATCCTAACATTGGAGGGGTTGGTGTTTTTTACTTGGAGTAACAGTTGTGTCCACCTTCTGCTTGTTGTCTGGCTAAGGACAGCAGGGCGATCTCTGTGTTACTGAATACCCTCTAAACACACCACGGCCTGTTGTTTATTTACACATTTTTCTATTTAGATCTCTAATTTTTCACTATTAAAAATAACACTGTGAAGAGCAACTGGCTGGGTCAGACTTTTTGCACCTGAGGATGCTTCCTTAGTGGAATTCCCGTGAAAATGCCGGTCAGGGTACGGGCTCGTGGCACGTAGGTCATTGCCAAGTGGCTTGTAATGGTTGCGCTGTTATGTCCACTTTAGTATCCTCCTGTGGCTTTGAAAAAATCCTCCAAATGAAGGTTTCTGAGGGGTACCGAGGATTCAATTTGTGCCAGCATTTTTGTTCAGTCATGACGGGTTTATCCCAGTGGGAACTTCACACTGTGGGGGCTCAGTAACTGTAGGTGAGTGACTCCCCTCCTTCTCTACCAGGCTCGAGGTCCCTCCAGGTACGAAGCTTTGCATAGGTTTGACTATTAATTCTGAGCACAGGACTCATCAGATAGAGGCCATGGCATAAATTATATTTCTAGTCTAAACATACAAAGCTAGAGGGTGATTTCTAAAGAATAAAACAGCTAATTGCTTTGGTGTTTGTTTTTATTTTCTTGTTGAATGTTACTTTGTCACCCTCAGCAGAGTGCTGCAGTCTCAAATTCTTGTGCTCAACTGATCCTCTTCCCTCAGCCTCCTGAGTAGCTGGGACTATAAGTGCCTAACACAACGCCTGGCTAGTGTTAAGGGTCAGGGTCTCACTCTTGTTCAAACTGGTCTTGAACTCCTTTTTTTTGAGACAGAGCCTCAAGCTGTCCTCCTGGGTAGAGTGCTGTGGCATCACAACTCACAGCAACCTCCAACTCCTGGGCTCAAGTGAATCTCCTGCCTCAGCCTCCCAAGTAGCTGGGACCACAGGTGCCCGCCACGACGCCCAGCTATTTTTTTGGTTGCAGCCCTCATTGTTGTTTGGCAGGCCCAGGCTGGATTTGAACCTACCACCTTAGGTGTATGTGGCTGGCGCCTTAGCCACTTGAGCCACAGGTGCTGAGCCTGGTCTCAAACTCCTAAGCCACCCACCTGCCTTGGCCTCCCAGACTCTTAGAATTACAGGCGTGAGCCACCATACCCAGTCAGCTAATTTCTTTGGAACATACCAAACAAGCACATTTTCTACTAATTTTAAATGAACACGAGCAAATAAACATTTCTAAGAGTTTTTCTACATGGTTCATACAAGTGCAGACACTTGTTCATAAATATTTTGAAGTAACAGTGAATGGAATACTTATTTCACTACTGTACTCTTTCTAAAAATGTATATGTATTAAGTAATTTATTCTTCCAACACTCAGGGGAGTTATTTCCTCAATTTTCACAAGGGCAAGGTAGAGTGGGATTAGCCAATAGGTCAACCTCATGGTTTAGGGAGTTAGTGTTATCAGTGGCTGAGACAAAGCACTTTCAAAGCATAAGGAAGAATGATGCATTTGCTACATTCTATCCAAATGAAGAACTCTGAGCAAATAAGTATACTCTTACAGGTGTTCGTAAAAGGAAACACAATTTAGAATGCCACTCAGAGCCCCCAGCACTGTGTGGGTAAGTGGGATGAGAAGACTCACAGACGTGAGAGCAGCCAAAAGCAGGTCTCTCATGACCCAGCAGCTCAGTAGCTAAGCAAATACTCTGCATTTGGGCTTTGAAGTGTCAATAACTTATGCTGGATTTGCTCTCTCTGGAATGAAACAGTTTGGGGCAGCAGGGTATTGGGAGCAAATTATTGTTTATAGCCCACTGACCTCTCTGCCACCAAGCCCCCTCTGCAGCCACTGCAAAGGCAAGAGCCGTCACACTTGCTTCTCTGAGCAAAATCCCCAGCAGTGAACTCGGCAACCTGGAGGGAATTGGGCAGGTCGGACAGAGGGCAATCATCTCAACCATCCCACTGGCTCGCTCTGAATAATCTTTTAAAGTGGACATCAAAATATATTTATGCAATTTGAAAACATTAGGAATTGATAAAAGGCACAAGTGTGTCTCCCAAGATACTTTTGCACTGAATTTCCATGTGTTTCTGAGATACTCATGAGATCTTAGATCCCTATAGGCTCAGAACCAACATGCTGGGACTTGCAGAACAAGCTCTTTAATGAGCCATCAGCCCTTTACTGAGATACGTGCAGAGAATGAACACAGGCTTCCCGAATGCTTAGGGCTCTGTGAAAAACTTTGGAAGAATTTGTCAAGGGTTTATTTAGAATTATAAACTCTTAGGAGGGAAAGAATCGTAAAGATTAGTTCAGCCACCTTATTTTTCAGATGAGGAAACTGAGGACCAGAGATGATGACCAAGTTCTGAGAGTCCCAGAGAGTTAGCAACAGAGCTGGCCCGAGAGCAGTGTTCTCAGACAGGCAGATCAGGCCTTGCCGCTGCAACAGACGGCACCACGTTACAATCCAACAGTCCCAGAAAAACGGCGAAGGGAAGACCTGCCTGCAGTCTTTCTCCCTGGTGGAGCAGGGAATTCGTTATCTGTTTTTGTGTTATCCAGTCTGGTAAACACACCTGTGTAGACTTTAATATGCAATTTTGAGGCAGCGGTTCAGTGGGCTGGTCATAGGCCCCTGGTTACTGGGTCTGGCCGTGACTCTTGCTCCCAGCACAGTGCCTGGGACAGACAGGTGTTTATCAATGGCGTGGAGGGCCTGGTGGGGAGGGAGGCAGTGCAGTGTACAGAAAGTGTCTGGGCCAGTCCCGACTGGGGGGGGGGGCTTTGGAAATGTGACCTAACCTCTCTGGTCCTCAGCTTCCCCATTTGATTTCCTAGATTTTTTTTCTAGCTCTAAAATGTGATGATTTGCTGTTTTACTGTAGAGGAGCCTTATAGAAACTGGCATGTTTACGCAGCTCTCTGAGATGCCTTGGAAACTCCAACAGCATCAAAAGGGGCTACAGATAATAGATTTTTCAAACAGAGTTGCAAAGTGTTTAACAGTCAGATAATATATGTATATGTTTAAAAATAACTCTGCTTTTCCATGACTCGAAAGAGCTGGCCTGACCCCATGTTTACCTGTTTCTGAAAGCCTGTGTCACAGATGGGCTTTGGGAGGGGGAAGGGCTTTGTGTCTTTAGCACAGAGTGTATGAACTAACCCGTGTGCTTGGTTGTCCTCTTAATTTGCTTAAAACTGCGAGGCAGTGCCTGTGGCTCAAAGGAGTAGGGCGCTGGCCCCATATGCCAGAGGTGGTGGGTTCAAACCCAGCCCCGGCCAAAAACTGCAAAAAAAAAAAAAAAAGCTTTGGCTCTTTCTTGGCGATGCATTCTTTCCTCCCGAACCCATCAACCCTAGAATTACTACCCTTCCCTCCTTCTCTCCTCACCCATTTAATGAACATATTTTCCCTGTACGATGCTAGAACTTTTTCTGTTTTTTAGAGATGGAATGTTCTTATCTTGTCTTGTCAGGAGCACAGTGGTTAGCCACCGGTGCCGTCCTGGCTCACTGCAGCCTCCAATCCCTGGGCTTAAGCGAGCCTCCTGCCCCAGCCTCCTGAGTAGCTGGGACTGCAGGCACAAGTCGCCATGCCAGCTGACAGTAGGACTTCTTAAACTTTAATTTTCTCTAAAATATCACCCAAAGGGATATGACACAACCAAAGAAAATTGAGGGAAGAGGCGAAAGACATAAACGCCGAGGTAATTGTAGAAAAGGCAGATAGACAGTTATAAAAAGGCCGTGGGAAGATTTACTCTCTGGGAAGAAGACAATTTAGAAATAAATGTTGGATAGGGATTTGATGTTTTGAAACAAAGTGATTTTGAAGGGACGAGGAAGAGTAACAGAATGATAAGGCCTGGGAGCGGGAAAGTGGGGAACAGCAGCAGACGATGTGAGCATCTGGGGGTTTGTTTGTCAGAGCCGGTAATGAGCGTAGCTAATGGCCTCACCTGGGCAGAACCCACCGTGCACACACCAGGCCACACAGGTTTGTGTTTTGTGTTTAGTTCTTACATATCGCTCGGCCGTCCCGCAGCACGGTGAAGGCGAGATGCCCTGTCTTAGGAGGAAGCAGCGGTGTGGGAAGGGACTATGGTGTCAGTTCTGAGCGGGGGTAGACCTCTCTGTGTCCCCCACCCTCTCTTTGGAGGAAGGACGTCGATTCAGCCCGGCCCCATTTGCTTCTTGTCATTTTATGTCATTGTTCCTCTAGGCATTAAAAGAGCCATGAAAACAGATACTGACACTAACCTGTAACTTCCCGCCCAATTAAAAGTGAATAAAAGACATGAATTTAAAAGATGAATTAAAGTTTTCAGAGGTTTTTTTTTTTTTTTTTTGAGAGAGAGTCTCACTTTTTCATTCTTGGTAGAGTGCTCTGGCATCATAGCTCACAGCAACCTCAAATTCTTAGGCTCAAATGATTCTCTTGCCTCAGCCTTCCAAGTACCTGGGACTGCAGGTGCCCACCACAACACCTGGCTATTTTTAGAGACGGGGTTTCACTCTTGCTCAGGCTGGTCTTGAACCTGTGAGCCAGGCCATCCACCCGCCTAGCCTCCCAGAGTGCTGGGATTATAGGCGTGAGCTGCCGTGCCCGGCCTGTTTTCAGAGGTTTTAATTTCCATATATTCGTAGAAATCACGAATCGGATGGTATCAGATGGTGCTGATTTGAGTGCATCTCGTTTTTCTATTGATCTTTCCTTCATGTGGCCTGTTGAGCTCTGTCACAACTGGGGACCCTAAGAGCTAACTGATGTCTTCTTTAAAAACTGACATTCTCTTTAATATTCAAAAGCCAAATCCTTCACCCCTTTGGGGGTTACCAGTCTTCTCTGATTATCTTTTTTCATGTGTGTGTGTGAAAGACATTTGAAATTACTTTTATAAAATAAACTGGGCCATTGGAAATAGACTGATAAGTAGTTATAATCTTTGCCTTTAGGAATTCTAATCAAATAGAGGAGATATGAGGCCAAACATCAGATTTTTGATGTAGATGAGGACAATGAGTGCATCCTGGTCAGTAACTCTAATTCTAATTTAAAAGCTACTGATAAATCAATATATAACCACCTACACAATCATACGAATGGCAAAACATAACTATAGTCCATAAAGTAGAAGGCAAGAGGAGAGAGAGGGGGGTGGGGAGAGGGGATATGGGAGAAGGGAGGGTATTCGGGGGACCTCACCTAATGTGCATGATGCAATGGTACATTTCAAAACTATTAAGAAATGAGTATAATTGTGATGGATGTGTTACTTGGTTCAATGTAAACATGTCACATTGTATACTGAACCCCATAAATGCATCAATGTACAAAGTTATGATTTAATAAAAAATAATTAATTAACAAAATAAAAATAAAAAAAAATAAATAAAAGCTACTGATGCAGCCAGGTGTGGTGGCTCATGCCTGTAATCCCAGCACTTTGGGAGACTGAGGTGGATGGATAGCCTGAACTCAGAAGTTCAAGACTAGCCTGAGCAAGAGTGAGACCCCATCAATAAAAAAAAAAAAAACAACCAAAAACTAGCTGGGCATTGTGACAGGTGCTGGTAGTCCCAGCTACTCAGGAGACTGAGGCAAGAAGATCACTTGAGAGTTTGAGGTTGCTGTGAGCTGTGACTCACGGTGACAAAGTGAGACTCTGTCTCTAAATACATAAATAAATGAAATAGAAGCATTTATTTTACACATTCACAAGTGGAGAAGTTCTGTGCAGTGGCTCTGGGTAACCCTGGAAGTTTTCTTTCTTCTTAGTTTTCTTTTGAACTAAGGGACCTAGAAGTGGACATGGGAGTAAATTTGCTGGAAATTCACTTTGGCAGTTTTCAAATATGTTCCAAAGAAAGAAAAATCCATAATAACAGGTATCAGAAGTGACTCAGGTGACGCTGGGGGGTAGAGGAGTAGGAATAGTTCTTATGGGAAGGCGCCCAGCTCCGAGACTGGCCCTCTGACCTCCCGCTGTACCTGCTGTGTGTGGCTCTGTGTGTGCATCGCTGAAGATCTGAGGTTCAGTCTGAAAGGATGGGACTGGTCTCTCCTTGGGTGTCTTTTATTCTCTCATTAAGACTTCACTTTAAACTTCTTTGTCCCCTTACATCAGAAAACTCTGTCGATTTTTTTTTTTTCCTGCTGTGGCTCTGGGTTAGGGATTTCTCTCCCCAAATCTTTTCTTTCGTGCTTACGACCCTTCTTCCCAAAGTGAAGACAATTAAGCTATGCAAAAACCTCACATTTATAATTTGCTAATAATATAGTTTAGTTTAACAAGATAGAGAGAAAGTGAGTGTAAATCTCAGATAAGTGGATAATGACACAGGGTGCCCCAGCAGGCCCCAGTTGCCGGGAACCTCCCCGGAGAGGAGACCCCATCTTTGCTAATGACTGGGGAACCTCCCCGGGAGGAGAGCCCGTCTGTGCTAATGACTATGTTTTCATGGGGATTTGTTGGTGGGCTCCCCACCCCCTGATATTTTCTAAAGCAATTAAGTAAAGTCACTGGCTTTAATTAAACTGCTTTACACAGAGGAGTGTCCATTGGAGATGCATTTTTCCTTTTAAGCTTTCCAAAAATCCTGTCTTTGAGGTGCCCACACCCAAGTTAGGGGTCTGAGAAGTTCAAGGCTGACAGTAACCGTGAAAAGTTCTATAGACTTTTAAGAAAGTTCAGCGGCTGTGTTTGGGGACGAGCGGTGTGTGTTATGCAGGGCTGCTGCAGAGATCAGAACAGACGGAATTCATAAGGTCCAATTACAGGACCGTCACTGTTTGCCATGGTTTTAACTTACGTAAGTTATTGATTATACTTTCATGAGGTCATAATCAAAAGGTTATTCTTTGGTAATGGTGTGTTAGGAGAGCTTTATCCTGAACTTCAAAGCTGTCCTCTGAGCCCCCAGAACAAAGACCTGGAAGTCTGAACTGGGGCCAGCCTCAGTGTGTATGAGTTAGCGACGCTCAGGGAGCTGAACCAACCTGTCCCCGTGCGGGGACTGTCTCATCACATCAGATCAACAGTCAGTCGTCACTAGAGATGACAGCTCATTCAACTTTAATGCGTCTTTTTTTATGAGTGAGTCAGCTTGGCTAACTGCAGCGTCTGCTCACATTGGCCTGATAACCCTGCATTTTGACTGTGAAGTGCCATCACTTACCCAACTGTAAGAGGCAGGTGACCACCACTGGACAGGTGCAAGTCCAGACAGAAGTGGCAAGTACTAGACACTCTGCAGAAAACAGTTCTTAAATGAGGAAGCTGGTGTGTGATTAGCTCAAGTGAGTTGCAGAGAAGGAGGGTCTGGTCTGTCCTAACATTCTGGTATGTTTTATTTTATTTATTTTTTTTTTTTGGGCCGGAGGCTCAAGCTGTCCCCCTGGGTAGAGTGCCATGGCATCACAGCTCATAGCAACCTCCAACTCCTGGGCTCAAGTGATTCTCCTGCCTCAGCCTTCCAAGTAGCTGGGACCACAGGCACCCACCACAATGCCCAGCTATTTTTGGTTGCAGCCATCATTGTTGTTTGGTGGGCTCAGGCTGGATTTGAACCTGCCAGGTGTATGTGGCTGGTGCCTTAGCCACTTGAGCCATGGGCACCGAGCCTCTGGTGTGTTTTAAATGGGCAGAAAAGAAAGCATTTTGTCGAACTCTACAAATGCCGAATCTGTCGCCCCTCTGAGCTTGTAAAATCCTTATATAAGGATCTAACGACTTAAAACTATTACACCAAATATGCAGACGTACCATTGTGTACGATCTGGGCTTTGATAAGTCTGCAGGGAGGTCCTGGAATTTCTGTCGTCAGCAGGGGTAATAAAATGTCCCCTGGTTACTTTAGTGCTAGGATTCTTCTCATTTCAGAAATTTAAGGGTCCTCTTCCGTGTAGTAGTTAAAATTCTGGCCTTCATTTAAGGCTGAGGTTCTCTCTGCCCTTAGCTGTGGCTACAAGGCTGGGTCTGATCCTGCAAGGTGTGGGTGTGGAAGAGGGAGAGGTAAGGGGCAGACAGGAGTTGGTGTCACCTGCCGCAGTGGTCCCCAACCTTTTTGGCACCAGGGAGTGGTTTTATGAAAGACAGTTTTTCCACGGACCAGGTGGGGGGTACATCAGACTCTCATGCGGAGCTGAAGCCTGGATTCCCTGTGTGCAGTGTAGGGTGGGTTCTCGATCCTGGGAGAACCCGATGCCGCTGCTGCATGACAGGTGGTGGAGCTCAGGTGGTGATGTGGTGATGTGGTGATGTGGTGATGGGAGCAGCTGTGGACACAGGAAGCTTCGCTGACTTCCCCTGTTCACCTCCTGCTGTGCGTCCTGGTCCTAACAGACCAGGGCCCAGGGCTGGGGACTGCAGACCTGCAGGGATTCCTCTGGCCCCAGAGGATGTTTAGAACTGATCCTGTAGTGGGCACATTACCAGGTGCCTACTTGGCCCATGGTGAGGCAGTCGCTCCCCACCCTGTAAGCATGAGCCCCTCCCGCACTCTGGTGCACACTGGCCCAAGCTGCTTCCTGACCTCACCAGGTGTGGTTCTGTCGGGGGGACGAGGCCCTGGATCCCTCTGTGGGGGCTCTCCCCGTACCCACACAGCTCGCCCCCTCTCCTGCTCCAAGGAGACGCCGCCCCACGTGGATTCGTCTTCTCTGTCATCTTCCTCTCCTTTATTTCCCCACATAACACTTACCATTACCTAACACAGTATGTGTCCATTTAAACATCATTTTTAAGGAATGGCGAGTCCTGTCCTCACTGCACAGGGAGGGCCAGGACCCTCCCCTCCTGTGCTCTCTGCCCCCACCCCAGCCTCTCTTCACTGTTTCTTTCCCACACCTCCTCTTGCCACTGGTCCCTCCGGTGCCTGCTCCACCCCTTGTAACGGCATTGTCTTTGCTCTGTCCCTTCTCTTACCCCTCCGCAACTGCCCAGTGTGTCCCTTCCTTGCTGGAGCAGGCTGCCTGCAGAGAGGTCGCTCCCTCGGAAGCTCAGGAGTAAAAGGGAGCATGAGCTTCTAGAGACCCGCTGTCACCATGTCGCCCTTTCCCTGGGAAATTCTGGGAATCTAGGAGACCAGTGTGGAGAAGACCACTTGGTATTTATAACAATACAATTTTTTCCCCCCATCTTTGGATGAACTGAAAAAAATCTTTTCTACCTCCCTGAAAAAAATCTTTTCTACCTCCCCGAAAAAAATCTTTTCTACCTCCCAATACTTTGCTTTTCGACTTTCTTGTTACACAAAAATGAAAATAAAAATCCTTAACTTTCGCTTGTATTTAATACAAAATGGCAACATAGCTCTCTGTTGCCCCCCCCTTTCTTTAGGAATCTTGAAAGAGAGTGACTAACCAGCGACTTGTCACACGGCCAGGTCTGTTTCTGGTTTGCATGAGCAGTGGTGATTTCAAACCCTAGGAGGAAAAAATGGAAAATGTCTTAGAAATTTCAGATTCATGTGAAGCCAAACCGTGTGATCTCCTGCCAGTTGTAGTTTACAAAACTCTCATGGTCCCAGATGTGTTTACTTGAACTTCAAGTTTTAATATCACCATTATATTCCAATAACTTCACTCCCTCAATTCAGCCCACTGGCTGCAGCCTAGTCTCCTGTGTATAAAAACAATTACTAGAAGAACGTGGCTGATTGAAATTTTCTCTTTAAGTAGACTTCCTTTCAATGCCAATATAAGCCAAGACCAGTGAGATAATTAAATAACTATTCTGCATAAAACCAATGGGCTTTTCCTTTTCTTTTTGAAACAAGTTCTTCTCGGAAGTTTTAAAAGAAGGCAGGGGAAGAGAGCCATTGTTGATACAGGTTGAGCATTCCTTTTTTTTTTTTTTTGCAGTTTTTGGCCAGGATTGGGTTTGAACCCACCATCTCTGGCATATGGGGCCGGCACCCTACTCCTTTGAGCCACGGGCACCACCCTTCTTTTTTTTGAGACCGAGCCTCAAGCTGTTTCCCTGGATAAAGTGGTGTGGCATCACAGCTCACAGCAACCTCCAACTCCTGGGCTTAAGCGATTCTCTTGCTTCAGCCTCCCAAGTAGCTGGGACTACAGGGGCCCGCCACAACACCTGGCTATTTTTTGGTTGTAGTTGTCATTGTTGTTTGGCAGGCCCAGACTGGATTCGAACCCGCCAGCTCTGGTGTATATGGTTGGCACCTTAGCCACTTGAGCTACAGACGCCAAGCCTTTTTTTCTTTTTTGAGACAAAGCCTCAAGCTATTGCCCTGGGTAGAGTGCCAGGGCATCTCAGGTCTCAGCTCACAGTAACCTCCAACTCCTGGGCTTAGGTGATCCTCCTGTCTCAGCCTCCTGAGTAGCTGGGACTACAGGCACCCACCACAATGCTGGGCTATGTTTTGGTTGTAATTGTCATTGTTTGGCAGGCCCGGGCCAGATTTGAACCTGTCAAGCTCTGGTGTACATAGCTGGCGCCTTAGCTGCTGAGGTACAAGTGCCACCCAGGTTGAGCATTTTTAATCCAAAATCTAAATGCTTCAAAATTCAAAACTTTTTACAGGCTGACATGATGCCACAAGTGGATTGCCACAATAATTTCACGTCTGACCTCATGAGACAGGTGGCAAAATTTTTAAAAATATTGTATGTGATTACCTTCATGAAACATATAGGAATTTCATATTTAGACCTGGGTCCCACCCCCAGGATATCTCATTATGTCTATGCTAATATTCCAAAATGTGGAAAAAATCCTAAAGCCAAAACACTTCTGGTCCCAAGCATTTTGGGTAAGGAAGATTCAGTCTGTATTTCACCAGACACTGCAATTACATTTTGCCTCTTGAGTTTCAGAGCTGGGTCTCATTTACATTACCTGCACACATTCCTTCTGGAGCCTCCTGTGCCAAGGTTCTGTCCCAGAGCAGCATAAAACAGTTACAAACTACACACAAATTGGCTAGTTATCAAATGTCAACGTTCTTTGATTGCTCTTTTTTCCAAAAGTGTTCTGTATTCTCCATGTGAGCTGTGTTGACTGGCCACACAGCAAAGTAAGAGAGAAATGTTTGACCCATAAGAATAGTTTAGTGATTGATAAAACCAGTGCTGCTGCCTGTGGGTAGAAGCAGAGACCCATGGCATTTCAGCACAGTGATGTGTCCCGAACACACTGGGCTCACCCTGCTGGATGCTTCTCAGTGGGTCCTCCACTCATTCAGCAAATATTTTCCAAATACCTTGTTGTGTGTAACGCAGATGGAGTTTCCAGTGGAGTGCTGGAAAAAATAAAATCCCATTCTTACCCACAGGGAATCCAGAATTAGATGAGAATACCCGGTGTGCATGTGTGAAAGGTTAAATAACAATACAAGGTGGGGTGAGTTTAAGGACCGAGCTGTTTTTTTGTTTGTTTGTTTGTTTTGAGACAGAGCCTCAAGCTGTCCCCCTGGGTAGAGTGCCGAGGCATTACAGCTCACAGCAACCTCCAACTCCTGGGCTCAAGCGAGTCTCCTGCCTCCGCCTCCCAAGTAGCTGGGACCACAGG
>NW_003852533.1:3198694-3211969 GCF_000181295.1 Otolemur garnettii | reverse complement strand
GGCTGGGGATTCGAACCCACCACCTTAGGTGTAGGTGGCTGGAGCCTTAGCCAGTTGAGCCATAGGCGCCGAGCCAGGACCAAGCTGTTTTAAGGGCCAGTGAAGGTTGGTGGAGGGGAATATACATGGCCATGGTAGCACAGCGGGGCAGCTGAGCTCAGAAGATGATCATCCGTGTTGGGGAGTAGTAAGGAGGAAGGGAAGTGGGATCCAGGCAATGGAGACACGTAGCTTGTGAGAGGCCTTGCCCGAGACATGAGGGAAGACAGGGAAGGATTGTGACATGCCCAAAGCGATGCTTTTAGATTCATTGGTTTCTATCTGGCAGATTTCTACAGAGAAAGGCAAGAAGGATATAAAAGAATGATATAAAAATGCCCATATGAGGAGATAAAGGCTGGGCTAGGGTGGAGGTGGAGGGGCTTTGAAAGAAAGGGGCAGAATCCAAAGGTCCCTTTGGAAAAGGGAGAAGGATAAGGTTTTGGTGTCTTTCTGTGGAGAGATAAGACAGAGGGAGGGGCAAGGCTGAGTGCCTCTGCTGTGGAATCATCACGCTGCTGACAGCTGTGACGGGGTCAGCGGGGAAGCTGCTTTTGGAAGATAATGAACTTTATCCTGTGCACGTGAGCAGAAGGCGGGTGGCACCGGGGCCTGCACTTTGGCAGGAGGGCGTACCTGGTTCTGTGGAGCGTCGCTGCCCAAGAGGAAACAGTTCAACCTTCGAGAGCTCTGGGGAGAAGGATGGAGAACGGAGTCTGAGCGGTTTTCTACGATGATGAGAAGGGGACAGTTACTAGGAAATGGGGGGAAATCAAGACATGGGGTGAGAATCAGCAGAGTCACAGAATCTGAGGCTAAGAAGTTTCCAATTTAAAGGATGGAATTTTGCAGAGAGGGAACAAGAAGAAGGCAGAGGAAGGGAGCGTGGAGGAAGGGTGTGAGACCTGGCAGTTTGGGCCGGAACGCTCAGGCATCACGTTAGGTTCTGCATTGGGTATGCACATTCATTTTGTTTGAGTCTTTGACGCTGCACTCTTTTCCTCTCTTGGTTGTTCCAGTCGATCTCTTCTTGCCCTTCACATACAGCCGTTTCCTGTCCCTGTAGCTCTTCCCCCACCCTGTACCCTGCTAATCTGGATTCACTGGACGCTGCCACAGTAGTCAGTTGTGAAAATTAAATGAACAGTGCTTGGAGAATGATAAAGACTCAACAAAAATTATTTGCAAATAGTCAAACCTTACGGCTTCTCTGTGTTTGGTGTCCACAAACACCTCGAGTTTTCTTGAGAACAAAGATGATACCGTTATCGTTGTAACGTTCTCCGTGAGCCACCTGGCCAGCATCCTGATACGGAGTGAGGAGGTTTGAGCAGCATGGTTCACGAAAAGCTTTTGGTCTGAACCCAGATGAGCTGCACTTGGCACTGATTAGATTAAGCAGATGCCATAAACACAGAACTTCAAAGTTGGAAATGAAACACTGAATTCTTCCCATTCCTCCAGTGGTTTGCACGATTCTCGGCGTCCTTGTTCCGAGTCCCCCTCAAACAGGGGCAGAGCAAGGTCTTGTGAGTGGCCCCATTTTGCTGTTTAAATGGTGTCTTCATCTGTTCTGGAAGGAACAACCCTAGTATTCAGCAAGTCGATTGGAAGCGAGTTAGGTGACCTCCAGCACTCCTCTCTCGGTAATATTTGGGAGTCTTTTATGCTTCTCTGTGAAAAGAAAATTTACTGCCTGGCAAACTAGGCCACAAAATTTTTCAGCAACTTAATTTAGAAGTGAATTATTCTCCTGAATAGACCCATTCTTTGAATACAAAGTGATCTTTTCATGTTTTCCCCAAATAATTGCCCTGCTTGCCTCTGAGTTTCCACTAATGTCATTTAATAAAACAAAATGTACTTTTTCCTAATAGAGGTTTAGACGCTCCAATGCACCACTTCTCTGTTACAGCTCCTGCCCCGGGTTCCTTTTATCTAAATAACAAATCTGCAATTTGTGAAACTTGTTCCCAAACCATGAAGCCAGGTCTCTGTTCTCCTTGGCATGCAATTTCTGTTTTATTTGCTCCAAAATAAGTTTTTACAATGGAGAGATTTGGGTCTAAGAATATTTATTCTAGACAAAACAAGAAGTTTTGTCTAGAATTTAGAAATGGCACACATCTATCCTTAAGATCATCAGTCACTTTTTATGACTTTTTAATTTAAGCTCTTAAGTTAAATGAAGGGTATATTTACTCCATGTTGGGGTAATGATAACTAATATATTTGTAGAAATATTTACATGGTATCTGTGGTTCTGTTAGATCTGTTTATAATGGCAAAGTAAAACTTTAGAAGAAGTTAGTGTCAAGATCAGAGACAAATGCTGGTCAATTTCTAAATGATTTTCCAGTTAGAAGTTTTCAGAAGGCAACTGCGAACTCTGAGACTGAAGGTAACCGGTCCTGTGCTTTTCAGCCCCCCCTCTGCGGCTGTACAGGGGCCCAAAGGCTCCACGAAGCTCTGTTTCTGGGCCAGAGGGAAATTCTTTTGGGTCCATATTCTCTCAACATCATTAAGACTTTTTTGCAGGAGACATTCAAAACCTACTTGAGTGCTACTTGTCCTTTCCTTTTCTCTCTTTTTTTTAACCTGTCCATGCAAATCAGTTGATGTGCTTGCCTACCCTACCTTAACTTTGAAATTTGGGATTGTTATTTTCTTGAAGCACAGAAGGATGCTACACCAGTGATCAGAAAATGGCACAGACAGAGTCATCAGTGACCATCCACAGCCACCAGGGTGTGTGGGTAGTGCCTGTTTTAAAATAAACACATTTATTTCTGTATAAAAGGTATAGAACTATATCTGAAGAGTAAAGAAAAGGAAGGAAATCTATTCCTGTCAATAGGACACAATTGGCTTGGCACCTGTAGTACAGTGGTTACGGCGCCGGCCACGTACACCGAGTCTGGAGGGTTCAAACCCAGCCCGGGCCAGCTAAACAACAATGATGGCTGCAACAAAAAATAGCCAGTCATTGTGGCGGGTGCCTATAGTCCCAGCTTCTTGGGAGTCTGAGGCAAGAGAATCACTTAAGCCCAAGAGTTTGAGGTTGTTATGAGCTGTGACACCATAGCACTCTACCGAGGGCAACATGGTAAAACTCTGTCTAGAAATAAAAAAATACTACGCCATCGTTATTTTGTTCTTTGTGTCTCATCTTTCACTTCTTTTTCTTACTAATAAAAGAATACTTAAAACTGAAATATGAGGGCGGCACCTGTGGCTCAGAGGAGTAGAGCACCGGCCCCATATGTCAGAGGTGGCGGGTTCAAACCCAGCCCTGGCCAAAAAAACCCCTGAAGTATCAGGTTTCTTATTGGAATTGTAGTGGTTTTTACAAATGTAATTTTTAAAAGTACCACACATAGGAAGGCATATTTAATTTATCATGCAATAAAACTGAAAGATTTATGGAGTAACAAATGATAAATTCTATGGTACTTAAAATTTTTGTTTCAAAGTTTTTGTGTTCTAATCCACTTCTTTCTCATCATTGTATGTGCTTTAAATAAAATGTTTAAGTTTTGGCACAAAACTGGTGCCAAACTTACACTGGTGTTTGCTGTGTTATCGTTACTTTTTTGTTAATAGTGTGCTTGGCAATAGAAATAATCCAACAGTTGCTGATTACTGGGGTATGCATCTCTGAATTCTTTCATAGTGCTGAAACATGTTTTAGAATAAAGTGTTGAATACTAAATATTATCTAGTAAAGTGCAGAGGGAAGTCCAGCCGGGAGAAGTCATTTAAACATGTGGATTCATGGAAAGTAACCACTTTGAATAGTCACTGCTTTTTTTCCTGCAGGAACAGAGCTACCATTCTTTTTGTCAAAGAAATTCATCCCAGATTGAATTTACCTTTCCTGACCACATTCTTTTTGGAGGACTTCTTTGAGACCTCTGCCTTCCCATAGGGTCGGAATCACCTATCTTATGACCCTTTATTCTCAGGGCCATTCATTTAATTTGCCCACTTAAGGAACTATTCACAGTGGTCTTTTGAGACTATGGCCAAACTCAAAGAGAGGGGTTGCAGTGGGAATCTGGTCAATGAAGGGGCTTCCTTTGGCCCGGTGAGGCTCACTGCAGAGTAGACAGTGTTCCCTTAGCTGCTGAGATGACCCCTTTGCATTCGTGTCCCCATACAAAGTTCCTGGGGCCTGTTACAACCATGTATCTCTTAACATCTCCCATGTTGGAAAACAGCTTTTCCGTTACATTCAGGAAAGGCCTTATTCTTCTCAAACCTCCTTCTGTTCCATGCTTACATGATTAATTTCTTTAATTAACCATTCCAAATTCTGGATAGCCCTAAAAGTAACTGCAGAGCTACTCAACTTGCCTAACTCTCACTTACCATTTGTGCTATTTATTGATTGTTCTTTATTCCTAAGGAAGAACATGGTGTTTCCATCACAGACACTTTGAATGATATTTGACAGGCTCTTAAGCCAGGGATGGGGGACTTGCAGCCTTCAGGCCACAGGTGACCTTCTAGGCCTTGAGTGCAGCCTTTACACTGACTCTGACTCTTACAGAACAAATCCTTTTATTTTTATTGATACATGTTTGTCTTTTATATTTTAATTTTATTTTTAAAAGGACATATTTAAAATACCAAAGCATAAAATGAGTTTTCAGTAAAATAATAGTCCCAGATTGGCACAGTTAGAACATCAGTCATCCATCAGGGCTAACTTGACAGCTGCTACACAAGATCTGGTCCTGACTCCCCTACCTGAGCGCTGCCACTATGGCAGGAATCTGGATGGTGAGAGTTTATGGGGCTCAAGTATGTCAATCTAGGGCACCAGTCTTTTTGGCACCAGCAATCAGTTTCCTGGAAGACAATTTTCCATAAGATGAGGGGTCATTAAATTGTCATAAGGAGTGTGAAAACTAGATAAATAGATCCCTCACATGCACAGTGTACAGGAGGGTTCATGCTTCTGGGAGAATCTGTGCTGCCCCTGATCCTACAGGAGGTGGAGCCTGAAAGGCGGAGCTCATGCAGGAGGTGGAGCTCTGGAGGCGGAGCTCAGGAGGTGGGGCTTGGGAGGCAGAGCTCATGCAGGAGGTGGAGCCCTGGAGGCGGAGCTCATGCAGGAGGTGGAGCTTGGGAGGCGGAGCTCAGGAGGTGGGGCTTGGGAGGCGGAGCTCATGCAGGAGGTGGAGCCCTGGAGGTGGAGCTCATGCAGGAGGTGGAGCTTGGGAGGCGGAGCTCATCAAGAGGCGGAGCTCACTCAAGAGATGGAACTCAGGAGGCAGTGCTCACTCAGGAGGCGGAGCTGGGGAGGCAGAGCCCAGGAGGCAGAGCTCAAGAGGAAATGCGAGTGATGGGGAGCGGCTGTGAAGTACAAAGGTCGCTTCCCACACTCACCTGCTGCTCTGCAGCCTGGCTCCTAACAGGCCACCGTCCAGAAGTTTGGATCATGCCCCCAGGCTATTGTCAGCTTTTCACCATGGTGCACCGTGTTTCTGTTTGAAGTGGAATTTATGAGTTGCATAATCCAATGGTGTTTTTTTTTTTTTTTTTTTTTGAAACAGAGTCTCACTTGGTTACCCTTGGTAGAATGCCATGGCATCTTAGCTCACAGTAAGCTCAAACTCTTGGGTTCAAGTGATTCTCAGGTAGCTGAGACTACAGCTACCCTCCATAGCACCCGGCTGCTTTTTAGAGATGAGGTCTCACTCTTGCTCAGGTTGGTCTAAACTCGTGAGTTCAGGCAATCCACCAGCTTCCACCTCCCAAGTGCTGAGATTACAGGTGTGAGCCACCATGCCAGGCATCCCAATGGTATTTTTTAATTCTATCTGCTTAAAAAACCATGTTGTCAAAGAAGACAAAGAGAACACTGAAGAAAGAAAACAGACCTTTTTTGTTTGTTTGTTTGTTTTTTGAGACATAGTCTCACTATGCTACCCTCAGTAGAGTGCTGTGGCATCACAGCTCACAGCAACCTCAAACTCTTGGGTGTAAGTGATTCTCTTGCATCAGCCTCCCAGGTAGCTGGGACTATAGGCACCAGCCACAGTGCCTGGCTATTTTTTGTTGTAGTTGTCACTGTTGTTTAGCTGGCCCATGTTGGGCTCAGACCTGCCAGCCTCGGTGCACGTGGCTAGTGCCCTAGTCACTGAGCTATGGGTGCCAAGCCAAAAATAGACTTTTTGAATGAGGACTAAGAATTGCAACATTATCTTGTTTCTGCTAAAGATAAGGTGATTTTCTTGCTTTGTGATACTGCAATATCAACATTAAAGAAATTAGATTAGAGGGGGAGGCATAAAAAGTTGTATTGCACAGTTAAACGAGAAAAGCAAAAACAAAATTCTTTCAAGTAGTAATAAGACCTAGAAATAATGCCACTGAAGAAATTTATATTAAACTTATACACTGGGGAAAAAATGGAAGCCATTCAGAGATGAAGAAACTGAAAGAATGTATTGTCAGGTTGTAGGGTGCTTAGACCCCACTAACGTACAGAGTACAAACAACTCCCTCTTTCACGAAGAACCACAACTGATCAGCAGCATGAATTAGCCTTCAAGTTAACAGAACAACTTCATACAATACTGCAAAGGAAGAGAAATATTACTCAATTGGTTTGGATGAATTGACTGACAATACTGACTCAGCACAAGTGTTATATTACATTCAGATCATGACAGAAGATTTTCTTTGCCACCAAGAGTTACTTGCTTTGGACATTCTTGGAAACAGAATACTAGGAATAAATATCTTCAACAACTTTCAACTTCAGTGTCGTGCAGTTGGACTGGATCTGATGAATTTAGTTAGTGTGTGTACAGACAGCGCACCTTCCATGGCAGGAAAGCATGAAGGGTTTGTCGCACAGATAAAATAGCTGTTAACCGACCCAGGTGCTCTCATTTCTTTCCGTCATTATCTTGCATCACCAAAATCTCTGTGCTCCAGGTACTATTTTGACACTTTGCAGCAGGTAATAAGTATTGGTAAGTATACTTGTGCAAGTGCAACACAGAATCATCAGTTTCATAACATGCTGTAGTTGAAGGATGAGGTATTCACCGCAGATTTTCTGTATAATTCTACTGTGTTGGCTATCACAGGTGTAAGCCCAAATTCTATCTCTGTGAGAGCAGTTAATTAAATATTATGAAGAACAGAATCAGCAATGTGAATTATTGAATGAATATTTCTATAGGAATGCAGTGTTTCTGTGTGATACCATGTCAAATCAAAATGGATCAAAATGGATTGAATATTTCTTTGCAAAGTAAAACTAAGTCTCTGTATGATATGTGGCAAAAATCCAAGTATTTTTTAAAAAGCTATCTTTTTTCAAAATATTTCCCCTTGAAAATTTCAGGTGAAAATTTTCTGTAGTTAGCAAAGGTCATTGAGCAACAAGATGAGACATGCAAATCTTTTGAAGAATACACAGCTGTTACAGACCTATCATTGGAGAATACAAGGAGTGGATCACTGACTGAGATCATGACACCACACTCAAATTAGCACTTCAACTAGCACGCACCTAGTTGGTGTCACCCGGGCACCTAAAGAACTGTAGATGGAATTGACTGAGTGCTTAGTAGATGAAGCTTAAAGTCATTGTTTCATGCTAAGAAAGATCCAGTTCAACTATGGAAAAATGCAGTAGAATACCCACACCTTCGGCAAATGCAGTAGAATACCCACACCTTCGGTAACGTGCCTGAAAAATACTTCCTTACTTTTCAACCACTTACTACATTCTCCTACCTAACCCAAATCAAGATGCCCTCAGGCCACAGATGACTGATACCCCTCTAGAGGATCAGCTGAAACTGTGGCCCTCCCTGCTGCAACCAGACACTCAAATGCCTTCCAACAAAAGGCAGACACAACAAAGTCATTAAAAGTTTAGTGAACTTTAAAGTTCACAAGTGGCTCTCATTTTTTGAAATTTTTAAGTGCATAGTAGTTATATTTTTATAAAATAATGGACATTTTAAAGTGTGTCCAGTTGAAATTTCTTGAATGCAGCCTTATTTGATTACACCTAAATTAATTCTGCTTTCCAACAGAAGGTTTCCAGCCCTGACTGTAGCATCAAAGTGGTTAGTGGGATGGAACATGGCTCCTTTCAGCGTTCATGGCCATTTGAGTGGCAGGAATCATCTTCTCAACTAGAGACCTTCGTCGGAAAATGAAAATGTTTACATTGTAAAGTTCTATGGCTTGTTGTCATATTGTGCTGGTGGGCTTTTTTTTTTTTTTTAATTTTTAGGCTGTTCTTGCCATAATTAAATTGAGACCTTAAATACAAACCTTTCAAAATCAGTTCTGGGAACGCTGTCGAGAGGCATTCAGAAAGGTGCAGCGTTTGACCTACCATCGTAGGCTTTCTTGCAGTACAGCCTCTAACAAAACCAGGCTGGCCCAAACCCCTGGTAATAGAACTGTTTATTTTTATACCACGAGGGTTGGGGAAGCACCAAAGTCCGCATGTAGCGGGTGCCCAGGCAGACTTGAGGGGTTTGCCCCAAGAGATCTAAAATGCTTATGAGGTTGTCAAAACAAAAAAACATGTCAGCAGGGCCTGGGACGGTTCCACGAGGGCTGAATGTGTAAGTGACAGGATCGAGCGTGCTTTCCTTATCGAGGAGCAGAAAATCGTTGTGAAGGTGTTGAAGGCACAAGCACAGAGACAGAAAGCTAAATAAGAAAATGAAGCTTTTTTGAGTAATACAAATTAAAAGACTTAAAAAGAAAAATCAGTGTTTAAGAACAAGATTATTTTGGACTTTAATGTCTTCTTATGCCAATAGATTGCTGTTTGCATTGTCCCTTTATTATAGCTCTCCAAATTCTGATCACAGGACTCTCTGTAGGTGGGGCAGTGGCTCACAGCTGTAATCCCAGCACTCTGAGAGGCTGAGGAGGGTGGATTGCTTGAGCTTGGAATTCAAGAACCTGTCTCTGCTGAAAACAGAAAAACTAGCCCGGCATCATGGCAGGTGCCTGTAGTCCCAGCTACTTGGGAGGCTGAGGCAGGAGGATCACTCAAGCCTTGGAGTTTGAGGTTGCTGTGAGCTACCATGCCCAGCACTCTATCCAGAGCGACAGTGAGACTCTGTCTCAAAAAAAAAGACTCACTTTAAAGTTTAGAATTAAATAATGACTAAAGAAGCTGAAATCTATTTTCTAAGGACTAATCTATGATTGTTTTAACATCAGTTATTTCCCTAACAGCATTTTTTCCCCTCAAAAATCCTTCAACAAGCAGGAACTAAATAGTATCACTTAAGTTAAAAGGATAACTTTTGTGGATGTTTTGGGTAAATGTTTTTAAGGAATCACTTTTCTCCAAACAGAGGGTCTAATTCCACAGCTGTAGAACGCAAAGGGTGAGCTAACCTCACACGGTATCTCCCAGGTCCTGTTCCCCCAACCTCCGGGAGTGAACGTTGCCACTCTCCCATCAGACGGGTAATGAGTCAAGGAGTCCCACTTGCCCTCTGGGGTTTCATGGTGCTGACTGTCAGTGCCTTCTGTTGCAGGCAGAGTACTTCTATGAATTCCTGTCCTTGCGCTCCCTGGATAAAGGCGTCATGGCAGATCCGACCGTCAGCGTCCCTCTGCTGGGAACAGTGCCTCACAAGCCCTCAGGTGGGTGGTCTTGCCTTGTCGAGGGGTTTGCGTAATAAAACATAATGGCGATGAGAACAATATTCAAGATCCAGTTGTCACTGTCAGAGGGATTATGACGTGTTTACCGGAGAGGTCTGTTGATTTTAGGGCAATTCAGTTATCCTTTGGGCAATGGATTAGGAAGAGGGTGAAGAAATAATGGTTTTATACTCTCCTAAAATCTCAAAATAGCTCCAGCCCCATCGAGTTCATAAATAAGTCTATATTTTAAAAAGGAAAAAGAAAATGAAACACACCCGATGAGCTACATCCAGCCAGTTAATGTGGATTAATATGTCCATGTAAATGTGGCAAGATTCAAAGGGAGTGACTGGGGGCCAGTGAGGTAACTCAAGAAAACTCCCCCCACAGTTAGCACTGTGGAGAGAAGAGACATGGAAAAGTGGGAGACAGGTCCTATCTTTCAGGTCTAATCATCCTTTGCTAAGAAAATAGTGTGTGGTATTTGCCTGGAGCATTTCAGCTTGCAAAGTACTCAGTCACGTGTTACCTAACTTGCATACGGGGAGGGCGTGAAAGCTATAACTACAGCTTCAATTTTCTAAGTTAAAGATTTTTTTTATTTTTTTTTATTAAGTCATTTGTACATATATCATAAATACATTTATGCCATTATGAGATTCAATGTGTTGATTATTTGTACAAATTGGAGTGCTTACATCCTACTAATTAACATAGCCTTCACCTCATTTACCCAATTACAGGATTAAGACATTTGTGTTCTACACCTGATAGATCCGACTTGTACGTGCAATATGCTCCACAGGTGTGGTCGCCCTACTAACCCTCCCTCTATCGACCCGCCCCCCTCCTTTCCCCTTTCTCTCCCCTTCCCTCCTTCATCCAAGGCTATAGTTGTGTTTCATTTTTCATATGCAAGTATGAGTTTCACAGTAGGACTGAGTACATTAGAATATTTTTTTCCATTCCTGAGATACTTTACTAAGAAGAAGTTAAAGATTAAGCCTTATGAGATCTGTCTGACTTGTGCAAAATCAGATATTAATGACAGGGGTGGCGTCAAGAGCAGAGCCAGGGTCTCCGGCTTTCAGAGAGACACAGACACCACTGTGTTGATGTGCTAATATATTTTCTTCTAGTCTTTTTTTCTATGAATATACATTTTTATGCACTTATGGCAATATAATATGTGTGATTTTGTGTCATGATTTTTTTGCTTTTAACGTTATTTTTTTTGAAATGGAGTCTCACTCTAGCTCTGGGTAGAGTACAGTCGCACCATCATACCTCACTGTTGCCTCAAACTCCTGACCTCAAGTGATCCTCCAGCCTCGGCCTCCCAGAGTGCTAGGATTACAGGTGTGAGCCACTGCACCTGGGCTACTATTTTTTTTGAGACAGAGCCTCAAGCTGTCCCCCTGGGTAGAGTGCTATGGCATCACAACTCACAGCAACCTCCAACTCCTGGGCTCAAGCGAGTCTCCTGCCTCAACCTCCCAAGTAGCTGGGAACACAGGCACCCACCACAAGGCCCCGCTATTTTTTTTGGTTGCAGCCATCATTGTTGTTTGGTGAGCCCGGGCTGGATTCAAACCCGCCACCTTAGGTGTACGTGGCTGGCGCCTTAGCCGCTTGAGCCACAGGCGGGCTGGTGCCAAGCCTGCCTGGGCTACTTTGAACACAAGCATTTCCCATGTCATGGTAGACTTTTCCAAAAGTTGTTTTTAGTGTGTTTACTGTGTCCTGTTCCACGGGCATACCGTGATTTATTCATTCATTCCCTGTTGTTTGTTAATGACATTATTTGCAGAGTTTGCATATAGAAAACCACAGTAAACATCCTTTTGAAACTAGTGTACAGTGACCCTGTGAGGGCAGGAACCCTGTTTTTTACTCACTGTGGTTCCTAGCACAGGCCTGGCACGGAGCAGGCAGTCAGAAAGTGCTTGTTGGATTAATGCACACACCAGACTCTGGGTGTTTATCTCATTATTTTGTTAAAATAGATCCTTAGAAGTGGAATTACTGTGTCAAAGGATATGGACTGTGAACTTTTTAAAGCCTCTTAAACAAATTGCCAAAATGCCAAATTACTTTCCGTGGAGGTCATCACCGTGTGTACCTGGCTCCCAGTGTGGGAGAGGGCCTGGCTCTCTGCGCTCTCCTCAGTACTGGGAATTAATCATGTTAACTGCTTTGCTCACTCAAAGAGCAAAAGGGCATTTCTCACAGAATCCTTCTAGTTTGATCTCTTTTATTCTTGTGGAGGTAGAGCATACTTTCTTGTATCTATTAGATAATGAAAATGTCTGTGTATTGTGCTCATTTTAAAAAACCTTTCCAGTGGTAGGTTTATTCTCTTTGTCACTTGGGTAAATGACAGGTCTTAACAAAGCAGGACGAGTCTCTCTCGGCCGTGAAGTCACACTGGGTGGCAGGCAGGCTTCCAAGAACACCTTCGACTCTTACATCAGAGCAGCGTGACAGTGGAAATACTTCCTACCTCCTTAGCCTGGGCCTCCGAGGGCCTCTCTCTTCCAGATGTACCTGCTTCTTCCCAGCTGCCCCGCAGCCTGCAGGTCAGAGAGACGCAGCGGCCTCAGCTTGCCTCACACTCAATTCCTACACGGACATCAGAAAAACTCATCTGCATAGCTGGCTAGACAATAAAGTATTTTACCTTTTATAATATTTTTTAAAATACCATTTATATTTTATTTTATTTTGGGAGGAATATGCAAAGGCTTTGAAATTCCATGGGATCAGACCTATTATTTCCTTTGTAATTTTTCCCCATTACTTTTATGTTTTGAAATTAATTCTTACACATAGGGTTTGTTTAGAATTGACTGTTTTAGCATCATAATAGTTTTTAAAAATAGTTTATAGCATAGGCCTCTCTTTTAAAAAAATTTGATCTTTTTTATTTAAAATTTGTTTTCTTTTTATTTCAAATTAATATGAGGGTGCAGATGTTTTTTAAAGTTGTTTTAATTGACACATAATAATTGCACGTGTTCATGGTGTGCTCGGTGATGCTGTGACACGTGTGGTCAGATCAGGTGACCAGCACATCCTGCATCTCAGATGTTCCCCAGTTCTTGCTGCTAAAACATCTCATATCCTCCGTCCAGCTCCTGACACTGTCCAACGTGGTAACTGTGGCCATGCGTGGCGTAGAGCACTGGGCTTGGGTCCTCCTGTCTAGCTGTAGCTTTGTATCTTTTAACAACTCTCTCCCCTGTACCTTCAGGCTTCTTGGGCTTTCTCAATTTTCGTGTCTATTAAAAAAAACTTACTGAAATTCTACTTCTTAGGATACTGATGCAGAATATTTTGAACATAAGATATGAGAATATCTTAATAGATCATGTTTACATAGAACATCATTTTCTAAAACATTAGAATCTTTATGAATAATAATTTTAGAGGAAAAGTAGATGACACTTGGGCAAGGTGAGATGAGAAAGAATGAGCCTCTTTCTGGGACGAGGTGACAAGCACAAACGTGGGCAGAAAATCCACAGATATCCACACACATCCACACACATCCACGTATCCCCACACACACACATCCACGCA
>NW_003852533.1:3191426-3197063 GCF_000181295.1 Otolemur garnettii | reverse complement strand
CACACACATCCACACACATCCACGCATCCCCACACACGCACATCCACACACATCCACGCATCCCCACACACGCACATCCACACACATCCACACACTTTGCGTATACAGCCCCTTTCTCTCTCTCACACACACACAGTTTCTGGCAGCAGATGTAGGATTTGTTTGCAGAAACACAGGTGCAAGCAGTTTATGGGGCTGTCCGACCAGTGCAGGGCAGTATTCAGTAGGCTCATTAGCTCGGCCCCTCAGTGGGAGACGTGAAGCCCTGGAATTACTAGAGTAACGGAATCAGTGTGTCGCTGCCCCTCAGCGTCTAGGCAGTGTCCATTACTCAGCAGGCGACTTTATACCTTGAGCTGCTAACTGTTCTTTTATCCTACAACCCCTATATGCCTAAACATTGGATGAGAAAAGAAAACTCTTGATCTTTAACAGCTATGAAGTGCCTGCCTTCTGGCATCTGAAGAGAACAAACCAGGAAATGCAAACTGCAGGGTGGTTCAGTAAAATTACGGAGTTGTATAAAACAAACAGCAGTTTCCATAAAGCCAGGACTTTGTGCCTCTGTGCTGTGACCCACCCCCCTCCACCAGTGAGTGTTTCTCAACTAGGAGTTTCAAGAATTCAGTGTCTAGAAATCTGTAGGCGGGTGCTCGCGCTGGGGGAGCATCTTGGTGACCCCAGTTCTTAGCAGAAGGTGAAGCCCAGAGTGGGTGTCTGAGAGAAGGAATGGTGGGCAGAGCCCTTGCAGCCTGATGAGTGTTTGTGTTGGGTAATTTCTAGTCGCCCAGCGCGTTGTGGTCCTGTGGTGTCCAGGCTGAGCTCCTCTTGGCGTCTTTTCTCTCTCTCCCCTGCTGGAAGGGCACAGACTCCAGGGAGGAGGCAGAGGCTGTGTGAGCACCGTGGTCATCTCTGTGGGCGGTGTTCAGCCAGAGTTTGCTGGACTGCTGCTGAGCCCTAGCTGCTGTGCATGTCAGTCTGCACCTGGTGTGGACGTGTGCTTCATCTGAGCTGTGCTCACACTTCTGAGTTTTGTTTGTTTTGTTTTGAGACAGAGTCTCACTCTGTCACCCTGGGTAGAGTGAGTGCCATGATGTCATAGCTGACACCAACCTCAAACTCTTAAGCTCTTGCCTCAGCTTCCCCAGTAGCTGAGACTACAGGCGCCTGCCACAGTGCCTGGCTTATCTTTCTATTTTTCCTGGAGATGGGGTCTTGCTCTTGCTCAGGCTGGTCTCAGACTCCTGAGCTCAAGGGATCCACCTGCTTGGGCCTCCCAGAGTGCTGGGATTACAGGCTGCAGGCATGAGCCACCATGCTGGGCAGAGGGTTTTTTTGTTTGTTTGTTTTTTAGCTTTTCTGAATATGCATGTCTTTTTAAATTTTTTGTATTTTAATTGTTTTATTTAATTTCTATTTCAGGTTAATTAGAGGGCACAAAGAATTTGATGACAGTGTTTGCATCTGTTAGGTAGAGTCTCTGTTGCAGTTGTGTCCTCCCCAGGAGGCATGCCACATACCCTTACCCTGTGCCCATTAGGTGGGAGCACAGCAATCCCCCTCCTCCTCCCCTCTCTGTCTGCCTCCCTCCTCCCTACCCCAGCTTGAATGGAGTTGAGTTTTTCTCTTGTGTGGCTGTGTGTTAGATTGTCTACTGGCTTTGTGTTAGTCTTGAATACATCAGATACTTGCTTTTCCATTTTTATGACACTTAGTAAGAAGAGTGTTTCCACCTCCATCCAGGTTAGTACAAAAGATGTAAGGTCTTTTCTGGCTGAATAGTATTCCATGGTATACGTACACCACAGCTTGTCAACCCATTCTTGGGTCGATGGGCACTTAGGTTGTTTCCACATCTTGGTGATTGTAAATTAAGCTGTGATAAACAATCTAGTGCAGATGTCTTTATGAAAAAATGACTTTTTTTGTTCAGGGTAGATGCCTATTTCTGTGTTGTTTTATCAGTAATTCACCATTTTTAAGATTGTACAGCATTGACTGGCCTTGGTGTGCCTGACATCTGCCTAATTTCACCCAGGTTTTGGTGAGAGGGGCTCTCTGCTCATCTGGGTATTGCTGCAGCAATACCAGGCTTTGGGAGAGCCTGCTTTCTCTGCCTCTGCTGTCTCTTTTCCTACGTGCTATTAACATTTTTTGTCTGCATCTCTCACTATCCATGGTGAATTTCTGTGTGTGCATGCATGTGCTCATGGGCAGGTACCTGTGACGTGACGGGATGTGGTGTGTCTCCTTGGTGGATGTGGCACCTGTCAGTGCCCAGCTCGTGACAGACAATATGCCGAGTGCTGAGATTACTAACACAAGTAAGATACAGTTTTCACCTTTGAAAATCTCATCCTTAGCAAAGGCTGCAGCCCCTAAGTAAATCATCATGTGATGATGAAATCACAATAGAGGTGACTGGGGAATATATACATGGAACTATTTAGGAAGGGGGATTAGAAAAGGCTGCACACAGTAAGTGCTATTTGATTTTGGCCTTGAAAGTTGAATGGGAGGAGAAAGCGCATTCCAAGCCATCAGCACATCATGGACACCCCAGGACGGGGAACTTCGTGAAATGCAGTGTGGGTGCAGAGAACAGGTTCACAAAAGGCAGCTACCAGAGACGAGGCTAACCAAAGTCAGGTTCTGGTGTTTCTTTTTTTTAAAGCAAAATGCTTTAAAATTGTTAAGGTGTTTAATTTTTAAACTTTACAAGGGTGTTCAATTATTATTATCTAAATGGTCTGACAGATAAAATTTATATAAGCAGAAAGAAGGACAAGTAGAGTTTGCATAAGAGGAAATAGAATTTCCATTCGTGTTTTAAATTGAAAAACGGGCAAGCATAATGGTGTAATTTATCACATCTCCCATTAATTTCTACTTTTACATTAAAAATTAATTCATTGAGCCAGGCGTGGTGGCTCACACCTGTAATCCCAGCACTGTGGGAGACTGAGACAGGAGGATTGCTTGAGCTCAGGAGTTCAAGGCTTGTCTGAGCAAGAGTGAGACTCCAACTCATGAAAAAAATGGAAAAACCCAGCTGGGTGCCATGGCACATGCCTGTAATCCCACTGGTTTTGGAGGCTGAGGTAGCAGGATGCCCACAGCCACAGTCTGAGGTTGCAGTGAGCTATGACACCATTACACTGTGCTCAGGGAATAGGGTAGAACTCTGTCTCAACAACAACAAAAAAAAGGAAATTAATTCATTGAAACCATAAACTACATGGCTCCTAACTTCTAGACTTTATTTCCTAGCTCTTTCCTGTGGTTCAGGGTTCAGATCATGGCTGCACTTCCCTCTACAAGCTCCTAACAGCTGACTGGAGCCTGTGGGCATGGAGTCACAATTTAGTTTAACCAGATTTGTGGATGGTCTGCTTTTAGCACATCTGAAGATGTGGAGGAACTAATGATTGCTCTTAACAGAATTTCCTATATATTTAATTTGACTTTTTGTTTTTGAGACAGTCTCACTCTGTCACCCAGGCTAGAGTGTTATGGTATCATAGCTCACAGCAACCTCAAACTCCTGGGTTCAAGCAGTCCTCCTGAGTAGCTGAGACTACAGGTGCCCACCACAAAGCCCAGCTAATTTTTCTATTTTCAGTAGAGACAGGGTCTCTTGCTTAGGCTGGTCTTGGACTCCTGAGCTCCAGGGATCCTCCTGCCTCAGCCTCCTGGAGTGCTGGGATTATAGGTGTGAGCCACAGTGCCTGGCCAGTAAGACATTTTCTGATACTCAGTGTGTAAGGCATGTTTTGAAATTTAACAATGCTGACAAACAGAAATGAAGATGAGTTGACTTTCAAACATCTTGTCTTCCATCCCAAGGTTCTGGAAGCTAAAATAAAACTGAAGTGCCTTTTTAAGAAAAGCGGGGGGGGGCTTCAAGGAGGAGGCCGAGTAAGGTCCAAGAAAAGAAACCCTGAGAAAATGACAAAGTGTGGGTTGTGGTGAGGAGCTTTCTGAAAGTTCTGTGTTAAATGTCCTTTCAGGTTCTCCTGTCTCCTTATGCCTCAGAAGAGTTTGTCTCCATGTAAAAGATTCAGGAGAAGGGTAAACGAAGTTTCGTAACTGAATAGTGTATAAGTGGGACAAGCAATTAAACACTCTTGTCAACTGCCTAGCTTCCTTCTGAAAAAGAAATCTCATGGATTTTTTGTTTTGTTTTTTAAACTGGCATTTTCATATATAGGATCTCATCAAGCCAAGTTTTATCGATGGGGACAGTTTTACTTTGCAACTTTGGACATGATTTTGGTTTTGCTCTTTTTATTTCTGTTAAATCATCTGCATTTCCTTCTCCTCTTATAACCGATTATTTGCAATGCTCACGTCCAAAGATTCAGGACAACGGGAAGGTCATGTGACTATGAGAACGGCACAATCCCGAATACCAATTCTGCCAGTGTCTAGAGTGGGGTTTGTGGTTGCCGAGCGCGTTAAGACGATAGTATGACCAGCCTGTATCCAGCACAGACTGATTGCCAGTTTTCATTTCTTCTTGTAAACCTAGGGAGAAAGGATTTGTCTTGGCTTGATATGATTTTCCCAAGCGTGGCAGTAGCTGTAACCTGCATCGCAGAAATAGAATGAAGCCCAATCCCATCCCCACCTGTCAGTGACATCTCTGCTGTCAGGAAGTCCCAGTGTCTGAGGGTCCAGTTGGATCACCTTTCCAGGGAGTGTGTCGTCCTTGTCCAGAGGATCTTGGACATTTATGGCCAATAGGCACGTGTGACTCTGCCCAGCTCCACCCATGACTCGTGCGTGTCCCAGGCTGGGTGGCCTCCTTGCCCTCTGCACAGCAGTTCTGTCCCCAGCAGTGTGGCTTCTTGGTCAGCACCTGCACACAGCAAGTTACCATCAACCTCACAAGAAGTGGCTTCCCTTGGGAACCTAAACCACAGACATGAGCCTGTCTCTGAGATTATTTCACCAGGCCAAACGCTCTTTCCCATATATGGCCACTTCTTCACATTAACAAACAGGTTGAGAACATTATTAACTTGATTAACTCCGCCCAGTGGTTGGAGTCTGGTGTGAGTTATGAAATATTATCCAAGAAGGTACTTTGTCTCTTCCTGTGGAGTCCTGCTCAGAGGCGCTGTTCAGTGGGTCTGCTCTTTCTGCATTGTGTGGAAGCTGGGGGTGAAGGAGGCCGCAAAGTTTCCCCTCCTTAATCTGTCTATGCCTACTTTTGTTTTTTTTTTTTTTGCAGTTTTTGGCTGGGGCCAACTTTAAACCTACCACTTCCAGTATAGGGGGCTGGCGCCCTACTCCTTTGAGCCACAGGCACTGCCCCCTGCTTTTGTATCTTTAATTTCCAGAGAGAATATTTTACAAGCCCAGACTATGGACAAACAATTCCTGTTGGACCTGGGATGCTAGGTCACCGGCCCGGCCCGGGCCCATGAAACTGCCCGGGTGCGGATTGCTGTACAAGCTCACTCTGGCAGGGCTCCCCATAGGTCAGGAGGAACCCGCTGTCTCAGTCAGGTAAGGCTCGCCATAAGTGAGGGAGCCCGCTGTCTCAGTCAGGTCAGGCTCCCCAGAGGTCAGGGAGCCCACTGTTTGTCTCAGTCATGTAAGGCTCCCCAGAGGTCAGGGAGCCCGCTGTCT
>NW_003852533.1:3180672-3190163 GCF_000181295.1 Otolemur garnettii | reverse complement strand
GTCTCAGTCATGTAAGGCTCCCCAGAGGTCAGGGAGCCCGCTGTCTCAGTCATGTAAGGCTCCCCAGAGGTTAGGGAGCCCGCTGTCTCAGTCAGGTCAGGCTCCCCAGAGGTCAGGGAGCCCGCTGTCTCAGTCAGGCCAGAGGTGCCGGAGCGCCTCAGTCAGTCTTAGCAGGAGGCCTAGTAGGAGCCTAGTGGGAGCCTCCCCTAACTTCCCCCGTGGCTGTTTATAGAACTGATCCCGGTGGCTATTTACACCACAGGTGTGGAGACTGCCAAGCAGTGGTGTAGTTCTCTCGTGCTCTCTCTCCCTTCCCCATTCCCTTATTACCAAGGTGTTTCTTTTCAGGTGTCTCCTGCAGATTCCTGATTCGGTGTCAGTGAGGTACGAGTTAATGACAGCCATTCGTTCATTCTTTCTCCAGCGAGCATGATCCTCAAGTTTGGTGGAGAAGGTCCCAGCAATCACGATACAGTTCACGGTCGGGTGGACACACAAGGAGGTCGTGGAAAGTCCACGTTTTTCTTTGTTCTTTCTCTCTCCCAAGTCTTCCGTGAAGCTGGAAGCAGCCGGATGAACTCTCTCTCCACCTCCTTCTGTTTTCCTTTTAGTTGTTCAGGTCGGTTTCCCGTGTCTTGGAAAACAAGACGGGGTGGCAGCGTTTGAAGTGAACGTGATTGTGATGAACTCTGAGGGCAGCCCCATCCTCCAGACGCCTCAGAATGCTATCTTCTTTAAAACGTGCCAACAAGGTAAGAGTCAAGAAAAGGCTCATAATGCCTCAGGGTGTGATTTGGGCAAAAATTTATATCTACAGTTTTCTGGAATAATTGCTGTATAACCATACCACAGGCGGAGGGGTGGTAAACCCAGGGCTCGGTAACGGGCTGAGATGGCTTTCTCTGCTTTGACCCCCCCCTTACAATTTTAGGGGCTCCAACACTCCTTGTCCACACGCTTTCTGTGCAGTGTTTGGGAGGCCCCTGTGACAGCTTCACCTTTGGTCACGTGTCCCTTTTGCTTGGCCTGGCTCCTTTTAGCAAGGTTGCCAGTCATCCCAGAAGTTCCAGCTGTTAAAGGCAACGCTGCTGAGACCCCTGCCCACATCGTGGTGCTAACAGCCATGGAGGAGTCACCGTGACACCAGTGACCTCTGCCAGGCCAAAGCCTCATCCCCTCTCGCCATGCCCAGTGCCCCCTTAGGCACCACAGACCATACGCTGCTCCTTTCTCAACCCTCCCTCCCCTGCCCAAGCTTCTCCAGTGCAGAATCTGAGCTGTGGAGCTTCAGTGCTCAAAAGTGCATCACAAGTCACTGTGCCCTCCCAGAGGGAATACTGGAGGCGGACCCTGCATCCCGTTACAGTGTGAGCTCAATACAGTACAGAAGATTGATAAGTGGGGACGATAGCAGAGTAAACCTTGTTTTCATTACTCCATGAGCCCCTGCTCTGGAAAGAGGATAGAGAGAGCGAAGTGTGCCGTGAAGAAGATGTAGTGACATCTGCAGGATACAGAGAGAACGGGGTGGGAGTGCAGGGATTCAGCCAGGCACCACCTCTGACATCTCGTGCACCTGCCATTCACCCACCGTGATTTCAAGGGTGTCCACATAACCTTGTTTCTGTTTGGTGAAGCCGAGTGCCCCGGAGGCTGCCGAAACGGAGGCTTTTGTAACGAGAGACGTGTCTGCGAGTGCCCGGACGGATTCTTTGGCCCTCACTGCGAGAAAGGTAGGGGACGTGGAGAGCTGACTTCCCCCGCCAGCCTCCTGAGCACTCGGACATCACCAGGGAGACCTCGGGAATTGTTAATACCTGAAATTATTTTTCTGGTCACGTTATTATAAGGACTGGTAAAACTTTTGAAAAAGCCACAGAAGAGTTATTGAAAGTGTATCTTGGCTCAGCGCCTATAGCTCAGCTGGCTAAGGCGCCAGCCACGTACACCTAAGGTGGCGGGTTCGAATCCCCAGCCCGGACCTGCCAAACAACAATGACGGTTGCAACCAAAAAATAGCCAGGCGTTGTGGTGGGTGCCTGTGGTCCCAGCTACTTGGGAGGCGGAGGCAGGAGACTCGCTTGAGCCCAGGAGTTGGAGGTTGCTGTGAGCTGTAATGCCACGGCACTCTACCCAGGGGGATAGCTTGAGGCTCTGTCTCAAAAAAAAAAAAAAAGAAAGTGTATCTTTTGGAATTAGTTTTCTGTTAAATCCAGTTGTTGGGATGACAGGGACAGAGAACTTTTGGTGCAGTATTCACTTCTGTGGCCATTCCTCACACCCCCACTACTATATGTGCTGTGCTTTGGTATAATTTTATGAAAGTTTTGCATTCTTTTCCCTCTGTTTAAGTTGGGTTTAAAAAGCTAGTATTACCATTAATTTGAAATTATTCTAGTTAAAAATATCTTCATCACAATTAACACTATATCTGTTATGAAGTTAAAATCATAATCATTTTTAGTATGTATATTTCAAGAAATTACTTTAAGAAAATTATATGAAAAAAAGAGATAACCAAGAAAATGGGTATTTATTATAAGATGCTTAAATAGTAAGAGCTTATTTGACAGAGTAAGTGAAATATTTTTAATCTTTAAGAAATTAGAATATTTTAAAATTTTGTTTATTGCAATTATCTTTGAGTTGGAAGATAAAGGAAATAGAGGAGAGACAGAATATGTACTTTTAGGAAGATCTCATCTTAGTTGAAATGATTCTGGGAAAAAATTAATCAGGCATTCAAATGGAACACATTCTGAAGTCTTCTCTAAGAACTTGAGTGAGAGGCGGGGCACAGGGGCTCATGCCTGTGATCCCAGCATCTGGGAGACAGAAGTGGGTGGATTGCCTGAGCTCAGGAGTTCCAGGCCGGCCTGAGTGAGAGTGAGATCCTGTCGCTGCTAAAAATAGAAAATAAGTCGGGTGTTGTTGCTGTTGCCTCTACTCCCAGCTACCTCAGAGGGTGAGGCAGGAGGGTCACTTGAGCCCGGGAGTTTGAGGTTGCTGTGAGTTGTGACCCCATGGCACTCTACCCAGGCTAGAAAAAATAATAAAACAAAAATAATAAAAAGAACTTGAGTGAGAAGCTGAAAAGTAGTCTTATTCATAACACAAAAATAGGTTTTAATATAGCAAACTTTCTGAAGAGTAACCATTTTAGAGTGAAAGCTTGAAAATATAGGCCTGTCATTATTACTAACATTTGGAAATGGTCCTGCTCGGTTGGCCTCACTCGGGGTTCCCCTCCCCCAGCCCTGTGCACCCCACGGTGCATGAACGGTGGACTCTGTGTGACTCCCGGCTTCTGCATCTGCCCACCTGGATTCTATGGCATCAATTGTGATAAAGGTAACAAATTTTGTTTTGAAATTTTATTTCTTTTTATGTTTAAAATGTTTGACTAGAGTAATGGTACTTCAAATGTCATTGGTTTTTCTTAACAGCTCTGTAAACAAGGTGTGTCCTTAGGGCAAAGTGGCTGCTGTTATCACTTAACCCAACTTTAGTTCAGCTTCACACAGCAAGAAAGCTTTTTTGGCTCACGTGCTTTGGTGCAGGGATACCTGGCCAGGGACAGAGCTGTTCTGCGCCACACGGTGACTCGGGGCCCAGGCACCATCCACCTGGGATCCTGCCTAAAGCTTTAGAGCTCTCCAGATCCAGCCAACAAGCAGGGAAAGATTGGAACAGAAACTGCTGAAAATAAAAATTACAGGCTCGGCGCCTGTGGCTCAAGTGGCTAAGGCGCCAGCCACATACACCTGAGCTGGCGGGTTTGAATCCAGCCCGGGCCCACCAAACAACAATGATGGCTGCAACCAAAAAATAGCTGGGCGTTGTGGCGGGTGCCTATAGTCCCAGCTACTTGGGAGGCTGAGGCAGGAGACTCGTTTAAGCCCAGGAGTTGGAGGTTGCTGTGAGCTGTGATGCTACGGCACTCTACCCAGGGGGACAGCTTGAGGCTCTGTCTCAAAAAAAAAAGAAAAGAAAAATTACAAAAGCCCAGATTTGACCCAGAAAACTTCCACAGTTATTCCATGGGTAGGAATTAGCCTTGTGGTTCCATCAGGATGGGCAGAAGAAATGCTGTCCCTGGCTGGACAGCTCTCTCCCATGGACAGTTCACGTTGTGGGAATGTAGCTGTTTGTGGATAGAATCTATCTCTAACATACACAGTTTTGGTATGTCCTCTATCAGTTTCGTGGGTGAGCTTCTAAGTTAAATAACCTGCTCTAAATTGCCTGACCTAGGAGTTTGCTGACCCCCAATTCAATACCCTGCTCACAGATCATCTCCCTGGGAAATAAGTTTCTCCTTCTTAACATGGCAGCAACATAGCCAGATTTTAGTGACTCTAATTGGCCCTAAAATATTGTCGAGTGATTCGTACTCTTTACAAGATACCTGTCAGTTTTGCCCAGTTCACATCTTTTAAGTAGAAAAAAAAAATGAAAGACTATTCCTGCAATGTGTCTATATTTAATGAAGTTATCCTTGCATCCAAAATGCTGGTTGCATGAGTATATTATGAAATGAAATAGAATAAGTTTAATTTTTGAGAAACGTTTCTGTAGTGATCACTCAGTATCAGTAGGATTGCAACGAGCAGTTTTATTTTGTTTCGTTTTAAAGAAAGGAAAGAGCCTCAGCATGAGTCAGAATAATAACGTATGGTTTTCTGCTAGTTTATGACACACAAAGTACTTGCAAATAATTGTCTGATTTGACTCTCCTTTTGATATTTGTAAAGTATCATCCATCTCATTCCTAGTGAAGCAAAATGAGGTCATTTGACTCAAATTCACATCTTCCACGGTGCCAGGTTGCCAGCCAGGGTACTTCATCCAGGTCTCGGTTCCTCTGCCGGTGACGCTGGGCCCGGGCAGTCAGCTTAATCTCTGTGCGTCCTGCTTCCTTCACCTTCAGACTTGGAATCAGGTTTTGACCTTCCTGCCCTCACCCTTGAGCCATATGTGGTAGTGACATCGAGATAACATGTGAATGCATTTCTATCTTTTTCTTAAAAGTGGTCTTTGAAAACAATAGCATTGGATTTAAAGTCATTTTAAAATTGTGTATCCATAGAATTTCAAGTTGACACTGATAAAAGTTAACGGCCACTGATTAAATTCTTCATTGTCAATCTTTTTATTTGTCTGAATTCAGCATTCAGCATCTCTATGATTCAAAACTAGACATTTTTAGAAGCAGAATTGAGCTCGTCTTATCTCAAAGCTATTAAGAGATAAAGTGCATCCTTCAGAGATTTGGATGAGGAGCCCACGTATTCCCAGGTTTAGAGGGGTCGTTTGTGAGGCCTGCTTTGCAGACGTAGCCATTCCCACTGAGGCTTGCACACTCAAGTGTCAGTCGTAATATTTTCTAGGGCTACAGTGGCACAAAAATTGCACAGTCACTGCAGAAGGAATCTATCTATATTCCAGTACATTTTACATTCTGTCTTATCTTTCAAATGAAAGATCTTCCTACTACTAATTTTTTTTAAAAAAATTCTTTTGGAAAGTCTTTTGAAATCCCACTCCATATCTCTGGAGATTTGAGAATGTAAAGAAATAATATTTGGTACGACCTCAACAAAAAGATGTTTTTATTATCTAAGAGAGAGTATGGAACTTCTGAAAAATGGTTAAATTATTGACATGGAGTTCCACATTAGTACTATATATTTGAACAAAAGTTAAAGAATAATTTTCATTGGCCTTTGGGACATCTGTCCCAGAATCCAGGAACTGAGGTAACGTGAAGCGCTGACCAGCAAACCGGCAGCCCCAGTAAGAGGGACTCAGGGTCTCTGGCTCCATATTTCTCGTAAAGAGTCATTACACAACAGAAGCGCAGGGAAGTTTGGTCAGGACGGCAAAATGTTACACAAGTAGTGAGGGTCTGGCTGCCGGGCGGGTCCTGCCCCCCTGCTGCGGGCCACCAGCAGGTTATGTGGGGGTGTGTTTGCTTATCTGAGGTTGGGGGTATCTTGAAAATTATGCATAGACCTTACACCTGCTCATTAGCTTGTGTCAGTGTTTGTGTATTTAATGTGCGGCCCAAGACAGCTCTTCTTCCTCCACTGTGGCTGGAACAGAAGCCAAAAGGTTGGACACCTCTGACTGTTGTCAGAGTCTATACTTTCAGTGAAGTGGTCAGAAAGGGTCAGTGTCCACAGAGCACCATCCAGGCGGCACTGATCCCAATGTTTGTTATTGCCCCTCAGCCCCAAGAGAAACAGGGGCAAGGGGGCAGGCGGGACACACAGACTGCTCTTCAGCCCTGGCCACGCTGGTGGCGAGTAGCAAAGAGAGGGCCAGAGCTCTGCTTCTCTGAAACCCTCAGTCCTGGGCTGAGATGCCACCACTGCCATGGGCTCAATTTCACGGCATCAAGTACAGTGTTGCCTTAGGCTGTGAGACAGCAGTGATTTCAAACCACATTTGCTGGTTACAACGCATGACGTTTCTAGTCCATTGTACTTGGACTTTCTTTCCAAAAAGGAAGCATGCACCTACAATTTCCAGATTTCCTACTTTAGCTTTTGTTCATCTATGGACGATTTTGGCCTTTTTGATAGAGGACAAGAACATGTAGGTCACATAGCTGGAATTGCTAACAACCCAAGCTCTCATCCTAATTTCCTTTACAGAAGGAGCCAGCTTGCCTACTTTGAGGTATTTTCTCTCCCCATCCCCATTTCTCTGTCCTCCCTGTATTCTAGGTGAATGGCAACATTCCAGAAACTGACAGGAGCGCGAGGGAGCAGGGTGCACAGCCTGACAGTGTGCTCGCTCCCCAGTCAGTGACGGCCTCTCCCTGCTGCTCAGCCAGCTCTGTCCCCGCCCACGGCCACCACCTCCCCTCCCACGGGCTACAGTCAGTGCTTTTTTGGAATATAATCACTCCTTTCTCCAGATGACACAAAAGTCTGTTTCAAAAACTATTAGAGGCCGGGTGCAGTGGTTCATGCTTATAATCCTAAAACTCTGGAAGGCCACGGTGGGTGGATTGCCTGAGCTCGCAAGTTGAAGACCAGCCTGAGAAAGAGCAAGACCCCCATCTAAAAAAAAAAAAAAAAATAGCCAGGCGTTGTGGCAGACACTGATAGTCCCAACTACTTGGGAGGCTGAGGCAGGAGGATCTCTTCAGCCCAAGAGTTTGCAGTTGCTATGAGCTATGACACCACAGCACTCTACTGAGGGTAACAAAGTAAGACTTGGTCTCAAAAAAAATAAAAACTCCCGTTAGGTCAGATGAGTCTCTTCATCTGATTCTGAAAGGAATGTGCTTTCCCCTTTGTTGAAGGCTGATACTTGGGGCCTCTCTCCCTTTATTTGTTCCAAGGTAAGCCCCTTCCTTTGTCCTCCACCTGGTGTTTACCAAAAACTGTTATCTTTTTTTTTTTTTTGAGATAGTGTTTCATTATGTTGCCCTCGGTAGAGTGCCACGGTGTCACAGCTCGAAACAACCTCAAACTCTTGGGCTTAAGCGATTCTCTGCCTCAGCCTCCTGAGTAGCTGGGACTACAGGCGCCCACCATGACGCCCTGCTATTTTTTGGTTGCAGTTGTCATTGTTGTTTAGCAGGCCTGGGCTGGGCTTGAACCTGCCACCTTCGGTGTATGTGGCCAGCACCCTACTCACTGAGCCACAGGTGCAGAGCCCAAAAACTAGTTTCTTGGGCTTGTAGCATTCCTCTCCTTTTAAGGACACAGATATTTATAAGAAAATTAAAAAGCTAATGTTTTCCACCCTGAGCCTTTCCTCAGTAAGATGTAAACTCCGGGAGGTGGCGGTACATTGTGTGTGTGGAATGCTGTTATGTTCTGGAATCTGCAGATGGTCAGGCTGTCTGTTACAGTGCCTGTATTTGTCAAGTGGATTGCTTTATTGCAAGTAGCAGAGATTAAGAAATGGCATCTCACTTTAAGTGGTGTTTTTACTCAGTTTAACTCACCGTCTCATTGTTACAGCAAACTGCTCAACCACCTGCTTCAACGGAGGTACCTGCTCCTACCCCGGAAAGTGCATCTGCCCCCCGGGACTAGAGGGCGAGCAGTGTGAAATAAGTGAGTATTATTGCCTTCTGCTCTCTCCTCCGCTTCTAACCCTTCCGTGATCCAGGAGGAATGTGAAGCCCAGACAATGAGGGCCTTAGGCCACTTGATTCACCTGCCACTCAGTCGGCTAAAGAGTGACAGAGCTCACCTGAGAGGACGGGAGCAGAGGCCCTCAGACTCAGCCCGCCTGGGTCTAGATTGCTTGGCATGTTGTACTTGTTCCTCCTTAGTAGTTCTGTCCCTTCCTCATTTTTCTGGCCCATGACTTCAGCCCAGATATGCAGGCTGAGCTCTGCAGGCTACCCACTGCCAGGCACCCTGAGCTAGCGCCAGCCCATTGCCCATCTAAGAGAAAAGGCCAGACCCAAGAGAAGAGCGGGGGAAAGGTGCACAGCAGTAAAAAGTGAACAGCGCACAAGGGCATGCCGCCACGCAGGCAGGGTGCCAGCTGGGAGGAGCCGGCCCAGCAGTGCCTGCTGCACCAGCCCTATCTTTGAAGTTCAAGTTCAAGAATGAGAAACACTAGCAGGTGGCAGTGGAAACTAGAAGCACAGTCGCGCTCTGAGGGGCTCTGTGTGCAGGGTGCTGAGTGTGCTCCATGTCGGGCGCAGAGGGCTCTGCATGGGGGGCACTGAGGGGCTCTGCATGCAGGGCATTGAGCGCGCTCCACGTGGGGCGCTGAGGGACTCTGCGTGCGGGGAGCGTCACATGCATGTTTAAGGAAGTAGCTGAGCTCTAAGAGCAGGATTTGGCTCCACCATGCCCCCCCTGTGTGTGGCTTGATTCCATTCAGGAAAGTTGAAATGTGAGGTGGACGTGGTGGGCTGTCTGGGGAATCGGCACACCCACTGCTTGTCTTGGCACTGCCCCTACCGGCCATGTGGCCCTGTAACCTTTCCAGATTCCTGTGTGGCCCAGAAAACAGACAGCACTGAAACACACCCCTGGAGGGATGCAGGGGATGCGAGGGACACTGAGGGTGCCAGCCCTGCCTTGCCGGATGTGTGTTGAGGGAGACGTGGGTGGCACTGTCGTTCCCAGCAGTGCTGTGGCCGCAGAGCACCACTGTGTCTGGTGCAGCCATAGCTTCTGACACGGTAGTGGGTTCAAAATTGAATAATGCTGAGTTTCTCTTTTAACTTTCAACCTCTAATTTATTTGTGGGGTTTTGTGCTTTAATGAGTAGTAGATGGGGTAATCATTCTTCATAGAGTTCAAATGAAATACCTCTAAAGTTTCCATAACATGTAATTAATTGTCTGGCTGTGGTTCCTATTCTTATTATAATAATTACCCTTTCCTGATATAGACGTCTCTCTGAGCTGAGTCCCCCAGTGCTCTCTCCAGCCCCCCCCCCATTCTCTCGCTCTCAGACACTATGCACTCAGTTGGTTCATGTTAGGAATCTTTTTTTTTTTTTTT
>NW_003852533.1:3178177-3180529 GCF_000181295.1 Otolemur garnettii | reverse complement strand
TCTCGGCTCCTCCCCCAGGGTCTGTGGGTGGGAACGGGTCCAGGCTGGGGATTCGAACCCGCCACCTTAGGTGTATGTGGCTGGCGCCTTAGCCGGTTGAGCTATAGGCACCGAGCCCATGTTAGGAATCTTTGTCCAAGGCGTGTTTTCTTTCTTTCTTTCTTAATGCCTCTTCATGCTCTTAGGTTTTTAACTTCCTGTTGGCAGAGATGATATTTTTTATTCTTGATTTTTTTGTTGTTGTTTTGTTTGTTATAACTGCACCAACCATGTGAGTCTTTGAAAGCTCCTGATTGCCCCTCCCCCCACAGGTTTTATTCAAATCCTTTCAGGAAATTTCCTGTTTCTATGTCAGGGACCACATCACCAGAAAATGTGGAAATGGGTCTTGAGTTGGAAAATGACCCTAAAAGGATAGAGGCAAAAAAGTGCAGAACTTTTTAAGATAGTACATCCCATATAATTCAGTGTATTCACAAAGTTAGGGCACCATCATCTCTCTCAAATTCCAGAGCAACCTATCATCTCCAAAGCAAACCTGCACCCCAGCAGTCCCTCCTCGTCCCCTCCCTGGCCCCTGGCCACCTTCAGACTTGCTCACCCTGAATATTTCTTGTGAGCGGAGTTGTACAACATGCAGTGTTTTGTGCCCCCCTTCTTTACTCGGTCCCCCCAATGTTTCCAGGCTCACACGTGCCGCGGCTTGTTTTGGCACATGCGTTTAGTAATATTCCACCGTCTGGATCCCCCACGTTGGGTCGACGATCTGTTCACCCATTGGCCTAGGGACGTTAGGTTGTTTCTACTTTCAGACTGTTGAGAGTGATGCCGTGTAAACATTCGTGTGCAAGTTTGTGTGTGGACGTAAGTTTTTCTTTCTTCTGGGCAGACTCCTAGGAGTGGAATTCCTGGGTCATATGGTCCCAGCTCTCTTGAGGAACTGCCAGACGGTTTCCTAAAGTGGCTGCACAATTTCACATTCCCACCAGCAACGCTCAGGGCTCCAGTTTCTCCATATTCTCACCGATACGCATTAATACCTGGGTTTCATTTTAAATGAAATACCAATTCTGATGTCATTTTTATTTTCATTGTTCCTGATTTCTATCAAGAATGGTACCTTCTCAAGCTACTTTCTCACTTGGCTGTGAAGAACGCTTGCATGTCAACAATTAAAACCACAGCGAAGGAGTGTGCATTTATCTTGTTTTTTAAGCATGGATTTCCCAAGAATCTTTAAACCTTCACTTTAAAAGACCGTACAAACCATTTATACTGTATTGTAAATGGATTTTCAAAATAACTTTGTAGGTTCCTGTTATTATAAAAGTTCTGAGTATAAAATATTCTTTGTAAAAAATTTAGAATATCAAAGAAAACAATTAAAAATCACCCATAATCAGGCGGCGCCTGTGGCTCAAAGGAGTGGGAAGTCGGCCTCATATACCGAGGTGGCGGGTTTAAACCCGACCCCAGCCAAAAACTGCAAAAAAAAAAAAAAAAAATCACCCATAATCTTAAGACCCACAGATGATAATTGTTGGCACTTGTCATAAACCAATTACCTTTTTCCTTCCTGAAGCAGAGTCACAAATTTAAGTTATCCCACAATTGAAAAGGTGGGAGGAGTTTAATGTCTTTGTTTTATTGGTACCTTATTTCATTTTTCCTACAGGAACTCATCCACTGATTATAATACAAATGCTAAGTGTTTAAACTTAGTCACACTTGTTTGTTTTTAGGCAATGGTTAGTCTCTTTAGGTAAAAGTATGCAGTTTCACGGGCTGGCCAATTTTCCCCATCCAGTGGACAGAATTTTCTTGCAAAGCATTTTCAGGAAAACAAAGTCAGTATTAAAGATACAGGATTTGAAAATTTGAAACAATTAAGTCATCATGAATTTGGCTCCTCTGGTCTTTAAACCAGCCCTGGCTGTGGCCTTGTAATGTCCAGTGTCTCCTGCAGTCACTTTTCTGTCGTGTGAGAACCAGGAGAGAACGTCCTCCTTCCTGGCTATGGTGAACAAGGGTCCTCACATCCCCCTTGCCAAGAAAACAAAAAAACCTGTAGAGTGGATGAAAAGACTCTCTCCACCAGCCACTGTCGGCACTGTCTCCCGCTGACCCCTCCCAGAACATGGGACATCTCAGCTCACCAAGTATCCACGTGAAAGCACTCTGTCTTTCCTGTGTGTCATTACCATCTCATAGCTTGCGTTCTTGAAAAAGCCCAGTGCACCGGAGAGTACTGTGATAGGGCCCCGCCCAGCGCACTGGAGAGTACTGTGATAGGACCCGCCCAGCGCACTGGAGAGTACTGTGATAGGACTCGCCCAGCGCACTGGAGAGTAC
>NW_003852533.1:3171325-3177528 GCF_000181295.1 Otolemur garnettii | reverse complement strand
CTGTGATAGGGCCCCGCCCAGCGCACTGGAGAGTACTGTGATAGGACTCGCCCAGTGCACCAGAGAGTTAGGACCCACCCAGTGCACCAGAGAGTTAGGACCCACCCAGTGCACCAGAGAGTACTGTGATAGGGCCCCATCATGTAGATATGTTGTGGTGAGATGTTTCCTTGATGCAAGCAGAAATTTGGAGTTAGATATTCCTTTCTTTTAGGTAAGAGTTGAGATCTTAACTAAATAGTTAATGGTATTTTTATATCCAAACCTAGCAAAAAGGATCCTTTTTAATTTTTAATGGCCAATGAAAAGGTGGTAATCTATTATTAAGCTTGTTTTAATACCTATCCTACCACACCCTTGCTCCAGAAAAACTTCAACATCTACTGATAGTTGTAAGTGTGAGAGAGGCACTAACGCCCCAATATTTTTATGTGCACACTGTCTCCACGATGGCTAAACGCTGCTTCAGTCCATTCATGTAGGAAGAAGGTATTTTTAGGTAGGTAAAAAAAGAAATAAAGTGTTTTTAGTAAAATGATTTTCATATGGGACTTACTTGTCAGGGAGAGTGCTTGTCTGTATAATATACAGGGGTTACTGTTTCAAAGCTTTCTCTGGGGCTGGGCGCAGTGGCTCATGCCTATTATCTCAGCACTCTGGATGCTGAGATGAGGGGATCACTTGAGCCCAGAAGTTTGAGGCTTCAGTGAACTAGGATTACGCCGCTGCATGCCAGTCTCGGTGAGAGAGTGAGACTCTGTTTCTTAAAAACCATTAACAGCAAAAAAAACCCAAAAAACTTTCTTTAGCTTTTTTTTTTTTCAAAGAGGGCTTTTATAAAAAGGAGGACTTAGAGAAGAAAGGCAGGTTGTTTTAGGGTGAAGATGTCATTACTCTTCTTAGATACCCAGAGACCTTTGTCACTAGAGTGAAAACAAAACAAACCAGTTAAAACTCCTTCACTGCCGAAATCTAACGGACACTGACCCTGTCTGGAACATCATTATGCTCCTCACAGGATGTGGTTTCAGTTCTGGGTGAACAGTGTTTTATCTTCCACTTCTTCCAAAATTTCAGCCTTAGGATGGCAAACTCTGGATTACAGTGCGGGAATAAATAGCCTCTGGAGTAAGAAAGGAGACAATTATATTGTACTTTTTACATCAAAGGCCCCATTCCAGCTCTGAAATTCTGTAATTGAAAGGTCTGTGGAAAACATTAGCGACACTCATTTGGTACAAAGAGACAGAAGAGAGAGCGATGCCTCCTTAGGGTCTAAGACACCCCAGGAAGATGGGCATCTGTGGCGCTGGCACCTTTGTGCCCAGCCTGCTGCCCGCTCAGCCAGCCCCACGCTCCTGCCACGGCTCTGCAGCCTGGTGTGCACAGGTGAAGAAGGCCACACCTCACTCAGCTGCCCTGTACTCTGCTCTCCACCTGGAGACTTCTCTGAATCTCGAGAAAGCCCAGGCTACATCACACACTCACAACCGGGGAGCCTAAGGAATGAACCCCTGGGCCATCCCTCGAGGTGGGAGACAGATGCTGGTGGATAAACGCTCCCTCCCTCCTTCAGACAGCTCTCAGGGGGCAGCCCCCTGGCTCCTGGGAAGGACCTGGCAGGGGAGAGCCCGGCTGTGTTGTGGGCACTGACTCACACTTCTGTGCAGTCTTTCCTCCTTCCCAGTTTCCCTCTTCCCATTCCACCTGTTTCCTGGGATCACTTCCCCAAGTAAACTATCTACAAGCAAGTCCTTCTTTCTGGAGAATTATAGGCCAAGACCTAAGTCATTGGTTACAGGTATAGGCCTGCTTTCAGAAAAAGTGACCTTCAAAATCAGAACTCAGAGGAAAGGTCATTGTAGAGGGTCATTCATATCTTAATTTTTAGTAAGGCATATCTTAAATTACAAGTGTTGATGAGTCAGGTAAGAGACTATTCTGCTTATTAAAAAGTAAAATAAATACACCATTTTGGCAACACATTTATTGAGGTAGAGGACACGTATCCAAAATCAGAAGTAAAAAAGCATTAGCCTGTCCTCAAAACAAAGCTCAAATGACATAACAGCCGGAATGGATGGGGAATGAGTGAGAGAATAAAGGATCGCAGCGTTTACCTCCCACATCCTGTGATGTTTCCGAAAATGTGATGAGCTCTGAGTGAGGCGTCTGCACCCTCCTCTTCCACAGGCAAATGCCCGCAGCCCTGCCGGAACGGAGGTAAATGCATTGGAAAGAGCAGGTGTAAGTGCTCCAAGGGGTACCAGGGAGACCTCTGCTCAAAGCGTGAGTACCCCCTTCCCCACCGTGATCAGCCGGGCCTGAGGGTGAGACTGGCAGCAGGCTCTTCCCACAGCCTTCTGTGCCGACTGCCCATTGTTATTCAGACCAAAAACATTTATTACACACACACATTAGACGTCTTCATTTCTTTTCTTTTCTTTTCTTTTTTTTTTTTTGAGACAGGGTCTCACTATGTCACCCTCGGTAGAGTGCTGTGGTGTCACAGCTCACAGCAACCTTAAACTCTTGGGCTTAAGGGATTCTCTTGCCTCAGCCTCCCAAGTAGCTGGGGCTATAGGTGCCCGCCTATACAACAACACCGGCTGTTTTTTGGTTGTCATTGTTGTTTAGCAGGCCTGGGCCAGGTTCCAACCTGCCAGCCCCAGTGTATGTGGCTGATGCCCTAGCCGCTGAGGATGGGTGCCGAGCCTATTAAAGGTTTTCTTTTTTTCTGTAGAGACAGGGTCTTATTTTGTCATCCTCGGTAGAGTGCCGTGGCATCACACTGCTCACAGCAACCTCCAACTCTTGGGCTTAGGCAATTCTCTTGCCTCAACCTCCCGAGTAGCTGGGACTACATGCGCCCACCACAACGCCTGGCTATTTTTTTTGTTGCAGTTTGGCCTGGGCCTGGTTTGAACCCGCCACCCTTGGTATATGGGGCCGGCACCCTACCCACTGAGCCACAGTCACTGCCCTAGAGGTTTTCTTAAGGAAAATAAATTTCCGTTGCCCAGTAGTTCCCGAATCCCACTGAACATCTTCAGTGAACAAGCGACATCATGCTTACTTTAAGGTCACTCTCAGGACTTTCTCAAAAAGCACAAAATTGACAGCTGGAGATTGACCTTGAAATAAAAAAAAAATTAGGGGATGAAGCCAAACTAACACATTCTAAAGAACTACAAGCAAAGCAGTTTGGGGAATTGTGCAGAAAAAGGGAAGCTTGGGAAATATTCCTTCTATTGCGTTTGTCTCTAGCTGTCTGCGAGCCCGGCTGCGGCGACCACGGAACCTGCTACGAACCCAACAGATGCCAATGTCAGGACGGCTGGCACGGAAGACACTGCAGTAAAAGTGAGTGGGGCCCACAGGAGCCTGGGAGCCCGCAGGAGCCTGGGGAGCCCGCGTTCCACGCCGTGTCCCAGCTCCAGGGGCAAACAGAGAACCTGGACCTCTGCCCAGCTGTCCGTCCATCACCTTTGCCTCTCCGGCCCCACACTCCCCTTGCTCTCTCTACACTTTAGAGTTTAATCTTTGGAGTGTAAAATATCACCACATCTCTAAGATATCACCATGAGTATTTTCTAGGTCAAATTAGTAATACAGGGGAATTTGGGGCAATGCAGTATGTTAGGTATGAAGGAAACAAGTGAAGTGAAGATTTTAAATCATATCTGCTTACCTCTGATTTTATAATTTAAGATTTATCAAATAGAATATAAAAGATGAAGAGTTGTGCTTTCTGAAATCTTTAAATTCTCTCAGTTGTAGTAAGTTTCAAATGACTTCTTTTGAGGGAAAAAGTTCATGAATCCCTCCGTGTCATAATGGAGTTGTATTTTTTCAAATTTACTGACCTCCAAAAATGGACTAACTATATGGCTGAATCACTGACCTTATACACAAAATGAAACTTGCTAAATTCAATCAGTATTCATTGGTGTCACCACTGTGCTAAGCATAAACCCAGGCGCCGGGCACTCACCAGCACGGACAGGAAAGCCCCTGTCCCTCGGAGTCCAAGTTCTTGGGGGAGGCGGGGGAGATGGTCAATCAGCACATGGGCAAAGGATGCCATGACCTGGCGGCTAGAACCTGGTCTTCTAAGCCTGAGCCCACTGACCACAGCAACCTGGAGGCTAGAACCTGGTCTTCTAAGCCTGGGCCCACTGACCACTATAGTTTGAAAAGAAGAAGCCGTCAGTCAAACAATACTCTTCACTGACACAATCCCAAATTTGTCTATCATATCGTGTCTCTGTAGTGGACGCAAATTGGTCAGATCACCCATCAGATCTTTTTCTATGTCTGGGGTCTCCAGAGGGGATACCGTATCCCAGAGAGTGGAAATTACCACTTGGGGTGTTGAGGGAAAATAGTAGTTTTTAAATATTTTTAAAAATTACATTTATATAATTTTATATTTACATGCATGTTGACACATAAGTATTTGTATTTGTTAGTTTCAGTGTTTCTAGTTTATTATTTTTTTTACATTGTGTAGTGTTCACCAGTAGACAGTAAATTCCTGTGGAGGCAGACATCTTGGTTCAGTTACATTTAAGTAAGTTTGTGTCTCATCAAGGCTGCACTAGGCCATTGATTTGATTCTTGTTCACCTCCTGAGGGACTGGGTGGTTGATTAAACCAGCTTCAAGTGAGCACAGGTAGAACCAGAACTCCTGTGAGGAACAGCTTTTCACTCAGTGGTGACAACCGCTGAATGGTGTCCCCGTGAAGACGTGCTTAACAGGAGATCATCTTTGGACTAAAAGACGTATAGGGAACACCATTTCTAGAGCCATTTTGGAAAGAGTAAACCAACCCCTTTGTGCCACCCTCAGCTGGATTTAAACCCTAAGTCTTGTCACAGAATTAGCTTACCTTCCCAGAAGTTCTGGATGACCTGATGTCAGATCACGTATTTCCGGATCAAGGTCCTCTGAGAGTCACATCTGGGAGCTGGTGATCATGAGGAGTGGTGAGGGAGAAGAGGGCACTGCTCCCTCTGGGCACCCAGTCCCTCTGTTAGGACTTCAGTGGTGTCAAGAGCAATACTGACAGATCTACCGACTTTCCCACTACAGCCCCCCTTAGAGACCCTGCTGCTGGGAACCTCAGCCTCGGCCACCTCCACATCGGGCCCTGCTGGGAGCCTCAGCCTTAGGCCTTGCAGCCAAATAGATGCCCTGGTGCTTGATTAAAGTGCCACAGCATTTCCCAGGAGGGGCCCTCTAGCCATGTTTGCATTAGCCGAGAGAACTGAGCTCAAAGAATGGGGTTTAATTTCGATGGGAGGGAGGTGACCAGAAAACTCTGAGGCCAGAATTCTAAAAGCAGATTCCCAGGGCAACTGGCTGGGTGGTCCCAGGCACCCAGGCCGCACAGCAGGAGGAAGACACTGAGGTTGACTGTCCCCGCAGACACCCCCTCACCCCAGGGAGGTGTGGGCTCCGTGGTGGCAGGCCAGGTGGCACGGTGGGGATCGACTGCCACTTGCTGTTGGCTCAGGTCTGGACGTTCTGCGAGTTCCTGGCCTGCACCCTGACAGTCCAAAGAAACGTGTTCAGGGGACGAAAGCATTCTGCTCTCAGTAGCTGCTGAATGGAGTGCTCGCATTTTAAAACCACGGGCAACAGAGCAGAGCTGGACTCTGATGCACAGGAAGGTGAAGGCAGGGCTTTAAAATGCAACTTGCCGTCTTGGATCAATTTTAGAAACTCAGAAAGGGGTCACTGCCCCAAGCTTCCAAGTTCACAAGTAGGAGGAGGTGCTGTCTTCCACTTGGAAGGAAGCTAGCAGTGGGCTCCCAACCCCACTGATGAGGAGTCAGTCCACGTCCAACCCTATAATGGAAGCCCTCAGTCCTTACAGAATCCCTGCTTCATGTGAGTGTATGAGCCGTGCCCAGTCATGTGGCCTTATGACCTTTGTGTATGCAGTGGTTGTTAGACCTAACGGGATGGACGTGGGCTGGGCTGGTTTTGCTATGCAGTGAAAAGGACCAATGACCAGAGCCTCCAGGAGCATCCACAGCTGCAGTGCTAGATCCTTACAGCTCAGGAGCATCCATAGCTGCAGTGCTAGATCCTTACAGCTCAGGAGCATCCACAGCGTCAGCGCTAGATCCTTACAGCTCAGGAGCATCCACAGCTTCAGCGCTAGATCCTTACAGCTCAGGAGCATCCACAGCT
>NW_003852533.1:3169699-3171124 GCF_000181295.1 Otolemur garnettii | reverse complement strand
GCTAGATCCTTACAGCTCAGGAGCATCCACAGCTTCAGCGCTAGATCCTTACAGCTCTGGGGTGGAGAAGGAGAATAACCTCCAGTCATAGTCACCTGACTAGACTTTGCATCAGGAGTTTCTGCAAAGTCCAAAAATATAGTGAGAGAGACGCCTGGTGGAGGCCAGATTGGATGGAGTTAGTAAACTAAGTTTCCTTCAGCAGAGATCTTGATCCTGTAACATCCTTCATTCTGGTAGCTTTTTGTGGCCTTTGAGTGTGGGTTGAAAAGGCAAAATGGATTTCATTTGAATGGTTAATAATGGATCTGAAGAGCCTGTATTTGTAGTTTCTTTTCTTTTAAGCTGTGAATAATTTTGCAGGGTATGGAGCCAGCCTCATGCATGCCCTGAGGCCAGCAGGCGCCCGGCTGGGGCAGCACACACCTTCACTTAAAAAGGCTGAGGAGGAGCGGCGGGACCCACCTGAATCCAATTACATCTGGTGAACTCCACATCTGAGACGTTTTAAGTTACACCAAGTTCATAGCCTTTGTTAACCTTTCATGTGTTGAATGTTCAAATAATGTTCATTACACTTAAGAATACCGGCCTGAATTTTATTAGCTTCGTTATAAATCACTGAGCTGATATTCACTCTCCCTTTTAAGTTTTCTCAGTATGTCTGTGGCATGATGGTACAGATTTTCTTGTTTCAGTGCTTTGGGACGGATTTTATATGATGTCAGTTGATCAGGCTAAAATGTGTTTTCAGTGTGCAGTTGGCAGATATCTTCAAGATTACAGTGGATTCATGGTGTCTAGAGGCCAGGGAGCATTAGAGTGGCTAAACTGGGCAAAAACGCATAAATCACAGGATTTGGATGAAGCTGTTCCCAGGGTTGAAGTTATAGCATTTCAGATTTTATTGTCATATATTTAGACGTCGTCACATTTTTTTAATTGCCCTTACTTTTAAACTGTCAATACAATATATTTTGACCTTACCATTTTTTCCAGAGAATTCAGTATTAAAAAAAAAATTACACTGTGGTAGTGGCATTTAAACAATATAATATATTGTAAACACAATGAAATAGGGAATATAATGTGTGAAGTTTTTGCATTTGGCTTGAAGCAATATAATATATTGTAAACAAAACACAGCTAGCTCTTACATAATAAACATTTTATACTGTTTGTATGTATAAAATAAAGGTGCTGCTTTAGTTTTCTGAGTGTTGTGTGGAGTGGTCTTTGCTTATGTTGTCTTATGGAAATAAGTTAGCTGCAATCTAGTGCAGAACCATAACAAAGATAAGATTCCACTCTCTGTAAGGCTGTGCTCCCAGCCCTGTCCCTGCTGCTCCCTGAACGGCTGTGCTCACAGCCCCGTCCCTCCCGCTCCTTGAAGGGCTGTGCTCCCAGCCCCGTCCCTCCCGCTCC